>NC_056740.1:173676177-173741177 GCF_019279795.1 Protopterus annectens | reverse complement strand
TGTTTGGTTGTATCATATATATATATATATATATATATATATATATATATATATATATATATATATATATATAGATATATATATATTTGGTTGTATCTTATATATATATATATATATATATATATATATATATATATATATATGTATAATATATATATATATATATATTTGTTGTATCTTATATATATATATATATATATATATATATATATATATATATATATGTATAATATATATATATATATATATATATATATATATATATATATATATATATATATATATATATATATATATATATATAAAACAATATGAAAGATAGCTAGGGATGTGCAGGATGGGTGTAGGGAAGGTTCATAGTTGCCCATTTCTTCTACAACAACACTGTGTATATATACTGAATTTGGAGGTAAATGTGTACAGTCAATCCCCTGAGAGAGGGCTGAGGACAACAATAATGCGTTGTGAAGCCAATTAGACCAGATTACATATGTCCAGTGGACATGTGTGAAATGGACAGCTATGTATGGGGTGACCTTTTTTTTAGGAACAGATTGCCCTTTTTTTTCCTAAGGTGAGAGTGGGATGTTGGGAAAGGATTGTAGGTATATGTGTTATCAAAAACATTCTTGTTAAAAACTGTCACTTTAGTAGTAATGACAAAGATTTAAGAAAATTAGTATGAGATAGCCCCTCTTGTATTTATAGGAAAGGTTTTAATTAGAAATACCTTTTTGAACATCAACAACCTTGAACCACTATTGGACATATGTTTAAATGTGGTTGATGTAAGTTTTGTCCTTATGTTTTGGAAGGAATATAATTTATTGTTACTAAGATGAAAATAAGATGTAGTTGTAATACTGAAAGGGTAGTCTACCTTGTGTTATGTATGGACTGTAACTGTTTCTATGTGGGGAAGATGGAACAGAAACTGAAAAGTAGGATAAGTGAACATGTTCGTAATATTCATGATGTTTGTGAAACAAATGCCTTAGCTGCACATATTTCATTGAATGTAGGACATACTTTCAAGTTTATTATATTAGATGTTTTATCTGTGGGTAAAAAGGGGGAGGGGGCATGGCCTTATATTCTGGAAAAGAAAGAATTATCCTGGCAACTGCATTTAAATTCTGTCTTGGCCAGGACTTAATGATAGTCTCTCCATTTCTAGTCTCTTAAAGTTAAAAGCCCTGGAAAGGTAAAGTTAGAGCACAAATAGGATTAATTGTTTTCTAAGATATTTTTACATTTTTATTATTTTTTCTCATGGATTATTTAAAGCCTTATTTTTGTCCACAATTGCATTTTATATGCATTTTATATGTATTCTGAGCTGGGCTGTGTGCTTATTCTGTGTTTGTGTTAAGGGGGTGTGGTTTAAGTAAGCAGTGCTCACTGCCCTAAGAAAGGAAATAATGTCACTGTGCTTTAGGACTTAAAATGCTTTTTACTGTTTTAAATTGTATCTGATGAAGTTCCTGTAATTTTAACTTTGGGACGAAAGCATTTATTTTGTAGAGAATAAATCATTTTGTGGATTTCTACTTCTGGTTTGCACTGTGTTTGTGTTTTAAGGATAGTAGGTATATTTGGGATTGCAGGTTTGGTAGGAGGATAGACAAGACAGATAAGACAACGTATAGGGGTGGTATATGACACATGTGGGGGGTAGACACCTTGGGAGGGGTGCTTGGTAATCGGAAGCACATAAGCCCCCAAATAGATACAGTGGGACTGAGGTCCCCACCCATGGGCAGTCACCACTGCACCTTCACGGCCCCAAAGGTGGCTGTGCTGAGGGCTGAGCAGGAGGGGCAGGCTGACCCTCTAAATGCACCATGCGGCCCTCAAGCTGGCATAGCAGACCTCCCAATTCTTTGCGGAACTCGCTACGCACCAGACCCCGAACCTAGCTTCGGGTGACAGGATCCTGTCCGTGCCCACGCCCAGGGGGGAGACGAGCCTCCATCTCCTGAGGCAGTTCCTCCCAAAGGTGATGCAGGACCAGTGGATGTGGATGTCCCAAGGTGGGTCCCAGATGTGCAGGGGCCCAGTTCCATGGCCAGATGAGGCAATAGAGGTGGATCTACTGGGATCAGCCTTCCCAGACATGCTATGGTGTTGCAGCTTTGGAACATATTTTGGTTAGTAATGGTAAACACATTCCAGGATTAGTTATAACAGCATACATGAGTATTCCCATTAACCCAAAATGACAGATTTGGAACATTTGCATAGCAAACAGAACACATGTATATATATGTATATATAGAACCACAGTAGACATTACAACAGCATGCAGGTCACATTGATAGCAACAGGCCACCAATGATAGTATTTGAACAGAGAACATTAATTGGAAAACATTTCAACATTTGCAAAACAATAGGACACATGTCCCAATGATAGGTATGGGGGAAAACATGCCCATTCATTTATGTGTTTAGATTATTGATGTAGATAAGTTGGGGAAGTGAGAGAGAGATGTCAATTAACAAATGTAGATTCTTGCAGTGATCACAGCTTTAATGATCATTGCTCTAATCATTACTCTACAGGTATTATTACAGCAACCTATGGCCTTGGATTGGGTAGTGGTATGTTTGTACATGGTGTGTAATTACAGCCATCTTATAGCTACTTTATACTTTCTCTCGCCTGGAACACCTGTGGAGGGAATTTCTGTTAACACTACCTGACAGGATTACATATGTGCACTCATAGTGTGTGTGTGTGTGTGTGTGTGTGTGTGTGTGTGTGTGTGTGTGTGTGTGTGTGTGTGTGAGTGTGTGTGTGCTGCTGCCATACTCTGCCTCTATTTCTTTCAGTCACCTTGGTTGTTGGCAGCATGATACTTTTGAACATTTCTTGGTGGGGACTACTTGGTGTATGTACTTATCTTGCTGTCATTTGCAGCCTTGGGGTTGGGCCATGGTTGTTGGACACAGTATAACTACAGACTTCTTATAGCTACTTTATACCTTCTCTTACCTGGACAACCTGTAGAAGAAATTTCTGTTAACACTACCTGACTGTTTCCACACATATTCTCAAAATCCTAGGTGAAATTATGCATACAGCTTACTACCACTCCCAGGATTTGAACCATGGCTGTTTCTGCTAAAAATACAACAAGCTTGTGTTTCATCAGAACAAGCTATTGAGAAACTGCTTTCTCTTCCTTCAATGTCTTCTGTCTAATTCTCTCTTTGTTGTACAATCTGACCTTGTAATTACGGCATTCTTATACATGCATTCCTATACATACCTTTTGACATAGCACAGTGTGGAAAATGGTAGTTAATACATTACTATTCAGATATCAGATCTTGGTGCATGAAACATTTCATATCAGTTAATCTTGTGTCTTACAGAGGCACTAACTTTGTCAGTTGAGACTTGATTGTGAAATGCTTTCAGAGCTATAGTTGCTGTGTATAACCTGTACACATTTCAATTCACACAATACCAGAGTAAACACAACCAGTCCAGGGTTTTGAATTTTATTGACAGGTAGTTAAAGTTTTATTTATATATAATCCAAAATAGAAATGCTGCCAACACTTCAGGCAAACGTTCCTTTTCCAGAGTCACAAAATTATAATAAAATCCAAAAAGCAAACGGAAGCGGAATGAAGCAGGAAACAAAAAATGTAAAAAATCACTGTATTTATTATCAAAGGACTAAATACTTGTACAAAGATTAGCGATTTCGCTACAAGAGCTTCTTCAGATCATTAACAACTCATCTTATACTACACTGAATATATACAATTATTCAGATCTAACCAACCTATCACATTCACCAAATAATTAAATCTTAAAGTACTATTACCTACATGCTAACCTATAATATAGTAGACTGGAGACCATCAAAACAATTAAAAAATATGCTATTAAAAGACATGAAAAAGCCATATCTCACACAATATTATAACTTATATATAATATTATTTATAAAATATACATAGACACATATATATTAAAAAGAAAAAATATAGACATGAAAACTATATAGTACATATAACATCATATGGATCTAAATAATGATGCATTAATACTTTGTCTAATATTCCTACGTTTTCTTAACATAGGTTTGATCGAAGCCCTTTCATTCAGTCCAAGACCACAATCAGCCCTTAACCTGATTATCCAATAACTCTCCTTACACTCAGTATAATTCCTAATATCACCCTCATGCTGAGTCAGGGCTACGACCTCTAATGCTCTAAATAAAAACCTATGTGTATCCCCATGTGACATCACATGTTTAGCCAAGGCATTGTGTGCCGATCCTTTCCTAACGTGGTAAACATGTTCTCTTATCCTGTCCCTAAAAGGACAATTAGGTTTTCCCACATAAAAGGAAAAACAAGTCTGGCAAACCACTAGATACACTAGATTACAGGTCATACAGTTGGCTTTAGCATTCATCATAAACTCAATATTTAAATCTGGATGAAAAAATGTAGTATCACTATCTATATATGAACAGAAATTACACTGGCCACATGGCCTAGTATTCCCATTCTCTAATCTATTACCCTCAAAATTAGGATAACAGAGCATCCTTTTTAAATTATTTTTGTTCTTAAAGAAAAGCATGTGGTTGTTCTCCAACTATATTCCTTAAATCACTGTCCACCTGCAAGATGAACCAATGTTTAGTTACAATGTCCCTGAGCAGGAGGGGCAGGCTGACCCTCTAAATGCACCATGTGGCCCTCAAGCTGGCATAGCAGACCTCCCAATTCTTTGCGGAACTCGCTACGCACCAGACCCCAAACCTAGCTTCAGGAGACAGGATCCTGTCTGTGCCCATGCCCAGGGGGGAGATGAGCCTCCATCTCCTGAGGCAGTTCCTCCAAAGGTGGTGCAGGACCAGTGGATATGGAGGTCCCAGGGTGGATCTCAGATGTGCTGGGGCCCAGTGCCATGGCCAGATGAGGCAATAGAGGTGGATCTGCTGGGATCAGCCTTCCCAGACATGCTATGGTGTTGCAGCTTTAGAACATATTTTGGTTAGTAATGGTAAACACATTCCAGGATTAGTTATAACAGCATGCATGAGTATTGCCATTAACCCAAAATGACAGATTTGGAACATTTGCATAGCAAACAGAACACATGTATATATGGAACCACAGCAGACATTACACCAGCATGCAGGTCACATTGATAGCAACAGGCCACCAATGATAGTATTTGAACAGAGAACATTAATTGGAAAACATTTCAACATTTGTAAAACAATAGGACACATGTCCCAATGATAGGTTTGCAGGAAAACATGCCCATTCATTTATGTGTTTAGATTATTGGTGAAGATAAGGTGGGGAAGAGAGAGAGATGTCAATTAACAAATGTAGATTCTTGCAGTGATCACAGCTTTAATGATCATTGCTCTAATCATTACTCTACAGGTATTATTACAACAACCTATGGCCTTGGGTTGGGTAGAGGTATGTTTGTACATGGTGTATAATTACAGCCATCTTATAGCTACTTTATACCTTCTCTTACCTGGAAGACCTGTGGAGGGAATTTCTGTTAACACTACCTAACTGTTTCTACCCATATTCACATAGTCAGGGTTACATATGTGCACTCATAGTGTGTGTGTGTGTGTGTGTGTGTGTGTGTGTGTGTGTGTGTGTGTGTGTGTGTGTGCACGTGTGTATGTATGTGTGTGTGTGTGAGCGTGTGTGTGCTGCTGCCATACTCTGCCCTGATTTCTTTCAGTCACCCTGGTTGTTGGCAGCATGACACTTTTGAACATTTCTTGGTGGAGACCACTTGGTGTATGTACTTATCTTGCTGTCATTTACAGCCTTGGGGTTGGACCGTGGTTGTTGGACACAGTATAACTACAGACTTCTTATAGCTACTTTATACCTTCTCTTACCTGGACGGCCTGTAGAAGAAATTTCTGTTAACACTACCTGACTGTTTCCACACATATTCGCAAAATCCTAGGTGAAATTATGCATACAGCTTACTACCACTCCCAAGATTCAAACCGTGGCTGTTTCTGCTAAAAATACAACAAGTTTGTGTTTCATCAGAACAAGCTATTGAGAAACTGCTTTCTCTTCCTTCAATGTCTTTTGTCTAATTCTCTCTTGGTTGTACAATCTGACCTTGTAATTACGGCATTCTTATGCATACATTCCTATACATACCTTTTGACATAGCACAGTGTAGAAAATGGTGGTTAATACAACATTACTATTTAGATATCAGATCTTGGTGAATGAAACATTTCATATCAGTTAATCATTTGTCTTACAGAGGCACTAACTTTTTCAGTTGAGACTTGATTGTTTAATGCTTTCAGAGCTATAGTTGCTGTGTATAACCTGTACACATTTCAATTCACACAATACCAGAGTAAACACAACCAGTCCAGGGTTCTGAATTTTATTGACAGGCAGTTAAAGTTTTATTTATATATAACCTATATGAGACTATTACTGTAATATTGTCAGGTTTATTCAGTACAAACCATACTCATTTTTAATACTGCAAGGTGACATTCTACTCGTTTATATTTATTTGGTATGAATACTACAAGCTAGATTGTTACTCACCAGCCTTGTGACGCAGCGTTTGCAACCTGCTTGCATGTGTTTCCTGGTTGACAGCCCACTCAGCTGGAGCTGGAAAGAGGATAGAGAAACATTTATACATACATATCCATCACATACACAGGCTGGACTTTGGTAAACAGTTATTGGTATGAATACTTACACAAGCCTGGGACATCATTTTTCTGCCATGCTTCTTGGCCCCACTGGTCCAAGAGCTCCCTTTTCCTCCGCTTCAAGTCAGCAGGGTGGTGCCGGACCTGCTCACCAGTCCAAGAGATGCCAGTGGCACTGGTGAGATCATGGGCAAGACTTTTCCAGGCCTCTGCTTTGCATTGGGAGGCCTGGTACTGGTCCTGCAGCAGTCTCACATCATAGTTTTTAACATGGAGTCCTACCATGACCTTGGACTCCTGTATGCCTCAGCTCTGTGTCTGAAAGCATAAACCCTCTCCAACACCAGCCATACTTCCTACAGTGGGGAGCTACATCTGGTTATGAGCTGTATTCCCACCTGCAATGTTTAAATATGGCCGATTTCCTGCCCTTTGCCATGATTGGACAGTTTTGAATATGCTGAGCTAAGCTAAGCTACGGGCAAACCCGCTTAGCTAAGGTTGGCAGTGTTTAAAGGGGCAGTTTTAGCACTGCTTACCAATGAGCAAATCCACTTAGCCGGGCTACTCATTGCTTAGCATTCATATTTCAGCAATGCTTACACCCAGTAAGTATAGCTGTGCAATGCTTAGCATTGCTTAAGTTTTATTTTATAGACTATTCACTTTATGGGATTGATTCATCATTCCAGACATATTATAATTTTATGTTTACTTTCCCTGACATCCCCCTATCTGCTTTCATTACATTTATTCTTTTGTTACTATACTTTATGGGGCTCTGTGTTTATATGGGGGTTTCACATCTTTTCTGGACTGACATCTTATTTTTGGTTCTGCTACACTACCCTGGGTGACAACATATTTACTACCTCATTTATTACAACATATGACTTTTACAACTGCTTTCACATGCAAAAATGTAAAGACTTCATGGGGGCTCAAACCTTGAATGTCTGCATGTAAAGCTGCAGCATTAACTGCAACTATTTCAGATTACTCGCTTAGCTGATATTCTCATATTTAACTCCTTCAGATATTTAAGCTATGTTAAACACAGGTGCACAAAGCTCACACCCACTCAGCTATGCTTAAACTTTATTGTGGCCCGAAAAAATGTGATTTATAGTCAAGAGTCCAGAGATCACAGAGCAATACTTAAAATAATACTGTAGAATAGTTCTGACATCAATACAGAAAAACAGCTGCACTAGACTTAGTATTTCATATCTATATCTAAGAGAAAACACAGTTCTAAAATAAACTTACATATAGAGAAAAGTAGTGTTGGAGATGTTGGAAGTTCTGAAGACAAATGCAAAATGCTCTCTGATTCTCTCTCTTTAAATTGATAAACAACAATGAAATAGGTGGAGAGTAGCCAGATGAACCCAGATACCAAAATAGTCCAAATAGCATACAAAAATCAGGATGCAACCATCAAAGCTTAATGTACAAGCTTTCAAGTAGAACTCTTTATCAAATACATACACACAGTGCTGCTTCACATTACATCATTCTTAACAATTTTCTGTTTTTTCCAGGCTAAGAGAAACTCAGAGGTTTATAGCCCCTTTGATCTTGCAGCTGGTCAGGAAGCCAGAGCAATAAAAGAAATTATACATGTAAATTCTAGCCATTAACTCTGGCCTCAAAACAATAGGAATAATTCATTCATTTATACATTCTGGCTCCGAGTTTTGACATCATACAATTACACAATGCTTGACTTAACAGCTTTCCTACAGCAGAGTGAACTGTTGTTAAATTTTTGCAGTTCCACATCTAGCAGCATTTTCTTCCATTTAAGAGAACAAGCCTGTGGCTTATATTAATATTTACAATGACAGAATTATCTACATAGACATGGGTGATCTTGAAGGAGACATCCCAAATATTCTAGCGTAACAGGAACTCATGTGGCAATTAAAGCTGAACTCTTTTAGAAAGCCTGGACTAAACTACTACTGTTCAATTAAAAGTGCACTGGAACTTAGAAAATTGCCACATTGTTTACATGACTAAGTGTATTTTATTTTATTTTTTTCTACAAATTGGTTTTAAATACCATTTTAAATCATTTGAAATTTAAGTGTATATTTTGTTTCCATCATCATACATATATTTTTTAACTTTTTTCTGGTTCTCTTTTTTCCACTTTATTCAAAATTATGGTAATAACAATACTAACTAATTATACAATTATATAGGTTTTTAAGGTTCTTGTACACCGACCTGAAGAAGTCTAGAGGGATGAAAGCGATCTTTGTTAACAATAGGTTATGAAAATAGAAACTGATTTTTACATGCAAAATGTATATGTATATATTTATATATAATTTTTGATCGCAAAATGAACTAAGGTTGATATATTTCCAACCATGTAGTATATTGCCTTGTATAAAATCACAGACTTAATAATTTGGTTAAATAAGATGTACCATTAAAGTACATTAGGGCTATATATTATTATGACAGCTACCAGGTAGGGCAGGACCAGCTCGTATGTCACACTGATGGGGGAAGGGATGTGAATTTAACATGTGTACCAATAACACTTTGTTTTACAGCACAATAAACCACTCCCATGCCTGATTAAAAGCATATATATTTAGAAAGCTTGTGAGGAAATTATTACTCTATTTTTATTTTACTTGGATTGCTTGTCTGTGTACTTAATAAAGGATTTTCGACTGGAAACAGACTGCCTGCCTTGCTTGGATTACTTTCGAATACTTAGTAATGCTGTAGAATTATGTATATTTTCTATTATTACTTTTTGACTTGACGTGTTTACGTTCGCTACTTCTACTACTATTGTCTGATCTGATTAATACACAGTGATTAACTAGAAATATATGGACTGAAAATCTTCCACACAGAGAAGTTTCTTACACTGTTTTAATTATCTACAAATTCTATCTAGCTAGGCTGGCAGCCTCCACATATCTTCACATTGGTATTGTTACCTTCTCTTCTGTATGATTAATATGATTGGTTTACATTTTTTAAATGATTCCATTGAAAATTTGGAAAGTCTAGAAAAGGTAGTATGGAAATGATAAATACTTTTATTAAGCACAAACTATTTCATCCAAAATCACAATGTATGCATTTATTTTAGTTTTGTTTTATTTGTTTTCATGCAGTGATTATAAATATAACCATGCTAAAATTGTCTGATTAGATATGGCTTAATATTGTGTTTAAAGTTTTCATTAATTTCTGAGAAAATTATAAGGTACTAATTGCTGAGCTTTTCTCCTAAGGCTTCTACTGAAAAGAGTCTTCCCGCCCAGTTGGATTATTTTAGTACACAAATGTGTACAAACAAATTGATGTACAAATAGGGTTGCTATTTTTGCACAAAGCCTTTAAAGAAAAATGATCCTTCCCAGGAAATGAAATCACAATAAAATAACACTTAGCCACCCATTGTCAAAGCACATAGAACAAACTACAATCATTATGAAAAAGTAGTTTAGCACACATAACTTACCATGTGATGATGTGGGGTGTTGCCGTCTGTGCCAGGGAGAGTGAGGCAGTGTGTGTTTGTGTGTGCGTGTGTGTGTGTGTGTGTGTGTGTGTGTGTGTGTGTGTGTGTGTGTGTGTGTGTGTGTGTGTGTGTGTGTGTGTGTGTGTGTGTGTGTGTGTGTGTGTGTGTGTGTGTGTGTTTGAGCGCGCACGCGTGTGTGTGTCTGTGTGTGTGTGTGTGTGTGTGTGTGTGTGTGTGTGTGTGTGTGTGTGTGTGTGTGTGTGTGTGTCTGTGTCTGTGTCTGTGTGTGGCATGTTCCAGCATAGTTAGCTGGAGTTTTGTGTCATTTGATCCTTCCCAGGAAATGAAATCACAACAAAATAACACTTAGCCACCCATTATCAAAGCACATAGAACAAACTACAATCATTATGAAAAAGCAGTTTGGAAATGATAAATACTTTTATTAAGCACAAACTATTTCATCCAAAATCACAATGTATGCATTTATTTTAGTTTTGTTTTATTGCTATTTTTGCACAAAGCCTTTAAAGAAAAATGATCCTTCCCAGGAAATGAAATCACAATAAAATAACACTTAGCCACCCATTGTCAAAGCACATAGAACAAACTACAATCATTATGAAAAAGTAGTTTAGCACACATAACTTACCATGTGATGATGTGGGGTGTTGCCGTCTGTGCCAGGGAGAGTGAGGCAGTGTGTGTTTGTGTGTGTGCGTGTGTGTGTGATTGTGTGTGTGTGTATGTGTGTGTGTGTGTGTGTGTGTGTGTGTGTGTGTGTGTGTGTGTGGCGTCTTGTATGCATGTGTGTGTGTGTGTGTGTGTGTGTGTGTGTGTGTGTGTGTATGTGTGTGTGTGTGTGTGTTTCTGTGTCTGTGTGTGTGGCATGTGCCAGCATAGTTAGCTGGAGTTTTGTGTCATTTGACTATCACACAAACTCGTGTTAAAAATTTATCAACAATGTTATTATAACTGATTAAATGTATATGTTTAAACAAGGAATTCTGGAAGGGAAGAGTGGGGTTTTTTGAAATTGTTGTATAATTTTCAAATACTGCAATAGATCTTAGAAAGCAATGAATGTGTATTGTCCCGAGTCAGGTGATCAAATGGGATGTTTCGATAATCAGCACTGAGAGGATGGAACTCACACAGCAGCTTGTTTTGCTTTGTTTTCTTTGGAACATGATATAAAGATCGATGACAGTTATCACAGTTAGTTGAGTTCAGTTTAGTCTTTTAGAAGCTCATCACCTTATCTTGTGGAAGTAAGCATCTCAGCATCTAATCTTACTTGCTGTATTAATTAAGTTAGCTAGGGAAACGTTAATCTTTAAACAGGAAATATAGTGAGATCAGTTAAGTAGTGTTTTTCTGCATCTGTTTGAATCTGTCCAACTGTGTTAGTTTTATTTCTCCTGTGACTGAAACACTGATGTTTTTTGTACTTAGATATTTAGTATTCTCATGTTTTCTATTTCATTATTTATTATTAAATATTTTTCTACCTTTTATTGCGGCTTGTCTTTTAGATAATACTTTTAAAATCTTGAGAGTACTTGTGCTTATTTTAGTGATGTCTTGGCTACTCCAAAAAGGCTGGCTGCTTTGGTTACGCTATATCATTTATGCTATTATTGATTTTACTCAGCACAATTGGATATCCTTTTAAGAGCCTGACAGTGGTTGACTGATGGCAACGAGATTATCTTATAGTCTGGGCAGAAGGGATACAGCAAGTAAATCTGTATCAGCCTTTCCCAGAAGTGTGTGTGTGTGTGTGTGTGTGTATGTGTGTGTGTGTGTGTGTGTGTCTGTGCGTGTATGTGTGTGTGCATGTGTGCGTGTGTGCGCGCGCGCGCGCGCGTGTGTGTGTGTGTGTGTGTGTGTGTGTGTGAAAATCAAATACCCAGGTGTGAGTGTGCTCCAAAGTGAGGTTTGTATGGGAATTGGAGAGGCAGAGAGTCCAGCCCCAAGTCTGGAGCAGGTTCCCTGTGTGCTCTTGGGGAAAATTGTGCTTGATGCAGATAGCTACTTTTAAAATACTGCATAGGTTCATTCCTGCTCTAAGTGCCTGTCTCTCATTGGTGTCAGTGGTGAGGATTGAGGCTCCTTGATTGCTGGCTTGGGATAAAGAGAGGCCGACCAAACACAGAATTATCCCTTCCCAGAAAAAAATGGTCAATCATTTAAAAAAGAGCAGAATAACCAACTGAAATGCATTACTAAATCTGTATTTAAAAAGACAGAAAATAGAAATTGGCATTGTGACACAAATCAAATAAACAACAACAGTAAAAGCACAAAAAGCCTCTCAAATTTAAACACATGGTCTGATAAGTAAAAGGGATCGAAAAAGGTAAGAAATAGCTTGCTAATAAAAGTAAAAGAATAAACATATAAACAGAAATGAAGCAGAGCAGATAGTGACATGCATGCAGAAAAGGCCAGCAGTTGCCATAGCAACAGAAAACAGGAAGTCTGTCATACTAACCTATGAGGTAAATTTAAAGATGCAGTACACAAAAGTAACAAAATATATAGATACAAATGTATGTTAAAATATCAATAAACATAATATTACTAAAAGAGCTCAATTAAATAATGGCAACACACATACCTTCAATTAAACCAATGTAAATGTCATGTGTTAAACCAAAGTAATATGCTTTAGAGGCCATATATTCTACCTTGGTCATGTGTAAATTTAAATACCATCACAATCCTCATTATATAGCTGCACTCCACTTTATCAAATGCTATTTTAGCATCTAAGCTGACAGTCTCTAATACAGTTACTAATTTGTGTTCCTCCTGAGCCCTTTTCGTTAATAATACCATTTTTAGAATATTATGAAAACATCTATGTACCACCAACGACTCCACGATAATCATGTTGCACCAGCTGAATTAGACGTTGTGCTAGGCTTGCTGCCATAATACACATGAACAACTTATAGTCATGGCTTAACATCAAAATATGTACATAAAAGACAGATAGAGGTCCTTACCCTCTTTAGGTATAATGGCCATTCGTGCTGTCTTCCTTTAGGGAAGTACCACTTTTTTAGCTAACACTAGATTTAACAACTTAAACAAACATGCAACTAATCTGTCCTCACCTATTCTCCACATCTCACTTTGTATACAGACACTACACAGTATCTGACCAGAGGCTTGTATCGTTATTGCTTCAGTACCTCCCCTGCATTTACTTGGCTAACCACTACATCATCTTGGATTCTGGATACCAATGGCAGAGCCAACCAAAATCTTGGATAATATCCTCATACTCCTCCATGGAGTCAATTCAGAGTGAATATCTCTGTGATATCTCTGTGATAACTGCCACATCCCTATGTAAAAATGCTGTCATTATCCTTTCATAGACCTAGTATCATTATTAATGTTCTACATTGCCTTAATCTTAATACCTAAGATACAGCTTGGTTTCATTTGTGTGAACCCATGAAACTGGGATTTCTGATCATGAACCTGAGAATTATTCAATTATTTATCCTTTAAATCTTGTCCGAAAGCCATATTTACTACCAAGCAAAGCTTCAGTTGCTTGACTCATTTTATCTGATACATCTTGTAAGTCATCCTTTTAAAATCTGTTTTGGAGTTCAGGCATAGTTTATACATTTACAGCTGCAGCTAACTGTGAAACCAAGAATCTGATATATCTAGCTAGCTGCACTTGTAACACATCCAGCTTTGCATCAAGCTGTCTTTTCAACCAGTTAAAGGGCATCACTTAAAAAAAAAATAAGTAATTGGAACCTGCTACTGTTAGTCTAAATTTGGCCCATCTAATCTGACCAAAAACAATTTTAAAGCTGCATGATTAAACATCACAAATAGGTGAGTTCATACAATTTTAACAAAGAAAGCATGCTTCCTTGTAATAAAAAAAAGTTATTTATGTATGTATGCATGTATGTTTGCCAGGGTATTACACTGAACAAAAATGACCACTTGCAGGAATAGCTGGTTGAATATAGATACAGATATGTGTGTTTGTATATGTGTGTGTGGTGTGTGTAAATAATCTGTATCCATCAATCTCTGTCTGTGAGTATATATATATATATATATATATATATATATATATATATATATATATATATATATAACTTTTTAAATAAAACAAGTCAAATATGTGTCATAATAGCAATGCAAGTGTGGCCTTGACACCTGAATAGAGAAAGTGGTTAGCTGTAGACTGACGATAAATAAACTTTTAAGAGCTAGGTGATGTGGTCAAAAGAAAAGCTTCCATACCCCTTAACTATTCAGAATTTCACAGAATTCCAGATTTTTGCTTCATGTTTATTGGTTTATTCCTTATAAAATGTGTGTTTTTATGGCAAATTACTGTGGATTGAAGTCAATAAATAGAGACTTTTGAGTTTCAGACTTCACATCCCTCAGAAAATACATGCTAATGCAAAATCTGTTATTCTATCAACTTTTAAGGTTTACAAGGTAATATTTAAAATCTGTTTCTGATTTTGCATCACTAAAACCTCCAACTATTTTTGGATTTGTCCATAATTCTTAATCTAAGAGACTGTGTTAAGAATTGATAAAGAGATAAGATCTGAGTTTTGCAAAAGAATTATAGCAAGAGGTATATGAGATGGGATTTCCATAGTTTTTTAGCAATATTTGAGAAAAAAACCCTCAAAGCTGTAGGGAGTGTTTTTTTCCAGAGTGTTGTGCCTTAAAAGACATGAATGATTCAGGCTGCAGACATTTGAAGAGCAGTGACCTTAGATTTAAATATATTGGAGTGGTGAGTATAGTGTGTACTACCTTATATAACAGCTGAGACATCCAATAGACCAATGACATTTGCATTAACTCCAACAAAGCATGCATATCTGGGAAGTCTTAATCTTTTTAGTTCACCTTTCTTTGACATAAGTTATTGTCCATAAGTTACTCATAAATAGTGCCAAACCTTCTTCAAACCACCAAATTTCATTCATCTTGGTAAAAAAATAAAACAAACATTGATTTTCGGTGCTTGGAGGTGAACAAATACTAAATATTGAAATTCAGGTTTTATATATATATATATATATATATATATATATATATATATATATATATATATATATTAACTTCCAAATAACATCTCTGGTTATCCTTTATATCATCTTCTACTACTAAGGGCAAGCAATAGAAATTAAACACCCCGCACCTCTACTTTTCAATCTCCTGTGACTCAATACCTTATCAGAGGCCCATAAACTTGCTTATAGTGGTACTATCCAAGGTTTCAATTGCTTTAACCAACTCGAAACTCCATTCTTCTTTTCAGGACTTGGTAACCTATTAATATTTCAAATAACAATTGAGTCCTTCCTCTAGTAAATGCATTCACCTTTACCCACCCTCTGTACACATGTAAAAGCTTTGCTTGCACCACAGAGATGTCTTATAAAAACTCATAATGTTAAACTAACCAACATCACTGAACAATTGTAGAATCATCAAAAGGATGGAAACCCCAATAACACTAAACTTATTATAACATACTTTAGATACCTGGGAATGTCTAAACAAAGCAAGTGCAAATCTAAACAGTCAGGCAGAGAGGCTCGTGTTTGCACAGTTTCATACAATAACTGAAATTTGCCAAGTGTCAGTTGGACCTCTCAAAGAAGTTCTCATACTTTTCAAATCCCTTGCAGTCATACCCAACAAGAGTACAATAATGGTAGATTAATAGTGGTCACCTCCTCTTTAAATTTCAAACTATATGCTAAACTACTAATCTTCTTATTTGCCATGAATACATTTTGACAACCATTAATCATATTCCATTCTACCACATGTTGAACAGATTCAGCACAAATCTGTCTGCTGTAGCAATATTATCTAAGACACTAGGCCAAACTGAATTTATCACATGAAGTGAAAAAAACATTATGGAACAATGCCAGGCTCCTATTCCATTTCATGCTCCACCCTTCAAATATAGAGGACCAAAGTTATAAAAAAACTTGGAGACCAACAAGAGAGAAAAATAATTTTTTCCTCCATCCTCTCTGTAGCTGACAATTAACTGCTACCAGTTCCTCCTCTTGTTCAGCAAATTTACTAAATCCACCTTAGCTTATCCCAGGCTCAATCCAGCCCCATTTCATAGGTTCATAGGGTCATAGGAGGTTACTAGGCTATTGGCCCTAGGGCCTTTATAAGCCTAGCCATGTTATAGCCTTGTTCCCTTATTGACCAAGTTGTTTGTTCTACATTTGCAGCACGAGTCTATGATTAGCACTGACTGACCTTATCCAAGAGGGACATAGGTGAGACCCCTTGGAGTAAATTTACGGTCTCCCATCCAGTTGTCTAAGTTATGCTTAAATAGGGTCATTCAGGAGCTCTGCTTTAAGTAAATTGATAGTTTGTTCCAGGGAGTGGCAATCACTGGGAGGCATATTTGTCTCTCCAGCATGTTCTGTTAATGTCAAAGGCTAGGTTAAGATCTCTAGAGCAAATGAATCTTGTCCCATTTGACTTGTAGATGTGCAGCATTTCCATTAGGGCAGGGTCCAAGACTGCTCTTTAAGCCAGGCACAAGTTGCCTCTCAGCAGCCTATAAGATAAAGAGTACAGAGACAGGGCCTTCAGTCTGTCCATGTAGGACATGTGTTGAAGGCCCTGATAAGTAAGTACTAGGCTAGCTGCCCTTAGGGGTCATTTTAAGCCTAGCCAATTTCCCCTCTCAAAGGTGAGAATCAAACCCTGTACCTTGTGTTTGTGAGGTAAACACCTTAACCATTATTCCAACACCCAACCCCAGTGCTGGGGAGGAGGCTAAGGATGCTAATACAGCATCACATTGCTGCTGGGGATTGTATTCTAATGCCCACTACCTACCAATGGCAACCTTTGTGAGCTCCATATATTTTCCTGCACAGGTAGGTTATTGCATGCTTCTGCACATGTACAACCTCCAACTAAGTAGTACACCCTAAGCTAGAGCTTGCCAGGCTCTTAACACTGCTATATTGCAGCAAGTCTCGGCTGTCCCCCTCCCCACATGATGGACAAAGCAATGTTGTCCCCTCACAACCACGCACCCCTGATTAGCCTCTCCAGCACCCCTGATGGTAGTGGAACATGAACCATCTGGGTAACAGTAAGGGCTTTAACGCATTACTCCATAAGGCTGCAAAAGAGACAAAAAATAAGAAGATAGTGACTAAGTTAATACTTGAACATATATTGTCATCCATTGAAAGATACATGCAAAGTGTCACACACACACACACACACACATATTGCAGATTCAATGTCTAACATAATTTACCATCATCCAACTGGATGATACTTGGACCACTTCTTTTCTGATATTTATTTCTCTGACGTAAAGACTGACATCAACTGCCTCTATCTAAGTACGTGTGTGGATTACTGCAAACTAGTTGTTGCCATAAACTCCCAAAATGACCTATTGATTCTACAGGAAAGCATAATACAAACAAAAAAATGGTGTCTGGACTATGTCCTTAAACTAAATACCAGGAAATGCAGCACTGCACCCTTTGGCAAACCTGGGTACCCTACACTTACCACATAAGTGATTCCCCTTTGAAAACTGACTCAGTCATTAGGGACCTGGGGCCTTTTGTTGACAATAAACTATCCTTTGATTACCATGTATCCATTGCCATTTAGAAGTCCTTGTATATATCCATATTAATCATCAGGGGTATATCTTTAGTGTCTAAAGAAGTTATCCCTCTTCACTCCTGCTTCATTAGGCTGATTATAAAATAAAATACCCCTTTTAGTACATACTTGCCTAAGCATATAACACAGCTTGAGAAACTGTAGTATGCCCTCACTGACAATCAAAGGGATGTCTGCTTTAATCTACACTTCACACCTTAAAGATCTCTCTCTCTCTCTCTCTCTCTCTCTCTCTCTCCCTCTCTTTCTTTTCTGTTTTGCATAGATTCTTAGGGCATCTCTGTCTAGCCTAGAGAGTCGCAGATGACCCATGTTACTTGATCTCCTTCCCATCTGCAAAACAAATAACACCCTAGATACTCTAGAAATCTAAACTTCCACCAAAACATAAATAGGACCTGCTGGTGATATAGATCTCTCTCCCAGAAAATACCTCTTCTATGGAATAGATTCATCTCATATGTAAATTAAAGTACCTCCATGAACCTCTTTAATCATAACCTAGACAGATGGATCGAAAATCATAACAAAAAATTAGATCTGGCCCCTCAAGCCCTCATTGAAAGGGATCAGACTGGATATTAATTATTCATGTTGATAGGTATTTGTAATATGGGATCACGTGGCTTGGCCACAATACTTTAGACCTAAATAATGGAAAAGTTTCTCAGTCGTCTGTCAATTTCAGATCTTTAAGTTTAGCCACTGCCAATACTATATCAAATATAACCTTTACTGTTTCATCAGACTGTTGAAACAGTTCCAGCAAATTTGGAGGCTTTTTCTAATTGTTCAGAATGATACACAGAGCCTCTTAAGTCAGTAAAAGTATTCAATCACATCCAAAAATGCACTCAGAGCAGTGCTGGACAAGGGAGGTGAAACTTTAGTTTCCTTAGTCCATACCGTGTCATACATAGTAAACATTGTGTGTGCACAGAATAATCATTCTCAATGAAAATGGGATTATCTCTTGCATTGCACAATGGTAATACTTGATCTCAAAGTCTCAGATGGAACTAATATGTGCCTGACATGTCCAGCTGCAGCCCTCAAGCAAATAATGGGCCTGAGGTATGTTAATTTAGCTCTCATCTAAAGGTTATTTGCTGAAAGTTCTAACCAAGACAAAAATACTTCCTCAGTAGGACCTGACAATATACCTGGTCACCTAATTAATAGTGCTGACTGTACTCTTGAAGACAAACTCCTCAAACTATTTAACCTAAATTTAACTACTGGATTTGTCCCTGATGAGTGGCATACTGCAGTGGTGATGGACCTCCTTAAGGGTGGCCTTGCAACTGACTCTGGTAATTACAGATCTATCAATCTTACAAGTGTTATCTGCACATGGAACATACTGTAACTGACCTCATAAAATGTGATATCAAGACCCCAACAGCTTGGGTTTATGAAGGGTAGATGGTATCTATGTAATCTGTTAAACATCATGGAAAGGATGAAACTGTAGATCATGGCCATGCAATACACACATCACAGCTTAACCTGGCCAAAGCCTTCAACACTATTCCCCATGCTGGTGTCATATAAAATCTAAATGCTTTCAAAATCTATTTATATGTGAGATGTAAGATGGATAGTAAACTGAAAAAAAACAAAACCCACACAGTGCAAGTTGCAAATGCCTCATCAGAAAATATCAAAATGACCAGCAGTATTAAGACCTCTCCTCTTTGGTATTTACTTCTCAGATCTCCAAGCAGGAAGCCAAGACCTCTGCCTATCAAGGTTTGCAGATGACTGCAAACTGGGGGGGGGGGTTATGCTTATGTCACCAAATGACACCCAAACCCCGAAGAAAGAAATCTCCCTAGTAAATGCTTGTTTAGTAAATATGGGTTAAAACTAAATTCTGAATAGGGTGGCATTATCACTTTTGATAGACAACTCCTGCTACTCTCATCATACTGTATAGACAACACACCACTACAAATGAAAATGCAAGCAGGGACCTAGCTACTTTGGTCGATAGCTATCCTTCTTTTGACCATCATGAGATACCTGCTGTCAGAAAATTATTTTATTTAGCCCAGCTAATTGTCACTTCCTTACTGAGCATTGATCTGGTCAGTTATTGAGTGCATTTCTCCCTTTGGATGTATTTTGCTAAACATAACAAATACTTAGACAGATCCCAAACATTCCTAACCAAAAACATCACAGGCCTAAAGTCCCTGAGCTACCAAGAGAGGCTGGAAGTTCGCTCCCTTTATTTAGTATCCTATAGACTTAAAGCAGTGCAGTTCACTATTTTTCTTTTAATGTAAGCTAGATGACTGGAAGATTCTCCACAAATTTACTCAGGGATTGACTGGTATGATTGTCCATGAGAAAGGAGATGTGGCCTCTAGGGAGTGTACTGGCATGGAATGAATCATCCTAAGACTCATTGTATTTGGAATATCTATGAGTCAATAAATCTATGAATCATACAGACTCATCTAGATTGGCAACTTTTGCTGCATAAAAGTTGCACGATCTACAACTTCCATCTTTTCCAGTACACTGATACTATAAATGCTTTTCCACTAAGCTTTGTTTCACTGGTCCAGTTGTCTTTCATTTAGCTGTTCCATCTATTTTATTACTGAAATATATTTCTTTCAGTTTTACTGCATTCTTGTCAAAGCTTTTCTATAGTCATCACATTTGAATTCAAGTCCTTTTGTGTCCTTGATAACAAGCTTACCAATTTAATCTCATGAACAGCTAGGGAGACATTCAGCCTTTACTGGATCATCACTGAAACACTAGGTGCAAGCTAAAACAAACACACTCCTTGGCAGCAATATGAGAGTGTAAAATGTAATTGCAGAAATAATTTATTGTACATTGGGCAAAAGTTAAAATCTACCATTTTAACAGGGGCAGTCTGTAGCTACAGTACTAATTACTTGGGGTGACCTCTACACCAAGTGAATGAGGAATCATTGCTACAGAGTCAGAATATAATCCCTGAATTTTGTGTGGAAGAAATTGGTCTTCCTCATGTTCATCAGATCTGCAAGTTCCCAAACTGAAATAGTCTGTTGAAAGGTAGAGATATGTATCTGCTAATGGGAGGCAGTCATCTGCAAAAAACATTACATTACTTTCCATTATCATCCTAGACTGCAGTGAGAAACTGTTGAGAGGGTACGCTAGCCAAGGGGTCTGTAGCTAGAAACAATTAGACAGGAGGCAGTAGGAACCCCTGTATACTGTCTCTTTGCAGGAAAAAAGTTGGTAACACTAACAGTTTACCACTAGTCAGCACTGATGTATGAGGATAGCACATTCACCATCTGTATATTTTATTGAAGAAGTGCAGATGCCTGCCCATGAACATTCACAGCAGACAAAGACAAATGCCTTTTTAAGGTCAATAAAGGCCAGAGGACACTAGTTTGTAAGAATTCTAAGCATTTTGCATCAGTTTGTCACTGCTGTTATAGGGATCATGCATAACAACTGGTTTGTAATTAGTAACCAGTAGGATCTTTACCTGACTTTGGGAATAATGATTATTACTAATAATGTTAATGAGGATGCAATACATAGACTATTACTAATGTTATTAAATACTGTAGTGAGGTCATCAGTTAGTTGGTTTCTGGGATTTGTTTTTGCACTTTTGCACTCGGTCATTTGGGCAGAAGGCTTCTATTTGGCAGATAACCTGTGAAACCTCCTTTCTGGAAATGGCTACTAAAAGTGATACACTGGCATGAGAAGAATGAAGATGAAGGGGATGAAAAAAATGTATTAAGGACTCTCATAATTCTCCAACCATTGGATGTGTCTCATCATGTCAGTTTGTAAACTGCAAATCAAAATCATTGTAATTTCCTCCATTTCCAATGCATGGCCCATGATTGGTCAGTACTAGTTAACACCTGGGACATTTTTCACTGCTTAAGTTTAAGTGCCAGTAGCTTGCTTGGCATTTTCCACTTTAAACAGGACTGTGGTATAGCTCTTCAGAGACACAAAAGGACATTTTCACATTGCAAATAGGTCAGTGGCTGTTTTGCACTGGAACAGGTAACAGTCAATTATTTACTTTTATAAAAGCAGCAAAATGTAGACCAGTTAACACAGCTATAATAAAAAACAAGATTTTAGACCGGTTTTAAAAGCATGTGCACTTACTCAATAATTGGTTATTTAAATGTTTGCTCTGTTTGTTGGTTTTATGGTCTAATGAACTGCCTTTGTTGAAGTGAAGGCACTTACCTTTTCTAATAAATCTTGTTTTTCATTATGGCTATGTTAACTGATTTACATTTGGCTGCTTTTATTGGCTGTATTTCATAGAAATGACCAGTTTTTATCCAGAAAAGCTATATTTATTTTTACTTAGTTTTTTTATCTGAGCAGACACATTGGTCTGGCTGTTAGTGTAGAGGATTGATGCTCAGAGCTGTTAACAATTGATTTCTATAATCAAGGATACACAACTTCATTCCTTCCATCTCTGTATGCCTATTACATAAATTTGAACAAGTCACGTGACCCGACAGAATTTCTGAGCCATTCCTGTAAAGGGACACCTTTGTCCAGGGTGCTTACACTTTTAACACATGTATAAAAAATGAGTGCCCCATTTTTCTTCCTCTTGCCTTATAACTAAATCTAAGTTATCTAAAAGATGATTGATTTGGTTGCTTTATAGTAAGCAGTAATTTTATCTTTCAAGATTCCAACCAGACTTGGGGGAAACATGTTAGTAGAAGGACTGAAACTGAACATAGAACATTATCTATGTTAAACTAGATTAAGCATACTGCTTCCTCATCGTGAAACTCCACAGGGCCGCCTCCTCAGTTCTTGCAGCCAAAAATCAATGTGGCACATTGAAGAGTAAAAGTGCTATATTGTGATTAGAAAGTGGACAGGATTATACCTCTAAATTTTATGCTTAAGGTGGGAGCACATCTCTCAACTGTGTGTGATTTTGCAGAACATCCTTCATTCTGCCTTACATTTTTTCTGTCCCTCATGAAACTTTTGATTTTCATAAATCGCCAATGACGTCAATCAATCAATAATGCCAATTATTAGAGTTTCATACTTCCTATAGTTCACAAAATGCATGTTGATGCAAAACCGTTTCTATTAACTTTTTTTTTTAATATCAACAAGAGTAACATTTAAAACATATCCTTTATTTTTGGGCTATTTTCCCTCATTGTTTTTGACTTTGTCCAGATTCTTGAACAAAGAATTTAAGAAGTATGAAGTTAAGGTAAACATTAAGCTGGGGTGCTTAGAATGCATGTCATTCCAAAAATCAAGTTAGTCCAGAAACTGCCCGCAAATGAGCTAACAGTTTTGGTCTCCCAAAATTCTTCTCAGCTATTGGCAGCATATTGCTGAGAAAAATAGATAGCAACAAATATTATTGTTTTCCACGGGGAACGGGAATGCCTTCTGTGCTGAACTCATTTTGTAGCCACATCCTGGTTAGAGCTGTATGCCCTCACAACTAACTACATACAATTCACAGAAAATTACAAAAGAACCATCTGAGCTCCTAGCATCTGAGCTCCCCAAGTACATTACTAACTAACAAATGGACTCTCCATCATGCTGATCCTCACAGACTGCTGAGTATGAACACTGCAGTTTATGTTGCCAAGGCAGTATCTGTATCTCCTAGTAACTCTCAACTCCTTAATTATAGTAATGTCAGCCTTAATTTACTTCAAGAAGATACATACTTCATACCTTTTCAGAGTAAAATGAATCCTCTAACATTAAAATTGGCCTGAAATATAATAAATGGTTGTAAAAGTAAAGTTAACTAACCAAGTCATTAATTAAAAACCCTAAGAAGACAAACATATGAGTAGCTTTCTCCTGTGCACATACCTGCATGCACCCACTCACTCCAAATGAGGGAGTACACAAAGAGTGTGTAGATGTCTGTTGTCAGCCTAATATTAGTCAGATATAAACTAACATCTCATGCATGCAATGATAATGGATGCATATTACATTGTCGAACTGTAACAAGTTCGAACGCCATATTGTAAAACCCATATGTTCAAAATTTCAGAAGTTCAAACGTTTCAATGGGGATTTCCATT
The DNA here is from genome assembly GCF_019279795.1 of Protopterus annectens. Taxonomy (NCBI): domain Eukaryota; kingdom Metazoa; phylum Chordata; order Ceratodontiformes; family Protopteridae; genus Protopterus; species Protopterus annectens. Next base: position 173,717,158 of record NC_056740.1, on the reverse strand, counting down.
CAGTGTGGAAAGGGAAGATTTCCCTTTACTGCACTGTAGTGTGATCTAGTTGGTATATTTAAAGAGCGGGGGTGTGGGGTGTGGGGCTTGCCCCCATGCTTACAACAATCAGGTAGGTTTTTTTCGTTTTTTTATTTATTTTTTTGAAGTTTTCGAACTTTTGAAAGTTTGAACTTATGGATTCGACCATATGGCATTCGGACTTTTGAAAGTTTAACGTAATATGAGCCCAATGATAACAGGATGGCTGTACATCATATCACTTAGCTGCTACTCCAAGAATAAATGCCCTGTTAAATGATCTAGTGGAGGGAGAACTGACAACCCAATAAACAAAACATTGCAACCACACATCTTCTCACATTTAGTTCTTCTTAGAATGGAATGGTTTGTTGCTACTGTCTATGTCATTGCAGAGAGATGTAAAACTTTCTTTCAACTATAATTCGGAAAGCTGGTGTTGGATTATTCTTTGATGTATGACTCTGGCCCTGTAAGATAATAATTAGGAACTTCCATGCCCCCCCCCCCCATTCTTCTACAGAAAGTTGTTCAAACTTACTAGCCATTGTGCCAGTTAACATGAACAGTTACCTCGTGGAAGCTTTTCTTGGCAGCTGAGGTGGGTCTCTGTTAATGGCATCCAAATTGCCACCATTACTTGGATTCCAGAGTTGTGCATCCTCTTGAATTGATGGAACTGCAGTAAACTTTTTGGTATAATGATGCATTTAGATCTGTCTGCAAAGGAAGGGGACGATGGGTTATATTTTTTGGACATATGCAGTTTTTGATTAATCATAGTCCGCATTTTAAAATAGATCCATGTGAAGTCTAAGGTAGCATCTGTCATTGGAAAGCACTATATTTTATTATCATATTTAATGTTCAGAACTGCTGACACCTGACACGAGTGGGTATGTCATTTTCAGATATAACAAATTAACTCTATAAATGTCTATCTTCTCTTAAAGTTTGTCTAAGGGTCTTTGCATCAAAGGTCTGGTGCAAATATATGTCTGACTGAACAGCACTGAAGGATTTGCCCTCTTTGGTCACAAACAATGGCATTTCCAGATCAATAAAATTTAGCAGGCTGAAAATGATAGGATGCAGGAATCTGCTTTTTACTGACACATGAACTTAGACTGTGTGCTCGTTTAGTGATCAATTTACAATCACTCAACAAAACCAGTGCTCTGAAAAGGTATTTTGATCACACACAATGGCATTTCCATATCAATAAAATTTAGCAGGCTAAAAATTATAGGATGCAGGAACCTGCTTCTTACTGACACATGAATTTAGACTGTGTGCTCTTTTAGTAAACAATTTACAATCATTCAACAAAACCAGTGCTCTGAAAAGGTATTTGGGATGGATGCTTCTATATTCTGAAATTCTTAATGGCCTTTAGTGGATTTTTTAGAACCATTGCTGAAAGTTTAGGTTTGAGTGAGAATACTCCATGTCAGTGTTTTGTTCTGCTGTGATGAAGTAGGATGGAGGACCACATGTTTATTAGTTAGAAAGTTGAAGAAAACTGACTACCCTTCTAAATCAAACTGATTGGACATGCTTCAGGTCAAGAATTACAGATGCTTCAATGTACTTTGTTTTGACTTTTCTATTTGGAAGGTTTTTGTTAGCGTGACAGACTGTACTCAACCAAATCTATTTATTCAAGCTAAAACTGGCATATAGACATTGCTATATTATTATTTAGTGTTTCTTAGATGTGAGTTGGCCTTGATTTGTATAAGTATTTTTACAGGTGCTTAGCAAGAGTAGCACTGGAACTATATATTTGTTTTTAAATTACTTGCCCACATGCTTCCTGCTTTCCAAGCCTCTCCTCAATTGGATATAGCCCATTTGCTCCCTTGCCTGGGAATTTTATCAGGTGTCAGGTAAAGGCTGTCTGTAGGGGGCCATAATTCAGGAAGATATGAGAAAGTTTTAATCCCTCACTAGCATCATAGCAATGAGGGTGCTTGTAATTGCTTAAGCCTGCCCCTGGCTTGGGAGAACATGTAATCCAAGTCACCACAGTGGGCCACAATGCCTCCCACATGCCAGTGCATGCTTCTACATACTGCATAGGCATGCCCAGACTGTGCATTTGTATTGTTCTCCCTCCTCCGACGGAAAGTGGCAGTGAGTAGTTGGGTCTGCCATGCTTCTCCCCCAACATGAACATGGCTATTTTCTTATGTCTACTTGATCACATATCTGAAACACTAATTAAACTGTACATAGTCAGGACTTTACCCTGTGCAACACCAGAGCTGGTTTATGGGAATTATATTTATACATCTGCTTATATGATGTTTATTGTACAATTTACTTTTACAGATTAGCAGTACTTCATTTTATTTTTATAATTTTGCATTCATCTACATTATGATTGTTTGTGAAGTGCTTAGGATTAAGAACTTAAAAACTGAACATTAAAGGCATGAATATTCTCATTAGACAATTCACTATTTTATCTGATCATTTAAAATGGTGAGCTTCTTTCAAATCCTTTACATTTGAGACTGATTAAATGAGGGGAGCTTAAGTGACACGAATATAAATTACTGTGTGTTTTGCAAATGTGGAATATATTGTATTAAATAGCAGGCAACAAAACATATTTTGTCACATGAATTTGTATGGGAAGAAGCTTTGCTGCACAAATGAAAATTGCTGAACTTCTTTTCTTTGGATGAGGGTAATTTGAACCATGCTCAGTATTGTGGCAGGTAAACAAATCATATTCATCCATTCTTCTTCAGAATTCCCTAGTCATAAGGCACCAACCAGAGTTTGACTATTTTGTCAAATATCATGGCCTTGGTTTTCAGAAGTCTGACACATATTTCTGTTCTCAGATTTTGTTCAGGATAACAACCACTAGGACCCTTATAAGCCTAGCCATGCAACCCCAATGTGACCCACACATTTGATTTATATAGGGGTGATTTATTGACAGCCTCCATCCTTCAGAGACATATGAGCCAGATCAGGGGTGAATTTCCGATTACCCATCCCATTGGTTCAAGTTGCACTTAAATAGGGATACAGAGGAACTCTGCTTCACATGGATGGAGACCCTGCTTCAGAGAACTGGAATTTCCTGAGAAACATATCTGTGTCTCCAACATGTTCTATTTATGTTGCAAGGAAAATTTAGGTCTTTTAATCTAGCAATTCTGCTGCTGTTTGTTTTGACCAAGTGCAAAAGAGTAATCCAAACAGGGTCCAGGGATGCCTTTTACCCCAGGCAAAGATCACCTCTCAGAAGTTTGAATGATACTGAGTAAAGAGGCAGGGCTTTGAGGTGATCAGCAGATGACATTGTGTTTATTTCCTGTATTCATTTTGTAAGGAACATTTTGTGGACATTCCAGTTGCTGCATGTGTCTGGTCAGGTACGTACATACTGAAGGGGGCATTATAGTCTATGATGGGTCTGATGAGAGACAAGTACAGTGGCATGATGACCTCTCTAGAGCTAGATGCCATGCCCTTGCTTATAAGTTCAACAACATAGAAGGATTTTCTTTCTGCCTTGGAGACATGTTGGTCAAAAGCTAGGTTACTGTCTGCATGAGTTCCCAGATCCTTGACTAGTGAATCAACTTTTAATGGGGTTTTATTGATGACGTAGTTACCTGGGATGATATATTTTACAAGAGATACTATAATGTATTTCTTATTACTGGGTTTTAAGCTATGGCTATGACACCAAGAGTTTGTCTGTATTATACCTTCATGAATGGTGTTCTTGTCTCGGGGGATTCAATGACAGTTCTCAGTTTGCAATCATCTGCAGACTTGTTTAGCCAGAGGCCTATGACATTGGCTTTGACATCTGAGAAGCAGATGACAAACAGGATTAGGCCTAGCACAGAACCCTGGGGGACTCCATTGTCGACTAGCCTCTTTGTGGAGGTGGCCTCACCAATTCTAACCTCCTGAGTCAGATCAGTGAGCCAGCTAGCTATCTATCCATCATGTTATAAAGGGGTTTATACCTATTTCCGTATGTTTGTTCCCAATGCCTGAGTGATTGCATCAAATGCCTTGGCCAGTTCTAGGTAGGCAGTATTCAATGTTATCCCCTCATCCATTGCCTTAGTGACCTTTTCAAAGAAGTCCACCCGATTCAGTAAGCATAACCTTCCTTTGGCAAAGCCAAACTGGGATGGAGCCAGTGTCTGGAGGCCTCCTACGTCCTTGCTGATAATTTCTATAACTATTTCCATGCCTTTGCAAATAAGACTAGTCATACTAATGGATTTGTAGATTCCGGGATCTGTTGAAGGTCCTCCCTTATGAAGGGGGATGACCATTGCAGTCCTCCATTCATGGGGCACAAAGCCTGTTTTAAGACGATAGTTAAATAATGACTCCAGGGGTCCTGATAAGTTTGATTAAACATTATTCAAGTGTCATCCTGGGATGTTAGCAGGGCCAATTGAGGCCCTGTTTTTGGCTTTAGTAAGTACAGCCAGTACATTCTCCCTAATTATAGTTGGAGGGTTATATTTGAGGTTATTTTTAGGGTGGAGGATAGAGATGAGATGGAGGTACAGTTGGAACTGAATTTGTCTGCTAACAGGTTTGCTATATTGCCAAGCTTGGTGAATGTGTCACCATTAACCACCAGTTCAGCAGATTGTTGTGTGCTGCTCTTGAGGTTTCTGACTTAGTTGTAGAAGGCTATATGGATATTTTTCACCTGGGAAGCTACCTTAACCTCAAAGTTGTCTTTGCTTGACCTAACTAACCCTTTTAGTTGCATATTAACTTTGATGAGAAAATTTTTATCATTATGGGAATTACCCCTCCTGATTTTTTGCCATCATTTTTTTCCTTTTTCTGTTTAGTTTGGGATGCCACCAGGGCAATTTGTTTCAGAGGCTAGTCCTGGGCTTTCTTTTTGATAGGTACAACAGCCTATATGCAGTTATTGACATGGGTGCACAGAGTTTCTGAGAGCAATTCAGCATAGGCTGCTGTGTTCTCAGGGTTTAGAAGGGCACTGAATGTTGGCAAATCATAACTTAATAACAGGTAATTTCCCTTGGAATATTTTCAGTTAATGCTTTTAATGGGATAATGGGAGTATGGAGGTGATTCTGATTTTGAAGGGGATGGCTTTATGGTCGTACCTTACCAGGGAGGATGAGACATTGGGGGGGGGGCATGCAGTGCTCTCCCATAGTCATGAACATCAGGTCCAGTATGTTGGAGCCTCTAGTGGGCATATTCACTATTTGCTCAAGGGTGTATGAAGTCCAGGAATCTCTGTGCCTATAGATTTGAGGCTGTGTAATATTCCTGGTTGATACAGTGGTAATTAAAGTCTCCCATCAGTAGGGTGTTAGGCTGGACAATAAGTGTTCCAGTAGGTGAAAGTATGCATTGTGAGCTTCTTGGGATATAAAGGGTGACCTATAGCTGGCTAGTATATGGTACAGGATTTTGTCTCTGGTGATTTGCACATGGAGGAACTGCAGCACATCATCCTTTTTTGACCACCCTAGAGGTGTGCTTGCTACTGATGTATATTGAGATACCTTGACCATTAGCCCTTGCCTGTGCAGCTACTGCTCTAAATGTATGGAAGACACTGAAGTTTCCGCTGCCGGGGTACCTATGCCACTTTAAACCATGTCTCAGTAACTGCACAGATGTCTATATTCTTCAGTGTCAGGACAGATTAGAGAGAGAGTGTAGTTTTTTTTTTTTTATTTAGGCTGCTGGCATTGAGCAGTAACACCTTAAGGTTCAGTTGAGTTGATTTTGCTATTGCTTAAAATGGCACAATATAGGTAGATAAAGTTTTAGCAGTATTTGAAAGCCTACAGGGAAAAGTGCAGACTATCCTTGGCAAAGCAATGCAGTCTGCTGACCATGTTTTTCAAAGCTGACAAATATTTGACCCCCTTGGAATGACACCAGAAAGGCAGCCAGTTGTTGAAATCAATTATCTTTTGTTCATATTGTGGCATCATCCTCGGTGATGGTAATATGCTGCTCAGGGCTAGGATCATACCAGCCTAAGCCACATAGTCTGAAAGCACTATTAACTTCTCTTTACATATAGTCCAGGGAGGTACACCTCAGGTCATTTACACCTACATGGATTATGATGGAATCATACTGGTACCTGTGGTGTAATGACTTGAGGATGTGCATGATTTGTAGGATCCTGGCTCCAGATAAACAACTAACAATTATCTTCAGACTGGTTAGAGGTAGGGTTACCATAACTGTTTGTATGTAAAAGAGGACAAAAAAAATATGTGCTGCTACCAGCACATATTATTTCGTCTTCTTAGGTTGAAGAGCAAAAAAAAAAAAAAAAGGTCTTTACTCTTGTAGGACTAAAACTAAAGACCTTTTTTTTTTTGCTCCCCTCTTATGTTGAGGAACAAAAAAAAACAAAAACAAAAAAGGTCCATGTTTGGGGATTTTTGATTGGCCAGTATGCCAGTATATGAGCCAATCAAAACCTCGAACAGCGGACCGTCTTCTGTTCAATGCAGTTCCGTATTGAACAGAGCTCTGTTTTTACGAGTCAATCAAAACCTCATACAGCTGACCCTCTTTTGTTCAATGCAGAATATCAAGCAGTTCTCCATTGAACAGAGCTCAGTTTTTTGATTGGCTCATATACCGGTATACGAGCCAATCAAAACCTTGGACAGCGGACCCTCTTCTGTTCAATACGGAACATCAAGCAGTTCCGTATTGAACAGAGCTCTGCTTTTTGATTGGCTCATATACCGGTATACGAGCCAATCAAAAAAAAAAAAAAAAAAAACAAAGCGGAGGAAAGACTCCGAAATAGGGATGTCTGTTTTTTGAAAATTCTGCGATTTGTCCGGGTTTTAAAACCCGGATAAATCGCAGAATTTTCAAAAATGCCCGGACAGGAGCCCAAAAAAGAGGACATGTCCGGGGAAACCCGGATGTATGGTAACCTTAGTTAGAGGAGTATCAGTATATCTTACAATAGAGTCCCCTATGGCAAGAGTCCTGGCAAGTGTATTTGCTTCCATTAGGGGCTTAGTATTTGGGACTGCACAGGGAGCAACAGTATGTGTGGTGTTAGGTGTTTTTTCTGAGTGCCTTTGAGCTTGCTGAGTCATAGCTTTGACAATGGATGGTGTAGGCAATCTTTGTTGTTTAGAAACATTGCTTTTAAGTGCTTCAGCATATGTTAGTCTATGTATGTGTTGTGTGATATGTGAGATGGGTGTTGTGTGCATGGTTTCAACAACCTGATGTACACTTGTTTTCAAGAGTTTGGCTTCCAGTGTTATTGTGTAAATACACATATCCCGTATTGTGTCTGCTTCTTTAAGGATTAAGTGGCTGTCAGTGTATAAGAGAGAATTGCTACATTCTCTCAAGATGCCCATATCCACCAATCTGGCTACAGAGAAGTTATAGGTTCATATATGTTTACCAGGCTAATAACCACAAGGGCCATGTTAGGCCTAACTATGCATCCCAATTCTCTGACATGTTCTGTTACCCTTGAAAAGTGTAAGCAGGGGCTTGGGAAATTAAACAATTACAGGCTGCCTGTGTCTATTAGAGACATAGGTGCCAAACCAGGGATGAAATTCTTGTTCCCCATCCAGTTATCCAAGTTACTCTTGTATTGAGTTAGGGAGGAACTCTTCTTCACATAGATGAGGAGCCTGTTCCAGGGACAGGATAGTCTCTGAGATACATAGCTGTGTCTCCAGCAGGTCTCAGTTATATCACAAGTAAGGTTTAAGTCTTTAGAATGGTTACTTTTATGCTGTTTGTTTTGTAGATATGCAGGACATCCATCAGACAGGGGTCCAACAATGCCCTGTATGCTAGGCATAGATCTCTCCTCAACAGCCTGTAGGAGACAGAATACAGAGATAGGGCGTTGATGTGATCTGCAGAGAACATGCTGCTTATGCTCTGTATTCTTTTAGTGAGGAACGTCTGTGGACATTTCAGTTGTTGGATATGCTTGGTTTGACAGGTCTGATGAATGCCATATACAGTGGAACAATAACTTCCTTCTACCTAGATGCCATAGCTCTGTTTATAAGTTGCGCAACATAGAATGATTTCTTCACAAGTGTAGACACGTTATGGTCAAAGGCTAGATTACTGTCTATGTGTGTCCCTAAGTACCTGACTACTGGGTCAACTCTAAGGGGTTTGTTGTCAATATGATAGTTACTAGAGGTTGATGACTTCCCAAAGGATACTATTATGCATTTCTTGGCATTTAGCTTTAGTCCATGGCTCTGACACCAGTTGTTTGTCTGTGTTATCTCTTCGCAGAGAGCAGTTGTGTTGTTGTGGGATTTAATGACAGGTCCTAATTTGCAATCACCTACAGATTTAGTCAGCCAGAGGTCACTGACATTGGCCTTGACTTCAAAGAAGTAAATGCCAAAAAGAAGCAATCTCAGGACTGATCCCTGAGGGATTCCAATTGTGACTGGCCTCCTTGTAGAGGTAGACTCCCCAATTCTAGCTTCTTGGGACCTGTCTGTGAGCCAGTTGACTATCCGTTGAGGAACATAAGGGTTTGCACCTAATGTCCTGAGTTTATCAACAATGCCTGAGTGGGGTATTGTGTCAAATGCCTTGGTCAGGTCAAGCTAGGCAGTGTAAACCAATTTGCCCTCATCCATTGCTTTTGTGGCCTTCTCAAAGAAGTCCAGCAGGATAAGTAGGCATGGTCTGCCCTTGACAAAACCAAACGGGATTGGGTCCGGTGTCTGGAGACTTATTTTGTCATTATTGATAATTTCTGTGATAATTCTTTCCATGGTTTTGCATATGAGACTAGTGAGACTTATGGGTCCCCAGGGTCTGTAGATAGCCCACTTTTGTGCAGAGGGATGATTGTTGCTGTTTTCCAGTCATGAGGTATGAAGCCTGTTTGGAGGCTACAGTTAAATATCAATTTCAGAGGGCCTGATATATCATGTTTCATGCTACTAAGAAGGCATCCTGGGATATTGTCTGAGCCCATTGATGCAGTGTTCTTGGCCTTAGAGAGAGCATGAAGGATCTGTTCCCTAGTGATAGCAGGGGGAGTTATTTTTGATGCTATTTCCTGAGGGAAGGCTGAAAGGGGAAGAGAGAGGGGTAAAGTTGGAGTTGAATTTGTCAGCAAGTAGGTTTTCTATATATTCTGACTCAGTAGAGGTGGCTCCATTTACAATGAGCTCTTCACACAACTGTCAGAAATCTGCCTTTGGAGATTGTGGACACAGCTAAAGAATGCCTTGTGGTTAACCCTAGCCTGAGAACTAAAATATACTTCAAATTTGGCTTTAGTAGTCTATTTCTCCTCTGAGTTGCTTGTTTAGTTTGATGAAAGTGCTTTGATGAGCTAGGAAATTGCATATCAGTACTGTCCAGTCCTTTGATTTTTTTGATCTGCTGCTTGCTGCTACTTGTTCTCTAAAGTGTTCAATTCCATCTTTTCTGTTGTATTTATTACTGCTTGTTTATAGCCTGTGTTATTCTTAGTCTCTTAGTTTTGCTTTAAGCACTTGGGCGTTAGGCCTAACCCTTAGTTCTCCCTTGCCTTTCTTCATCAGATTCTGACAAATATGGATGTACAATTTCCTACAGTTTCTCCTGCTAGTATGGTTGATATGGGCATCCTGAGACAGTGTAGCAATTGCCTCATGTACACAGACAAACATCTACTACTACCACCTAGGAACATAATTTGCGAGAGAGATGCAATTAAATTAGGAACCTAGAGTCTATGCTCTCTCCCTCACAAGCTAGTATATCTGGCACCAAGAAGGTTGTCAACACAATCACTACACCTCAAACACCCCCCACATCAACACAACACACACCCATATATGCAGAGGTCCTCAACAAAAACATACCCAAACAAAGAAGACCTCTGAGGTAAAAACACGTGATCTCCACAGCCCTCACACCAAATACCACACATAGTTCATACACCTGGGTCTCATAGCCACTAAGGCTTAACCATAAACCCAACATATTAGTCATAGGAGACACCATTGTGAGACACACAGATATGCCTTTCACCAGGCTGGATAAGGAGAAAGTCACGTTTAGTTGTCTGTCAGATTCCAGAATCTGCCATATCACATAAGCCCTCAAATCTCAACAACAGGTACTGTTATGACTCTTTCATAGTCCATGTTGGCGTGAATGACTTCAGATGTACCTCTCTGGACTACATGAAGAGAGACATGACTGAACTCGCGGAATATGTGTCCCAGGCGGGTATGTCCCTAGCCTTAAGCAGCATTTTACCGTCACCCAGAATGATGCCTCAATACAAACAGAAAATGATTGACTTTAACAATTGGCTTAGTTTCTGGTGTCATTCCATGGGGATCCAGTAACTGACAGCTTGGGAAGATATGATTGACAGACCACAATACTTTGCCAGAGATGGCCTGTATCTGTCGCACTTGGGCTTCAGGCTTCTGGCAAAGGCTCTTGCCTGTCCCATAGTGCCTTTTTTAGGAAAAGTAATGAGGTTAAAACTACCAACATAAAAATGTCAACAAAATGCAAATTAAAGTTCATGTTGCTAAATGCACTCATTGCAAGCATTCTTAACCCTGGAAAATGGTGACATCTGCACAGTCACAGAAACCAAGTTCAAAGCTGAGGAGAGCACCCTGGCCTTGCCTGGTTACTCATCCTATCATACATTCAGACCCCAAACTGTGGGCAGTAAAGCCAAAGGAGGTGGAGTTTCAATATATATTAAAGACATACACACCTCCAGGCTGGTCAACAGTATGACGTACAGGAGACACTTCAGGTGCAGTTAACAATTGACAAGACCTCTATACAAATCATAGCTAGCTACCAGCCCCCAAATCTGACTCAAGATGCCCAATCTGCCTACCTGCACCTCTTCGAATCTATCAAGATTCAACCCTTTACCCTGATCCTGGGTGACCTTAACTACCCAAACATAGATTGGAAGAACTACTCATGCCAGAACATAAATGCCCAGAGACTCCTTGATTTTGTCAATGCAAATGCTTTGGAACAGCTAGTCAATACCCCCACAAGAGGCGATAACATCTTGGACTTGGTATTCACCAACATGAGTAACCACTGCAGCATCCCAGCAGTATCAACGTCCCTGGTAAGATCTGACCATAAAGTGGCCATTTTTGAAGTCACCATCTCCTCCACCCCCCCCTCTAGCTATCTAGCTAGGGTAAAAAAAAACTTCTCCTCCTGAGGGGTGGTATAAACAGCTTTGCAGCCCCCTCCCCATCTCTAAGAACTAGCATCAGTATCCAAAACTATGCCAAAGCACTATACAAGCATTTATATAGATGCATGGAATCAGGAATACCCGACCGGACTAAATCATCATCCGCAAGGAAGAGTAAACATGTCTGGTGGACATCTGCAATAAATAAAGTCTATAACAAAAGGGAAAAATTGCTGTCCAGGACAAAGAAGGAGCAGGCACCCAATTGGAAGTAATCTCTCCTTAGCCTGAACAAGCACATAAGAGCACTAGTGAAATCCTCCAAAGTAAACCTCGAGTCCAGTTTGGCCACATCTACTAGAGACAATCATAAGGCCTTCTTCACATATGTCCACACTCTCAAAGGAATCACCCAGATCTATTAACAACTGGTGGTGAAGGACACCATATATACAAATGCCGCAGATATAGCAAACTTGCTGGCTGACCGATTCAGTGAAAACTTCAACCCCTCCCCCCCCCATCAATAAATCAGGACATTCCCAGTACCTGCCGCCTTCCCCTTATAACTAGGGAACAGGTCATCACTGCTTTCTCAAAGGCAAGAAAATACAGCCACCATGGGACCCAATAACATCCCAGGCTGCATCCTACATGAACACAGGCAGGAACTTGCAACACCATTAGTCACCCTATATAATCATAGCCTATGTACTGCCTTTGTCCCAGATGAGTGGAGGACAGTCATTGTCATCCCTTTGCACACTGATCTGGGAAATTATAGACCCATCAGCCTAACTAGCCTGATCTACAAGGCCATGGAACAGATTATCATAGACCTCATTAACAAGGATATTGGCATCCTCCAAACACTTCACCCTGCACAGTTTAGCTTCATCAAGGGGAGATCATGTCTGTTAAATTTGGTCGACGTCTTTGAGACAGTCACCAAAGCCATGGATGAGGGGAAGATGATGCACATTGCCTACCTTGACCTGGCCAAAGACTTTGACATTATTCCCCACTCAGGCATAATAGATTAACTCTCTCAACTCGGCATCAATCTGTATGTTACCAGATGGGTATCTAACTGGCTCACTAATAGAACCCACCTAGTCAAAATAGGGGAAACCCCCACAAGCAGTTGACCCGTAATGAGCAGTGTACCCCAGGGTTAAGTCTTGTGCCTCTGTTATTTGGGATATACTTTTCTGAGGTGCAGGCCAAAACCAGTGGGCTATGGCTGGCCATGTTTGCAGATGGCTGCAAGCTGGGCACTGTCATCAATTCCTCTAGTGATGTGGAAATCCTCCAAGAGGGTCTTACCCAAACAAATGACTGGTGCCAGAAACATGGCCTCAAGCTGAATATCAAAAAATGCATCATCATCCGCTTTGGGGAGTGATGTCCCCAGAAATTATCACATTGATAACAATGTCCTAAGCACACAGTCATTTGTGAGGGATTTTGGCACCCAGGTTGAGAGCAACCTGACTTATAACCACCATGTTGCTTCTGTTGTACGTAAAGCTTTCTACATGGCCCAATTCATAAGTAAGGGTATCTCATCCAGGGACAAGGAGGTCATAACATCCCTGTATTTTTCCCTTATAAGGCCCATTATTGAGTACAACACCCTGTTGGCATGCACCTCACAAAGCACATGCAGCAGCTGGAAAGACCACAGAGGTTCCTCACCAGGAGAATCCAGGGCCTCAAAAATCTACCATACACAGGTAGGCTAAAAGCCCTATCCTTCTACTCAGTTTCATACAAACTCCTCAGAGGTGACCTCTGTCTGGCATACAAGGCAATCTCAGACCCTGCCTTGATGTGGCTGCTGCATATCCTCAAGTCAAGCTCCACTCAAGTAACCCACATGCACAGCCTCAACCTGGTCTGTGACATCAATAGGACTTGTTGGCAGGACAGATTTGTGTCCCAGAAACTCCCTCACCTATGTAATGTACTCCCTCTCCATGTCAAGCAGAGTACCTCTTTACCCCTTTTTAAGTGCAACCTGGATAACTGGATGGGAAACAGAAAATACATCCCTGGGATTCCACCCATGTCCCTGCTGGACAGGGGCATTGAGTGATGACTTGTTAAACTCTTGGCTAGGCTTATAGTGGCCTCAGGTCCAATAGTCTAGTAACTTCCTATGATCCTATGATCCTATGAGCTACAAAGGAGTGGTATATTGGGGGTAGAAGGCTATTAAGGATGCTTTATTGAAGCAGACTAATAAAAATGCTTTACTAGTGCAGATTATGCTAAATAGTACTAAATTGTACTAATTTTAATGTTTACACAGTACTGAATTCTACAAAATCTGTAGGGACTACCACTCAGTGCCCCACTAGCTGCTCTAAGCTCATTGGCTCACAAGTATTTGCACTATATTGCTGCTTTACAGGTTACAGTTTTATGGACTGTTCTTCTGGGAAAATTTGCTTTCTAGGTGTTTGCTACTGTACAGGGGACTGCTAACCCACACAAACATGCAACATATACAGCAGCACAGAAAAAACAGAAAACTAAATAATCCCTGGGATTCGGGAAGCCTTTTTTTTCCATCCAGGAACAGTGTAGAAGCTCCTGCATGGAAAATGGCCACTGAGCAATTCAGGATAGTGCCGTTTTCATGTGCACGAGTGGCCCTACACTGTTCCAGCATGGAAAACCGGCAAATATGCAAATCACCTCATTTGCTGGTGAAAACCATGCAAATGAGGTGATTTAGCGATCCACCAAGCTGCCAGGTCTCCGTGCTAGAACGGTATCAGTGCAGAAATGTATTCAGGAAAATAACTGAGTACATTTCTGCAATTGACAAAACGGAGGCATGACAGCTTGTGAGAAAGCATGTGTTATGTACATTAGACATGCCAATGGCCAAATATAAGTCCATTGGCATTAAAAAGTGATTAATTATTATGAAAATTAAACTTTTTTTTGTCCGATCTCGACCATTTAAGCATAGGGCAGCGGTGTTCAAATGGGATCGTGCCAGAAAAAAAAAAAAAAAAAAGTGAAAACTCAATTTTAAGTGAAATCTGCATTTTGCCATTCTAGTGAAAGGCATGCAAAATGCGGTGGTGGTGCTGCGGTAGTGTTGTCGCCTCACAGTAAGACATTGTGCCATTTGATTCTCAGCTAGAGCATCTTCTGTGTGGAGACATGCGTGAATGGGCGTGCCTTCGTTGAAGGTTGTGCGTCAGGGCTGGCAAACTCGGCATGTAAAAAATCTACTGCCAATCATTAGCGGAGCGGAGTTCCACTGTGGCGACCCCTAACCGGGAAAAGCTGAAAGACACAAACAAGTAAAAGGCATGCAAAATTTAAACAATACCAGGAAGCACTGGTTGTCAAGGGGAAAGGGTCCGTTTTAGTGGAGTAATTAATGATCTACACACTGGGGTATGCAAATGAGGGGAGTTATACTGAATCACATATTTTTTCAAAGTGTCAGCTTGTACTTAACTGTGTAGGTTCAAGAATGCAACACTGCAAGTCTAAGAGGTGAATGACTTCAAAAGGGGGTGTGTCATGCCTGCTGTAAGCTCATTGGAGCTCTGTGGCCGGTGTTTGCCCTTAGCTAAGTACAGCTAAGGAAGAGGGTGTGTCAAATGTGTCTGAGCACTGTGTACATAGTGTAAACAGGTGTGCTTGCAGTGCACTGGGGTTTAAACACAAAAAGAGGAAATGGCAGCACTGTTTACATTTCAGCACTGGGTATGTATGGCGTGCCTTGGGGCTTAAATAGGGAGGAACTGGGAAGCAGAAACAGCAGTAGGAAGGCAATCAAGGAGAACTAGCATAGCTGCCAGGTGGAATGTATCGGAATCAACCAATTACACATGCAGCAGCCGAGCACACTACTATAAACTATGCAAACACCTTTCAGACTGTTTTTTTGGGAAACAGCAGTAGGAAGGCAATCAAGGAGAACTAACATATCTGGCAGGTGGAATGTATCAGAATCAGCCAATTACACATACAGCAGCCCAGCACAGTACTATAAACTATGCGAACACCCTACAGACTGGTCTTTCCCACAAACTCTACACCACCAGTGTGCATAGACAGGGGATTTTTAACTGGCAAAACTAACTAAAAATGTTAGAGGCTGCTGCTGCTTTACTCCATCAATATGTGCTAGAGACTGAGGATGGTGAGGAGGAGAATGCTGACAACTGACCCACAGTGAGGAGGAGGAGAAGAGTGTACAGACCCAGGGTAACCTACCAGGGCCTACATCAGCTGGAGATAGTGGAGTGCTATAGGGTGGACAGGGACATTCTACAGCAAATCATTGAGCTGTGCCGGCCATGCCTCACACATAGAACTAACAGAGGGGGACCCATCCCATTTGATACCAAGGTATGTGTAGGCTTAAGAATACTAGCCACAGGTACCTTCCAAAGACCAACTGGTAATATCATGGGGGTCTCACAAGCATCAGCATCCAGAGTAATCCACCAGTTCCTTACACTCAGTATAATTCCTAATATCACCCTCACGCTGAGTCAGGGCTACGACCTCTAATGCTCTAAATAAAAACCTATGTGTATCCCCATGTGACATCACATGTTTAGCCAAGGCATTGTGTGCCGATCCTTTCCTAACGTGGTAAACATGTTCTCTTATCCTGTCCCTAAAAGGACAATTAGGTTTTCCCACATAAAAGGAAAAACAAGTCTGGCAAACCACTAGATACACTAGATTACAGGTCATACAGTTGGCTTTAGCATTCATCATAAACTCAATATTTAAATCTGGATGAAAAAATGTAGTATCACTATCTATATATGAACAGAAATTACACTGGCCACATGGCCTAGTATTCCCATTCTCTAATCTATTACCCTCAAAATTAGGATAACAGAGCATCCTTTTTAAATTATTTTTGTTCTTAAATAAAAGCATGTGGTTGTTCTCCAACTATATTTCTTAAATCACTGTCCTCCTGCAAGATGGACCAATGTTTAGTAACAATGTCCCTGAGCAGGAGGGGCAGGCTGACCCTCTAAATGCACCATGTGGCCCTCAAGCTGGCATAGCAGACCTCCCAATTCTTTGCGGAACTCGCTACGCACCAGACCCCGAACCTAGCTTCGGGAGACAGGATCTGTCTGTGCCCACGCCCAGGGGGGAGATGAGCCTCCATCTCCTGAGGCAGTTCCTCCAAAGGTGGTGCAGGACCAGTGGATGTGGAGGTCCCAGGGTGGGTCTCAGATGTGCTGGGGCCCAGTGCCACGGCCAGATGAGGCAATAGAGGTGGATCTGCTGGGATCAGCCTTCCCAGACATGCTATGGTGTTGCAGCTTTAGAACATATTTTGGTTAGTAATGGTAAACACATTCCAGGATTAGTTATAACAGCATGCATGAGTATTCCCATTAACCCAAAATGACAGATTTGGAACATTTGCATAGCAAACAGAACACATGTATATATGGAATCACAGTAGACATTACACCAGCATGCAGGTCACATTGATAGCAACAGGCCACCAATGATAGTATTTGAACAGAGAACATTAATTGGAAAACATTTCAACATTTGTAAAACAATAGGACACATGTCCCAATTATAGGTTTGGGGGAAAACATGCCCATTCATTTATGTGTTTAGATTATTGGTGAAGATAAGGTGGGGAAGAGAGAGAGATGTCAATTAAAAAATGTAGATTCTTGCAGTGATCACAGCTTTAATGATCATTGCTCTAATCATTACTCTACAGGTATTATTACAACAACCTATGGCCTTGGGTTGGGTAGTGGTATGTTTGTACATGGTGTATAATTACAGCCATCTTATAGCTACTTTATACCTTCTCTTACCTGGAAGACCTGTGGAGGGAATTTCTGTTAACACTACCTAACTGTTTCTACCCATATTCACATAGTCAGGGTTACATATGTGCACTCATAGTGTGTGTGTGTGTGTGTGTGTGTGTGTGTGTGTGTGTGTCTGCGTGTGTGCATGTGTGTGTGTGTATGTATGTGTGTGTGTGTGAGTATGTGTGTGTGCTGCTGCCATACTCTGCCTTGATTTCTTTCAGTCACCCTGGTTGTTGGCAGCATGACACTTTTGAACATTTCTTGGTGGAGACCACTTGGTGTATGTACTTATCTTGCTGTCATTTGCAGCCTTGGGGTTGGACTGTGGTTGTTGGACACAGTATAACTACAGACTTCTTATAGCTACTTTATACCTTCTCTTACCTGGACGGCCTATAGAAGAAATTTCTGTTAACACTACCTGACTGTTTCCACACATATTCGCAAAATCCTAGGTGAAATTATGCATACAGCTTACTACCACTCCCAAGATTCAAACTGTGGCTGTTTCTGCTAAAAATACAACAAGTTTGTGTTTCATCAGAACAAGCTAATGAGAAACTGCTTTCTCTTCCTTCAATGTCTTCTGTCTAATTCTCTCTTGGTTGTACAATCTGACCTTGTAATTACGGCATTCTTATACATACATTCCTATACATACCTTTTGACATAGCACAGTGTGGAAAATGGTGGTTAATACAACATTACTATTCAGATATCAGATCTTGGTGAATGAAACATTTCATATCAGTTAATCTTTTGTCTTACAGAGGCACTAACTTTGTCAGTTGAGACTTGATTGTTTAATGCTTTCAGAGCTATAGTTGCTGTATATAACCTGTACACATTTCAATTCACACAATACCAGAGTAAACACAACCAGTCCAGGGTTTTGAATTTTATTGACAGGCAGTTGAAGTTTTATTTATATATAACCTATATGAGACTATTACTGTAATATTGTCAGGTTTATTCAGTACAAACCATACTCATTTTTAATACTGCAAGGTGACATTCTACTCCTTTATATTTATTTGGTATGAATACTACAAGCTAGATTGTTACTCACCAGCCTTGTGACGCAGCCTTTGCAACCTGCTTGCATGTGTTTCCTGGTTCACAACCCACTCAGCTGGAGCTGTAAAGAAGATAGAGAAACATTTATGCATACATATCCATCACATACACAGGCTGGACTTTGGTAAACAGTTATTGATATGAATACTTACACAAGCCTGGGACATCATTTTTCTGCCGTGCTTCTTGGCCCCACTGGTCCAAGAGCTCCCTTTTCCTCTGCTTCAAGTCAGCAGGGTGGTGCCAGACCTGCTCACCAGTCCAAGAGATGCCAGTGGCACTGGTGAGATCATGGGCAAGACTTTTCCAGGCCTCTGCTTTGCATTGGGAGGTCTGGTACTGGTCCTGCAGCAGTCTCACATCATAATTTTTAACATGGAGTCCTACCATGACCTTGGACTCTTGTATGCCTCAGCTCTGTGCCTGAAAGCATAAACCCTCTCCAACACCAGCCATACTTCCTACAGTGGGGAGCTACAACTGGTTATGAGCTGTATTCCCACCTGCAATTTTTAAATATGGCCGATTTCCTGCCCTTTGCCATGATTGGACAGTTTTGAATATGCTGAGCTAAGCTAAGCTACGGGCAAACCTGCTTAGCTAAGGTTGGCAATGTTTAAAGGGGCAGTTTCAGCACTGCTTACCAATGAGCAAATCCACTTAGCCGGGCTACTCATTGCTTAGCATTCATATTTCAGCAATGCTTATACCCAGTAAGTATAGCTGTGCAATGCTTAGCATTGCTTAAGTTTTATTTTATAGACTATTCACTTTATGGGATTGATTCATCATTCCAGACATATTATAATTTTATGTTTACTTTCCCTGACATTCCCCTATCTGCTTTCATTACATTTATTCTTTTCTTACTATACTGTATGGGGCTCTGTGTTTATATGGGGGTTTCACATCTTTTCTGGACTGATACCTTATTTTTGGTTCTGCTACACTACCCTGGGTGACAAAATTATTTGCTACCTCATTTATTACAACATATGACTTTTACAACTGCTTTCACATGTAAAAATGTAAAGACTTCATGGGGGCTCAAACCTTGAATGTCTGCATGTAAAGCTGCAGCATTAACTGCAACTATTTCAGATTACTCGCTTAGCTGATATTCTCATATTTAACTCCTTCAGATATTTAAGCTATGTTAAACACAGGTGCACGAAGCCCACACCCACTCAGCTATGCTTAAACTTTATTGTGGACCGAAAAAAATGTGATTTATAGTCAAGAGTCCAGAGATCACAGAGCAATACTTAAAATAATACTGTAGAATAGTTCTGACATCAATACAGAAAAACAGCTGCACTAGACTTAGTATTTCATATCTATATCTAAGAGAAAACACAGTTCTAAAATAAACTTACATATAGAGAAAAGTAGTGTTGGAGATGTTGGAAGTTCTGAAGACAAATGCAAAATGCTCTCTGATTCTCTCTCTTTAAATTGATAAACAACAATGAAATAGGTGGAGAGTAGCCAGATGAACCCAGATACCAAAATAGTCCAAATAGCATACAAAAATCAGAATGCAACCATCAAAGCTTAATGTACAAGCTTTCAAGTAGAACTCTTTATCAAATACATACACACAGTGCTGCTTCACATTACATAATTCTTAACAATTTTCTGTTTTTTCCAGGCTAAGAGAAACTCAGAGGTTTATAGCCCTTTTGATCTTGCAGCTGGTCAGGAAGCCAGAGCAATAAAAGAAATTATACATGTAAATTCTAGCCATTAACTCTGGCCTCAAAACAATAGGAATAATTCATTCATTTATACATTCTGGCTCCGAGTTTTGACATCATACAATTACACAATGCTTGACTTAACAGCTTTCCTACAGCAGAGTGAACTATTGTTAAATTTTTGCAGTTCCACATCTAGCAGCATTTTATTCCATTTAAGAGAACAAGCCTGTGGCTTATATTAATATTTACAATGACAGAATTATCTACATAGACATGGGCGATCTTGAAGGAGACATCCCAAATATTCTAGAGAAACAGGAACTCATGTGGCAATTAAAGCTGAACTCTTTTAGAAAGCCTGGACTAAACTACTACTGTTCAATTAAAAGTGCACTGGAACTTAGAAAATTGCCACATTGTTTACATGACTAAGTGTATTTTATTTTATTTTTTTCTACAAATTGGTTTTAAATACCATTTTAAATCATTTGAAATTTAAGTGTATATTTTGTTTCCATCATCATACATATATTTTTTAACTTTTTTCTGGTTCTCTTTTTTCCACTTTATTCAAAATTATGGTAATAACAATACTAACTAATTATACAATTATATAGGTTTTTAGGGTTCTTATACACAGACCTGAAGAAGTCTAGAAGGACGAAAGCGATCTTTGTTAACAATAGGTTATGAAAATAGAAACTGATTTTACATGCAAAATGTATATGTATATATTTATATATAATTTTTGATCACAAAATGAACTAAGGTTGACATATTCCCAACCATGTAGTATATTGCTTTGTATAAAATCACAGACTTAATAATTTGGTTAAATAAGATGTACCATTAAAGTACATTAGGGCTATATATTATTATGACAGCTACCAGGTAGGGCAGGACCAGCTGGAATGTCACACTGATGGGGGAAGGGATGTGAATTTAACATGTGTACCAATAACACTTTGTTTTACAGTACAATAAACCACTCCCATGCCTGATAAAAAGCATATATATATTTAGAAAGCTTGTGAGGAAATTATTACTCTATTTTTGTTTTACTTGGATTGCTTGTCTGTGTACTTAATAAAGGATTTTCGACTGGAAACAGACTGCCTGCCTTGCTTGGATTACTTTCGAATACTTAGTAATGCTGTAGAATTATGTATATTTTCTATTATTACTTTTTGACTTGACGAGTTTACGTTCGCTACTTCTACTACTATTGTCTGATCTGATTAATATACAGTGATTAACTAGAAATATATGGACTGAAAATCTTTCACACAGAGAAGTTTCTTACACTGTTTTAATTATCTACAAATTCTATCTAGCTAGGCTGGCAGCCTCCACATATCTTCACATTGGTATTGTTACCTTCTCTTCTGTATGATTAATATGATTGGTTTACATTTTTTTAATTATTCCATTGAAAATTTGGAAAGTCTAGAAAAGGTAGTATGGAAATGATAAATACTTTTATTAAGCACAAACTATTTCATCCAAAATCACAATGTATGCATTTATTTTAGTTTTGTTTTATTTGTTTTAATGCAGTGATTATAAATATAACCATGCTAAAATTGTCTGATTATATATGGCTTAATATTGTGTTTAAAGTTTTCATTAATTTCTGAGAAAATTATAAGGTACTAATTGCTGAGCTTTTCTCCTAAAGCTTCTACTGAAAAGAGTCTTCCCGCCCAGTTGGATTATTTTAGTACACAAATGTGTACAAACAAATTGATGTACAAATAGGGTTGCTATTTTTGCACAAAGCCTTTAAAGAAAAATGATCCTTCCCAGGAAATGAAATCACAACAAAATAACACTTAGCCACCCATTGTCAAAGCACATAGAACAAACTACAATCATTATGAAAAAGCAGTTTAGCACACATAACTTACCATGTGATGATGTGGGGTGTTGCCGTCTGTGCCAGGGAGAGTGAGGCAGTGTGTGTGTGTGTGTGTGTGCGTGTGTGCGTGTGTGCGTGTGTGTGTGAGTGTGTGTGTGTGTATGTGTGTGTGTGTGTGTGTGTGTGTGTGTGTGTGTGTGTGTGTGTGTGTGTGTGTGTGTGTGTGTGAAGGCTGCAGCGTGTGTGTGTGTGTGTGTGTGTGTATGTGTGTGTGTGTGTGTGTGTTTCTGTGTCTGTGTGTGTGGCATGTGCCAGCATAGTTAGCTGGAGTTTTGTGTCATTTGACTATCACACAAACTCGTGTTAAAAATTTATCAACAGTGTTATTATAACTGATTAAATGTATATGTTTAAACAAGGAATTCTGGAAGGGAAGAGTGGGGTTTTTTGAAATTTAATGTTCAGAACTGCTGACACCTGACACGAGTGGGTATGTCATTTTCAGACATAACAAATGAACTCTATAAATGTCTATCTTCTCTTAAAGTTTGTCTAAGGGTCTTTGCATCAAAGGTCTGGTGCAAATATACATCTGACTGAACAGCACTGAAGGATTTGCCCTCTTTGGTCACAAACAAAGGCATTTCCAGATCAATAAAATTTAGCAGGCTGAAAATGATAGGATGCAGGAATATGCTTTTTACTGACACATGAACTTAGACTGTGTGCTCGTTTAGTAATCAATTTACAATCACTCAACAAAACCAGTGCTCTGAAAAGGTATTTTGATCACACACAATGGCATTTCCATATCAATAAAATTTAGCAGGCTAAAAATTATAGGATGCAGGAACCTGCTTCTTACTGACACATGAATTTAGACTGTGTGCTCTTTTAGTAAACAATTTACAATCATTCAAAAAAACCAGTGCTCTGAAAAGGTATTTGGGATGGATGCTTCTATATTCTGAAATTCTTAATGGCCTTTAGTGGATTTTTTAGAACCATTGCTGAAAGTTTAGGTTTGAGTGAGAATACTCCATGTCAGTGTTTTGTTCTGCTGTGATGAAGTAGGATGGAGGACCACATGTTTATTAGTTAGAAAGTTGAAGAAAACTGACTACCCTTCTAAATCAAACTGATTGGACATGCTTCAGGTCAAGAATTACAGATGCTTCAATGTACTTTGTTTTGACTTTTCTATTTGGAAGGTTTTTGTTAGCGTGACAGACTGTACTCAACCAAATCTATTTATTCAAGCTAAACCTGGCATATAGACATTGCTATATTATTATTTAGTGTTTCTTAGATGTGAGTTGACCTTGATTTGTATAAGTATTTTTACAGGTGCTTAGCAAGAGTAGCACTGGAACTATATATTTGTTTTTAAATGACTTGCCCACATGCTTCCTGCTTTCCAAGCCTCTCCTCAATTGGATATAGCCCATTTGCTCCCTTGCCTGGGAATTTTATCAGGTGTCAGGTAAAGGCTGTCTGTAGGGGGCCATAATTCAGGAAGGTATGAGAAAGTTTTAATCCCTCACTGGCATCATAGCAATGAGGGTGCTTGTAATTGCTTAAGCCTGCCCCTGGCTTGGGAGAACATGTAATCCAAGTCACCACAGTGGGCCACGATGCCTCCCACATGCCAGTGCATGCTTCTACATACTGCATAGGCATGCCCAGACTGTGCATTTGTATTGTTCTCCCTCCTCCAACAGAAAGTGGCAGTGAGTAGTTGGGTCTGCCATGCTTCTCCCCCAACATGAACATGGCTATTTTCTTATGTCTACTTGATCACATATCTGAGACACTAATTAAACTGTACATAGTCAGGACTTTACCCTGTGCAACACCAGAGCTGGTTTATGGGAACTATATTTATACATCTGCATATATGATGTTTATTGTACAATTTACTTTTACAGATTAGCAGTACTTCATTTTATTTTTATAATTTTGCATTCATCTACATTATGATTGTTTGTGAAGTGCTTAGGATTAAGAACTTAAAAACTGAACATTAAAGGCATGAATATTCTCATTAGACAATTCACTATTTTATCTGATCATTTAAAATGGTGACCTTCTTTCAAATCCTTTACATTTGAGACTGATTAAATGAGGAGAGCTTAAGTGACACGAATATAAATTACTGTGTGTTTTGCAAATGTGGAATATATTGTATTAAATAGCAGGCAACAAAACATATTTTGTCACATGAATTTGTATGGGAAGAAGCTTTGCTGCACAAATGAAAATTGCTGAACTTCTTTTCTTTGGATGAGGGTAATTTGAACCATGCTCAGTATTGTGGCAGGTAAACAAATCATATTCATCCATTCTTCTTCAGAATTCCCTAGTCATAAGGCACCAACCAGAGTTTGACTATTTTGTCAAATATCATGGCCTTGGTTTTCAGAAGTCTGGCACATATTTCTGTTCTCAGATTTTGTTCAGGATAACAACCACTAGGACCCTTATAAGCCTAGCCATGCAACCCCAATGTGACCCACACATTTGATTTATATAGGGGTGATTTACTGACAGCCTCCATCCTTCAGAGACATATGGGCCAGACCAGGGGTGAATTTCCGATTACCCATCCCATTGGTTCAAGTTGCACTTAAATAGGGATTCTGAGGAACTCTGCTTCACATGGATGGAGACCCTGCTTCAGAGAACTGGAATTTCCTGAGAAACATATCTGTGTCTCCAGCATGTTCTATTTATGTTGCAAGCAAAATTTAGGTATTTTAATCTAGCAATTCTGCTGCTGTTTGTTTTGACCAAGTGCAAAAGAGTAATCCAAACAGGGTCCAGGGATGCCTTTTACCCCAGGCAAAGATCACCTCTCAGAAGTTTGAATGATACTGAGTAAAGAGGCAGGGCTTTGAGGTGATCAGCAGATGACATTGTGTTTATTCCCTGTATTCATTTTGTAAGGAACATTTTGTGGACATTCCAGTTGCTGCATGTGTCTGGTCAGGTACGTACATACTGAAGGGGGCATTATAGTCTATGATGGGTCTGATGAGAGACAAGTACAGTGGCATGATGACCTCTCTAGAGCTAGATGCCATGCCCTTGCTTATAAGTTCAACAACATAGAAGGATTTTCTTTCTGCCTTGGAGACATGTTGGTCAAAAGCTAGGTTACTGTCTGCATGAGTTCCCAGATCCTTGACTAGTGAATCAACTTTTAATGGGGTTTTATTGATGACGTAGTTACCTGGGATGATATATTTTACAAGAGATACTATAATGTATTTCTTATTACTGGGTTTTAAGCTATGGCTATGGCACCAAGAGTTTGTCTGTATTATACCTTCATGAATGGTGTTCTTGTCTCGGGGGATTCAATGACAGTTCTCAGTTTGCAATCATCTGCAGACTTGGTTAGCCAGAGGCCTATGACATTGGCTTTGACATCTGAGAAGCAGATGACAAACAGGATTGGGCCTTGCACAGAACCCTGGGGGACTCCATTGTCGACTAGCCTCTTGGTGGAGGTGGCCTCACCAATTCTAACCTCCTGAGTCAGATCAGTGAGCCAGCTAGCTATCTATCCATCATGTTATAAAGGGGTTTATACCTATTTCCGTATGTTTGTTCCCAATGCCTGAGTGATTGCATCAAATGCCTTGGCCAGTTCTAGGTAGGCAGTATTCAACGTTATCCCCTCATCCATTGCCTTAGTGACCTTTTCAAAGAAGTCCACCCGATTCAGTAAGTATAACCTTCCTTTGGCAAAGCCAAACTGGGATGGAGCCAGTGTCTGGAGGCCTCCTACGTCCTTGCTGATAATTTCTATAACTATTTCCATGCCTTTGCAAATAGGACTAGTCATACTAATGGATTTGTAGATTCTGGGATCTGTTGAAGGTCCTCCCTTATGAAGGGGGATGACCATTGCAGTCCTCCATTCATGGGGCACAAAGCCTGTTTTAAGACGATAGTTAAATAATGACTCCAGGGGTCCTGATAAGTTTGATTAAACATTATTCAAGTGTCATCCTGGGATGTTAGCAGGGCGAATTGAGGCCCTGTTTTTGGCTTTAGTAAGTACAGCCAGTACATTCTCCCTAATTATAGTTGGAGGGTTATATTTGAGGTTATTTTTAGGGTGGAGGATAGAGATGAGATGGAGGTAAAGTTGGAACTGGATTTGTCTGCTAACAGGTTTGCTATATTGCCAAGCTTGGTGAATTTGTCACCATTAACCACCAGTTCAGCAGATTGTTGTGTGCTGCTCTTGAGGTTTCTGACTTAGCTGTAGAAAGCTATATGGATATTTTTCACCTGGGAAGCTACCTTAACCTCAAAGTTGTCTTTGCTTGACCTAACTAACCCTTTTAGTTGCATATTAACTTTGATGAGAAAGTTTTTATCATTATGGGAATTACCCCTCCTGATTTTTTGCCATAATTTTTTTCCTTTTCCTGATTGGTTTGGGATGCCACCAGGGCAATTTGTTTCAGAGGCTAGTCCTGGGTTTTCTTTTTGATAGGTACAACAGCCTATATGCAGTTATTGACTTGGGTGCACAGAGTTTCTGAGAGCAATTCAGCATAGGCTGCTGTGTTCTCAGGGTTTAGAAGGGCACTGAATGTTGGCAAATCATAACTTAATAACAGGTAATTTCCCTTGGAATATTTTCAGTTAATGCTTTTAATGGGATAATGGGAGTATGGAGGTGATTCTGATTTTGAAGGGGATAGCTTTATGGTCATACCTTACCAGGGAGGATGAGACATTGGAGGGGGGGGGGGCATGCAGTGCTCTCCCATAGTCGTGAACATCAGGTCCAGTATGTTGGAGCCTCTAGTGGGCATATTCACTATTTGCTCAAGGGTGTATGAAGTCCAGGAATCTCTGTGCCTATAGATTTGAGGCTGTGTAAGATTCCTGGTCGATACAGTGGTAATTAAAGTCTCCCATCAGTAGGGTGTTAG
Source organism: Protopterus annectens (assembly GCF_019279795.1). Lineage (NCBI taxonomy): Eukaryota > Metazoa > Chordata > Ceratodontiformes > Protopteridae > Protopterus > Protopterus annectens. Next base: position 173,690,483 of record NC_056740.1, on the reverse strand, counting down.
GTTGGACAATAAGTGTTCCAGTAGGTGCAAGTATGCATTGTGAGCTTCTTGGGATATAAAGGGTGACCTATAGCTGGCTAGTATATGGTACAGGATTTTGTCTCTGGTGATTTGCACATGGAGGAACTGCAGCACATCATCCTTTTTTGACCACCCTAGAGGTGTGCTTGTTACTGATGTATATTGAGATATCTTGACCATTAGCCCTTGCCTGTGCAGCTACTGCTCTAAGTGTATGGAAGACACTAAAGTTTCCACTGCCGGGGTACCTATGCCACTTTAAACCATGTCTCAGTAACTGCACAGATGTCTATATTCTTCAGTGTCAGGACAGATTAGAGAGAGAGTGTAGTTTTTTTCTTTTTTTATTTAGGCTGCTGGCATTGAGCAGTAACACCTTGAGGTTCAGTTGAGTTGATTTTGCTATTGCTTAAAATGGCACAATATAGGTAGATAAAGTTTTAGCAGTATTTGAAAGCCTACAGGGAAAAGTGCAGACTATTCTTGGCAAAGCAATGCAGTCTGCTGACCATGTTTTTCAAAGCTGGCAAATATTTGACCCCCTTGGAATGACACCAGAAAGGCAGCCAGTTGTTGAAATCAATTATCTTTTGTTCATATTGTGGCATCATCCTCAGTGATAGTAATATGCTGCTCAGGGCTAGGATCATACCAGCCTAAGCCACATAGTCTGAAAGCACTATTAACTTCTCTTTACGTATAGTCCAGGGAGGTACACCTCAGGTCATTTACACCTACATGGATTATGATGGAATCATACTGGTACCCGTGGTGCAATGACTTGAGGATGTGCATGATTTGTAGGATCCTGGCTCCAGATAAACAACTAACAATTATCTTCAGACTGGTTAGAGGTAGGGTTACCATAACTGTTTGTATGTAAGAGAGGACAAAAAAATATGTGCTGCTACCAGCACATATTATTTCGTCCTCTTAGGTTGAAAAAAAAAAAGGTCTTTACTCTTGTAGGACTAAAACTAAAGACCTTTTTTTTTTTTGCTCCCCTCTTATGTTGAGGAACAAAAAAAAACAAAAGCAAAAAAGGTCCATGTTTGGGGATTTTTGATTGGCCAGTATGCCAGTATATGAGCCAATCAAAACCTCGAACAGCGGACCCTCTTCTGTTCAATGCAGTTCCATATTGAACAGAGCTCTGTTTTTACGAGCCAATCAAAACCTCACACAGCCGACCCTCTTTTGTTCAATGCGGAATATCAAGCAGTTCTGCATTGAACAGAGCTCAGTTTTTTGATTGGCTCATATACCGGTATACGAGCCAATCAAAACCTCGGACAGTGGACCCTCTTCTGTTCAATACGGAACATCAAGCAGTACCGTATTGAACAGAGCTCTGCTTTTTGATTGGCTCATATACCGGGATACGAGCCAATCAAAAAAAAATAAATAAAAACAAAGCAGAGGAAAGACTCCGAAATGGGGATGTCTGTTTTTTGAATATTCTTCAATTTGTCCGGGTTTTAAAACCCGGATAAATCACAGAATTTTCAAAAATGCCCGGACAGGAGCCCAAAAATGATGACATGTCCGGGGAAACCCAGATGTATGGTAACCTTAGTTAGAGGAGTATCAGTATATCTTACAATAGAGTCCCCTATGGCAAGAGTCCTGGCAAGTGTATTTGCTTCCATTAGGGGCTTAGTATTTGGGGCTGCACTGAGAGCAACAGTATGTGTGGTGTTAGGTGTTTTTTCTGAGTGCCTTTGAGCTTGCTGAGTCATAGCTTTGACAATGGATGGTGTAGGCAATCTTTGTTGTTTAGAAACATTGCTTTTAAGTGCTTCAGCATATGTTAGTTTATGTATGTGTTGTGTGCTATGTGAAATGGGTGTTGTGTGCATGGTTTCAACAACCTGATGTACAGTTGTTTGCAAGAGTTTCGCTTCCAGTGTCATTGTGTAAATACACATCTCCCGTATTGTGTCTGCTTCTTTAAGGATTAAGTGGCTGCCAGTGTATAAGAGAGAATTGCTACATTGTCTCATGATGCCCATATCCACCAAGCTGGCTACAGAGAAGTTATAGGTTCATACATGTTTACCAGGCTAATAACCACAAGGGCCATGTTAGGCCTAACTATGCATCCCAATCCTCTGACATGTTCTGTTACCCTTGAAAAGTGTAAGCAGGGGCTTGGGAAATTAAACATTTACAGGCTGCCTGTGTCTATTAGAGACATAGGTGCCAAACCAGGGATGAAATTCTTGTTCCCCATCCAGTTATCCAAGTTACTCTTGTATTGAGTTAGGGAGGAACTCTTCTTCACATAGATGAGGAGCCTGTTCCAGGGACAGGATAGTCTCTGAGATACATAGCTGTGTCTCCAGCAGGTCTCAGTTATATCACAAGTAAGGTTTAAGTCTTTAGAATGGTTACTTTTATGCTGTTTGTTTTGTAGATATGCAGGACATCCATCAGACAGGGGTACAACAATACCCTGTATGCTAGGCATAGATCTCTCCTCAACAGCCTGTAGGAGACAGAATACAGAGATACCAGTTGTTTGTCTGTGTTACCTCTTCGCAGAGAGCAGTTGTGTTGTTGTGGGATTTAATAACAGGTCCTAATTTGCAATCACCTACAGATTTAGTCAGCCAGAGGTCACTGACATTGGCCTTGACTTCAAAGAAGTAAATGCCAAAAAAGAAGCAATCTCAGGACTGATCCCTGAGGGATTCCAATTGTGACTGGCCTCCTTGTAGAGGTAGACTCCCCCATTCTAGCTTCTTGGGACCTGTCTGTGAGCCAGTTGACTATCCGTTGAGGAACATAAGGGTTTGCACCTAATGTCTTGAGTTTGTCAACAATTCCTGAGTGGGGTATTGTGTCAAATGCCTTGGCCAGGTCAAGCTAGGCAGTGTAAACCAATTTGCCCTCATCCATTGCTTTTGTGGCCTTCTCAAAGAAGTCCAGCAGGATAAGTAGGCATGGTCTGCCCTTGACAAAACCAAACGGGATTGGGTCTTGTGTCTGGAGACTTATTATGTCAATATTGATAATTTCTGTGATAATTCTTTCCATGGTTTTGCATATGAGACTAGTGAGACTTATGGGTCCCCAGGGTCTGTAGATAGCTCACTTTTGTGCAGAGGGATGATTGTTGCTGTTTTCCAGTCATGAGGTATAAAGCCTGTTTGGAGGTTACAGTTAAATATCAATTTCAGAGGGCCTGATATATCATGTTTCATGCTACTAAGAAGGCATCCTGGGATATTGTCTGAGCCCATTGATGCAGTGTTCTTGGCCTTAGAGAGAGCATGAAGGATCTGTTCCCTAGTGATAGCAGGGGGAGTTATTTTTGATGCTATTTCCTGAGGGAAGGCTGAAAGGGGAAGAGAGAGGGGTAAAGTTGGAGTTGAATTTGTCAGCAAGTAGGTTTTCTATATATTCTGACTCAGTAGAGGTGGCTCCATTTACAGTGAGCTCTTCACACAACTGTCAGGAATCTGCCTTTGGAGATTGTGGACACAGCTAAAGAATGCCTTGTGGTTAACCCTAGCCTGAGAACTAAAATATACTTCAAATTTGTCAGCAAGTAGGTTTTCTATATATTCTGACTCAGTAGAGGTGGCTCCATTTACAGTGAGCTCTTCACACAACTGTCAGGAATCTGCCTTTGGAGATTGTGGACACAGCTAAAGAATGCCTTGTGGTTAACCCTAGCCTGAGAACTAAAATATACTTCAAATTTGGCTTTAGTGGTCTATTTGTCCTCTGAGTTGCTTGTTTAGTTTGATGAAAGTGCTTTGATGAGCTAAGAAATTGCATATCAGTACTGTCCAGTCCTTTGATTTTTTTGATCTGCTGCTTGCTGCTACTTGTTCTCTAAAGTGTTCAATTCCATCTTTTCTGTTGTATTTATTACTGCTTGTTTATAGCCTGTGTTATTCTTAGTCTCTTACTTTTGCTTTAAGCACTTGGGCGTTAGGCCTAACCCTTAGTTCTCCCTTGCCTTTCTTCGTCAGATTCTGACAAATATGGATGTACAATTTCCTACAGTTACTCCTGCTAGTCTGGTTGATATGGGCATCCTGAGACAGTGTAGCAATTGCCTCATGTACACAGACAAACATCTACTGCTACCACATAGAAACATAATTTGCGAGAGAGATGCAATTAAATTAGGAACCTAGAGTCTATGCTCTCTCCCTCACAAGCTAGTATATCTGGCACCAAGAAGGTTGCCAACACAATCACTACACCTCAAACACCCCCCACATCAACACAACACACACCCATATATGCAGAGGTCCTCAACAAAAACATACCCAAACAAAGGAGACCTCTGAGGTAAAAACACACGTGATCTCCACAGCCCTCACACCAAATACCACACATAGTTCATACACCTGGGTCTCATAGCCACTAAGGCTTAACCATAAACCCAACATATTAGTCATAGGAGACACCATTGTGAGACACGCAGATATGCCTTTCACCAGGCTGGATAAGGAGAAAGTCACGTTTAGTTGTCTGTCAGATTCCAGAATCTGCCATATCACATAAGCCCTCAAATCTCAACAACAGGTACTGTTATGACTCTGTCATAGTCCATGTTGGCGTGAATGACTTCAGATGTACCTCTCTGGACTACATGAAGAGAGACATGATTGAACTCACTGAATATGTGTCCCAGGCGGGTATGTCCCTAGCCTTAAGCAGCATTTTACCATCACCCAGAATGATGCCTCAATACAAACAGAAAATGATTGACTTTAACAATTGGCTTAGTTTCTGGTGTCATTCCATGGGGATCCAGTAACTGACAGCTTGGGAAGATATGATTGACAGACCACAATACTTTGCCAGAGATGGCCTGTATATGTCTCACTTGGGCTTCAGGCTTCTGGCAAAGGCTCTTGTCTGTCCCATAGTGCCTTTTTTAGGAAAAGCGATGAGGTTAAAACTACCAACATAAAAATGTCAACAAAATGCAAATTAAAGTTCATGTTGCTAAATGCACTCATTGCAAGCATTCTTAACCCTGGAAAATGGTGACATCTGCACAGTCACAGAAACCAAGTTGAAAGCTGAGGAGAGCACCCTGGCCTTGCCTGGTTACTCATCCTATCATACATTCAGACCCCAAACTGTGGGCAGTAAAGCCAAAGGAGGTGGAGTTTCAATATATATTAAAGACATACACACCTCCAGGCTGGTCAACAGTATGACGTACAAGAGACACTTCAGGTGCAGTTAACAATTGACAAGACCTCTATACAAATCATAGCTAGCTACCAGCCCCCAAATCTGACTTAAGATGCCCAATCTGCCTACCTGCACCTCTTCGAATCTATCAAGATTCAACCATTTACTCTGATCCTGGGTGACCTTAACTACCCAAACATAGATTGGAAGAACTACTCATGCCAGAACATAAATGCCCAGAGACTCCTTGATTTTGTCAATGCAAATGCTTTGGAACAGCTAGTCAATACCCCCACAAGAGGCGATAACATCTTGGACTTGGTATTCACCAACATGAGTAACCACTGCAGCATCCCAGCAGTATCAACGTCCCTGGTAAGATCTGATCATAAAGTGGCCATTTTTGAAGTCACCATCTCCTCCACCCCCCCTCTAGCTATCTAGCTAGAGTAAAAAAAAACTTCTCCTCCTGAGGGATGGTATAAACAGCTTCGCAGCCCCCTCCCCATCTCTAGGAACTAGCATCAGTATCCAAAACTATGCCAAAGCACTATACAAGCATTTATATAGATGCATGGAATCAGGAATGCCCAACCGGACTAAATCATCGTCCGCAAGGAAGAGTAAACATGTCTGGTGGACATCTGCAATAAATAAAGTCTATAACAAAAGGGAAAAATTGCTGTCCAGGACAAAGAAGGAGCAGGCACCCAATTGGAAGTAGTCTCTCCTTAGCCTGAACAAGCAAATAAGAGCACTAGTGAAATCCTCCAAAGCAAACCTCAAGTCCAGTTTGGCCACATCTACTAGAGACAATCATAAGGCCTTCTTCACATATGCCCACACTCTCAAAGGAAGCACCCAGATCTATTAACGACTGGTGGTGAAGGACACCATATATACAAATGCCACAGATATAGCAAACTTGCTGGCTGACCGATTCAGTGAAAACTTCAACCCCTTTGCCCCCCCATCAATAAATCAGGACATTCCCAGTACCTGCCCCCTTCCCCTTATAACTAGGGAACAGGTCATCACTGCTTTCTCAAAGGCAAAAAAATACAGCCACCATGGGACCCAATAACATCCCAGGCTGCATCCTACATGAACACAGGCAGGAACTTGCAACACCATTAGGCACCCTATATAATCATAGCCTATGTACTGCCTTTGTCCCAGATGAGTGGAGGACAGTCACTGTCATCCCTTTGCACACTGATCTGGGAAATTATAGACCCATCACCCTAACTAGCCTGATCTACAAGGCCATGGAACAGATTATCATAGACCTCATTAACAAGGATATTGGCATCCTCCAAACACTTCACCCTGCACAGTTTAGCTTCATCAAGGGGAGATCATGTCTGTTAAATTTGGTTGACGTCTTTGAGACAGTCACCAAAGCCATGGATGAGGGGAAGATGATGCACATTGCCTACCTTGACCTGGCCAAAGACTTTGACATTATTCCCCACTCAGGCATAATAGATTAACTCTCTCAACTCGGCATCAATCTGTATGTTACCAGATGGGTATCTAACTGGCTCACTAATAGAACCTACCTAGTCAAAATAGGGGAAACCCCCTCAAGCAGTTGACCCGTAATGAGCAGTGTACCCCAGGGTTCAGTCTTGTGCCACTGTTATTTGGGATATACTTTTCTGAGGTGCAGGCCAAAACCAGTGGGCTATGGCTGGCCATGTTTGCAGATGGCTGCAAGCTGAGCACTGTCATCAATTCCTCTAGTGATGTGGAAATCCTCCAAGAGGGTCTTACCCAAACAAATGACTGGTGCCAGAAACATGGCCTCAAGCTGAATATCAAAAAATGCATCATCATCCGCTTTGGGGAGTGATGTCCCCAGAAATTATCACATTGATAACAATGTCCTAAGCACACAGTCATTTGTGAGGGATTTTGGCACCCAGGTTGAGAGCAACCTGACTTTTAACCACCATGTTGCTTCTGTTGTATGTAAAGCTTTCTACATGGCCCAACTCATAAGTAAGGGTATCTCATCCAGGGACAAGGAGGTCATAACATCCCTGTATTTTTCCCTTATAAGGCCCATTATTGAGTACAACACCCCGTTGGCATGCACCTCACAAAGCACATGCAGCAGCTGGAAAGACCACAGAGGTTCCTCACCAGGAGAATCCAGGGCCTCAAAAATCTACCATACACAGGTAGGCTAAAAGCCCTATCCTTCTACTCAGTTTCATACAAACTCCTCAGAGGTGACCTCTGTCTGGCATACAAGGCATTCTCAGACCCTGCCTTGATGTGGCTGCTGCATATCCGCAAGTCAAGCTCCACTCAAGTAACCCACATGCACAGCCTCAACCTGGTCTGTGACATCAATAGGACTAGTTGGCAGGACAGATTTGTGTCCCAGAAACTCCCTCACCTATGTAATGTACTCCCTCTCCATGTCAAGCAGAGTACCTCTTTACCCCTTTTTAAGTGCAACCTGGATAACTGGATGGGAAACAGAAAATACATCCCTGGGATTCCACCCATGTCCCTGCTGGACAGGGGCATTGAGTGGTGACTTGTTAAACTCTTGGCTAGGCTTATAGTGGCCTCAGGGCCAATAGTCTAGTAACTTCCTATGATCCTATGATCCTATGAGCTACAAAGGAGTGGTATATTGGGGGTAGAAGGCTATTAAGGATGCTTTATTGAGGCAGACTAATAAAAATGCTTTACTAGTGCAGATTATGCTAAATAGTACTAAATTGTACTAATTTTAATGTTTACACAGTATTGAATTCTACAAAATCTGTAGGGACTGCCACTCAGTGCCCCACTAGCTGCTCTAAGCTCGTTGGCTCACAAGTATTTGCACTATATTGCTGCTTTACAGGTTACAGTTTTATGGACTGTTCTTCTGGGAAAATGTGCTTTCTAGGTGTTTGCTACTGTACAGGGGACTGCTAACCCACACAAACATGCAACATATACAGCAGCACAGAAAAAACAGAAAACTAAATAATCCCTGGGATTCGGGAAGCCTTTTTTTTCCATCCAGGAACAGTGTAGGAGCTCCTGCATGGAAAATGGCCACTGAGCGATTCAGGATAGTGCCGTTTTCATGTGCACGAGTGGACCTACACTGTTCCAGCATGGAAATCCGGCAAATATGCAAATCACCTCATTTGCTGGTGAAAACCATGCAAATGAGGTGATTTAGTGATCCACCAAGCTGCCAGGTCTCTGTGCTAGAACGGTATCAGTGCAGAAATGTATTCAGGAAAATAACTGAGTACATTTCTGCAACTGACAAAACGGAGGCATGACATCTTGTGAGAAAGCATGTGTTATGTACATTAGACATGCCAATGGCCAAATATAAGTCCATTGGCATTAAAAAGTGATTAATTATTATGAAAATTAAACTTTTTTTTGTCCGATCTCGACCATTTAAGCATAGGGCAGCGGTGTTCAAATGGGATCGTGCCGGAAAAAAAAAAAAAAAAGTGAAAACTCAATTTTAAGTGAAATTTGCATTTTGCCATTATAGTGAAAGGCATGCAAAATGCGGTGGTGGTGCTGCGGTAGTGTTGTCGCCTCACAGTAAGACGTTGTGCCATTTGATTCTCAGCTAGAGCATCTTCTGTGTGGAGACATGCGTGAATGGGCGTGCCTTCGTTGAAGGTTGTGCGTCAGGGCTGGCAAACTCGGCATGTAAAAAATCTACTGCCAATCATTAGCGGAGCGGAGTTCCACTGTGGCGACCCCTAACCGGGAAAAGCCGAAAGACACAAACAAGTGAAAGGCATGCAAAATGTAAACAATACCAGGAAGCACTGGTTGTCAAGGGGAAAGGGTCCGTTTTAGTGGAGTAATTAATGATCTACACACTGGGGTATGCAAATGAGGGGAGTTATACTGAATCACATATTTTTTCAGTGTCAGCTTGTACCTAACGGTGTAGGTTCAAGAATGCAACACTGCAAGTCTAAGAGCTGAATGACTTTAAAAGGGGGTGTGTCATGCCTGCTGTAAGCTCATTGGAGCTCTGTGGCCGGTGTTTTCCCTTAGCTAAGTACAGCTAAGGAAGAGGGTGTGTCAAATGTGTCTGAGCACTGTGTACATAGTGTAAACATGTGTGCTTGCAGTGCACTGGGGTTTAAACACAAAGAAAAAAAAAAAAGAGGAAATGGCAGCACTGTTTACATTTCAGCACTGGGTATGTATGGCGTGCCTTGGGGCTTAAATAGGGAGGAACTGGGAAGCAGAAACAGCAGTAGGAAGGCAATCAAGGAGAACTAGCATAGCTGCCAGGTGGAATGTATCGGAATCAATCAATTACACATGCAGCAGCCCAGCACAGTACTATAAACTATGCAAACACCCTACAGACTGGTCTTTCCCACAAACTCTACACCACCAGTGTGCACAGACGGGATTTTTAACTGGCAAAACTAACTAAAAATGTTAGAGGCTGCTGCTGCTTTACTCCATCAATATGTGCTAGAGACTGAGGATGGTGAGGAGGAGAATGCTGACAACTGACCCACAGTGAGGAGGAGGAGGAGAAGAGTGTACAGACCCAGGGTAACCTACCAGGGCCTACATTAGCTGGAGATAGTGGAGTGCTATAGGGTGGACAGGGACATTCTACAGCAAATCATTGAGCTGTGCCGGCCATGCCTCACACATAGAACTAACAGAGGGGAACCCATCCCATTTGATACCAAGGTATTTGTAGGCTTAACAATACTAGCCACAGGTACCTTCCAAAGACCAACTGGTAATATCATGGGGGTCTCACAGGCATCAGCATCCAGAGTAATCCACCATTTCCTGGATGCCATGACACCACATGCCAATGAACACATATATTTCCCCACCACCTGTGAGGCATTGACCAGAAGTATGTGTCTCTTCCACGTAGAGCAGAATACCCTGAGGTAGTTGGTGCTATAGACTGCATGCACATCTACATCAAAGCACCACCCGGTGGGGTAGGGTCTACATAAACTGCAAGTGTTTCCCCTCCATCAACTGCAAGGTCATGTGCGATGTCCAGGGCATTAACATGAACATGTATGCTGGCAGCCCTGGAAGCTATCAAATCTCCCACATCTGGCATTGCTCATAGCTGTATCAGGGGTTTGCCAGGGGAGACATCCCATATGGCCATCTTGTGGGGGATTCTGGCTATGCACTGAAGCCGTGGCTAATGACACCCATCAGAAATGCACACACACCTGAACAAGAACACCATAATGAGGCACACGCACAAACCAGGATCATTGTAGAGTGTGTGTTTGGGATGCTCAAGTCACGATTCCACTGCCTTGACATATCCATTGGAGCCTTGTAGTACTCTCCATCTGCATGTACACAAATGTTCATAGTATGTGCCATGCTACACAAAAGCATCCTGTGGAAACAGCTGCAGCAGGAACAGCATGGGGCAGGGCCACACAGTGCCCCACCATTGCCAAGGCCAGCACAGGCACAGAGGGACTTGGAGGAGGAACATCTTGAGCCTGCCCCTGTAGGCAGAAGGATGCATGCCTAGTATGCCCATGCCTTGGCATAGAGGCAACGCATAGCACACACACACTGACACTGTAGGGACCAAGGAACTGATACTCCTCTCCGACTCACACACACAGTAAAAGGGTTGCCAAACATGACCCTACCTGTGCTTTACCATGTATAGGGAGGACACTACTTGTGCTTTACCATGTATAGGGAATGTACTACGTGCATCTGACATAGTCAGCCCTCCAGCACCATCTTCAATATTGGCCAGCAACAAGGTAAGTCACCCTTCCTATCCATTACTGAATGTAGTAGTATGCTCTCATAGTTGTATGTATAATATGAATGCAAGCATCCAAGGGAATTGGGTGGCTGAATGGGATAGCAGCAGACAGCTGACAGCTATATGGGACAGCAGGAAATCCATAACAACTACTGGTGTCAATATACTAGGCAGTGCTATATGGGACAGCAGGAAATCCATAACAACTACTGGTGTCAACATACTTGGCAGTACTACACAAGGTGACAACTCCCATCGCAGTACATGTGATGGCCCGAATAACTGTGGGTGTCAATAGGTCACACACATGGATGTCACTGAGGTTCACATACCCACCACCAGCTTCACCCAGCAGGACAGGTGTAGATGACCATAAAGAAAGGCCGGGCTAACGCCCACAAATGATGGCAATGGTGAACAGCCCCCTCCAGACCTACACAGATATACCACAACAGGTCTGGCAGTTGCATGTTAGTTCTGAAGGGTAAGGAGTCTGAAACTGAAATTAATGCCATTAAAATGTAACATATCTACTGATATACCTCCTTTATGCATGATAGGTCACAATACAATATGAAATGGAAGCCAACAGAGTAACCGAAATACCAGTACAGTCATTGCAAATGTTTAAAGTCTGCAGGTGTGAACCTCCCCAACAATCCCATGTAGAAAAGCAGTAACATGTAAGTTTGAGGAGTAATATCACTGGAGCACAAATTGCCAGAGCTGTCCCAATCTACATTGTTGCATGCGTACAATATGCAGGGATCAGTGTGGTAAGTTTGTTGTGTGTTTAATATTGCCTGGAAGTGGTCAGCACATGGGCCTGTATGGTTGTGTCTCAGTGGCCTAGGTAAGTACAGTGGTCAACAGAGCCATGTTCCAATAACTGCAGTGCCAACCACACTGCTTCTCAGCTACACCCATGTCAGGAGTTGTACATAATCACTGTCCAGATGTCAATATCTGTCACCATCGGAAAGTTGGACACACCATGAATGGGGGCCCATACATAGAAACAGTACACATTTGGAAGTAACCTACACAGAGTACATATAAAATAACTGTCAACTGCACACAATTTTGGAATTATACATAGAGGTTAGCATCACATTAGTTGTCCCTCTAGTATGGAATACTGGTAGTCTGGCCAATCACTGGCAGACCACAAAAGGCACAGTTATAAAGTAATGACAGGCTGCCCATGTCCACACACAAGCCAGCATAATGGGAATGTCTCAGGCATATGTGTGAGTCAGGTGCCAGTAGCTTCCACATCACACATACACCCAGCTCACCCCACAATCAGCTACAGGTTTATCACAGGTCATATCCTTCTTGTAGGGAATGAGTACAGCATGAACCCATATCTGTATGGGAATACATACATGATGCTGCATGCTGAATAGGTGTCCCATGTAGGTATGCCCCTAGCTGTAAGCAGAAACCTGATCACATCCAGACTCGTGGATCAGTATGAGCAGGAAGATGTGACAGGAACACCTAAACCACTTACCACTGTCACCCCAGGGTAATCCACTGGTTTGCAGCCTGGGAACATATGAGTGACAGAATGAACTGGCCTGCTACAGATGGCCTGCAGCACTCTCAAATGGCCTACATTCCTCTGGCAAAGGCCCATGCCTCACCAATAGCCCCAATGTACGGAATATCAGGGGGTCCTAACTAACAAACTAACACAATAAACAGAAAACAAATGCAAGGCCATGTTGACCAATGCCAGTAGCATGCCTCCCCATTTCTAAATGCAAGAACTGTGGACCAGGCCATAAATACAACTGGGATAAAGGACCAACTATAGGGATACCTCTGAGATATTGCTTTCATAATGTTAGGAAGAGAAGGGAATAACGTGGAGGGGTGTAGAAGCATGGATGTGATGGAGTGTGTGAAGTCTGAAACTCTAATGTCCACCCATACTACTCCCTGACTGAAAACCCATGAACAAATAGCCACAAAACTGCTTGTAAACTATAATGTAAAGGTAAACTGACCAGATATATGAATCCTGTATTTGGATAACCTGGGTGTATCTGTACAGCTGAGAAGTATGGCCCCAGCAGGATATGGCCATTCCATTAAGTTGAAAAAAGCACAAGAAGGGGATCCCAGCCAGCATGCTAACAAGGTGCTGGACCATTTACACAGAACCAGCAGTCTATTGTCTGTAGTTACCCCTCCACAATGGCAGGAGTATGCCAGAATGTGTAGTCTATATGCCTCAGAATATTGGTAGCTTCATTCATCTTGTATTTCCCTGGTAAATAACTGTGAGCAGAGAATGATAACTGCCAGTAGTTGATGACATAATACATCACAGTGTAAAACAGTACATGTGTCAGAAAATCTATGCTACAACCAACCATGTTACACAAGCAGCACAGACAGCAACAGTTACAGTATCCCCTGTATGTTACACCCATTGTGTTTCCATATTGACAACCTATCTACAGATATCCTGCAGAAACAGGTTGCTAGGTGTAGCTGTAGCACACAAAACCCTGAACTGGTGTCCAACTCTCCCTGGAATGGATGCACACACTCAATATAGAAGGTCATATTGGGCATGCTCCTACACTTAGAGAAATGAAGCCCATGTCTGACAACACAATGGACTACAGATATCTGTTATTCAAAGATGTCTGTGCACACACACCAAATGTTACACCATTGATACTTCACACACATACACACACACACACACACACACACACACACACACACACACACACACACACACACACACACACACACACACACACACTTTGGATAGGAATACTTACACATATCTAAGGCCAACATATTATAATATGTCAAACACACACACACACACACACACACACACACACACACACACACACAGATGTGGGGAACAGAGAGACAGACAGTGACAGAGAGAATCCATTTATGAGGCCTTTCACACCCAGTACACATCCCATTGGCCTATATCACATGATGTGCTCATGTCATTCACTGTAGAAATTCCTTTGGTTAGTGCTCAGCCCTATAGTCTCAGTGGTGGTTGTGATAACTGTGTAACACTATACTACAAATAATTATCCATGTATCAGTTGTAATCTCAGGCCTGACAAATGTAAAGTTGTGTGTGAGTGTGTGTGTCTGTTTCTAGATGAATGTGTTTGAGGCCTTTCACACTCATTACATTTCCCATTGCCCTACTTTAGCACTTCTGCTGATGTCAGTCACCCAGAAATATCCTTTTGGGCAGTTTGCAGCTCTATAAGCTCCATGGCACTTGTGATAACTGTGTAATATTATAGTGTAGCAAATTAGTTAGTTAGGAGTTCTAATCTCT
>NC_056740.1:173658677-173671177 GCF_019279795.1 Protopterus annectens | reverse complement strand
AGACGTGTCCTCCCCTCCAACGAATGCTTTGAGTGACTGCATCCTGACAGTTAGATGTCTACTGATGAGTAGCATAACCCTCAGATTGCATACATTCCTAGCTGTTATGGTGGTAATTACATTAGGAACACTGCCTAATAAGTCATCATATGCATGGCAAGACACTTAGTCAGCATTTGGAAACCCAGTGCTTACAGATGTAGGACATCTGTGGCAAGTCATTGGGTTCTGTCACTCATGTCATCACAAGCAGAGAGGTACTGGAGCCCATGAGAATGACACAAAACATATACACCAAGGTTGCAGTCAATCATCTGTTGATAGTATCACAGCATCATTCTGGGTGACGGCGGTGCACTGCTCAGGGCTACTGTCACACCTGCTTGGCCCACATAATCAGATAGTTCAACCATGTCACTTGTCATGTAGTCCACGGAGGTGTGTCCCAAGTAATTCACACCCACATGGATACAGAGTGATACTTGTAGTTGTTGTGGAGTGCCATGACTGGCTGTGTCATGTGCTGGATGCTGGCATATGCTAGATATTTGGCTGTTACCTACTCCATATTCAACTTAGTGAGTGGGATATGTGTGTGCCTCAGTATTGAATTACCCATGATCACTGTATTGTGCAAAGTGGTTAGCCTTAGCAGCTTAGGTTGAAGGGCACACTGTGTAGGTTAAATGTGTCCCTTGGCATGTGCCATGTCACGGTGTCTGAGTGGGTGTCTGTCTTGCTCATTTGTGCTGTTTGGGTAAATGTCCATTGAGTGCCTCTGTGAAAGTTTGTGTGTGGCTTTTCACTGGTTGTCATGGCTGTCAAAGTGGTTGCCATGGTAAGCTATGTGTTCCACATGGTGTGGTGCAGGTGTTGATCCTATCCTCTTGACTTGCTAGTCCAGTCTTTGCTGGAGAGTGAATGTGTCCACATTGGGTGATATATGGGTAACTCTCACAGGTCTGAGTGTTTGGAGTTTAGAGTGGAGGGTTGTCTGTGTACATGAGAATGTTGCAACAGTGCCTCAGAATGGACAAGTGCACCAGAAAACTGCCCTTCAATCATGCCAGGAGGGGTGGACATAACTAGTAAGTCCTGAGGAAACTTCTGTCATGAACAAGTACTGCTGACAGCTCCCAGGTGTGCCACACTTCTTGATACAATAACCTGGTGAAGTTCCAAGCCATAATGCTATTTGAAGTGCAAGACAGAAAGAACTAGCATGATGTAAGGGTGGAACAGATGGCAGACTTTCTACCACCTGTAATACTTTACCTCATCTGTGCAATTATCAGCAGCTTTTGCCATATGAAAGTTCAGTAAGCTCTGTAGTGTGCGTGATAACTGCATAACACTTTTGTAGACATAACTAGATAAACAGGAGTTCTAATCTCAGTACTGGCAAGTGAGTGTGTGTGTGTGAATAATGTATTGTCTGGCTTACACCATTTTTGACTTGTGTACTACCCTTTACACTTCCACTCACTCCAATTTAGTAGTCCCGTGATGTCATCCACCTTAGAGGTACCTTTGGAATAGGTGGGAATGTATAATCTCTGTGGTGCATCTGATAACTGAGTAGCATTATAGTAGAAATACCTAGATAGGCAGGGGTTCTAATTCTAATGCTGACAACTGTGTGTGAGGATCCCATCTTGTGTGGCTTATACCATTTTGATGTGTGTACCATACACGGCTAGTGACCACCTCCCGCTGCCATTACTTTAGGTAATGTGGTAATAGCATCTGCCTCACATGCAGTAGATTAAACCATTGTACAGTCCTCTGTACAGATGTATCTGAAATAGCCACATGTTTTCAACCTATACGTGGCCGGAAGTGGTCTGTGTGCCTTAACAATGGCCATGTATGTGATATTGTAGCCAAATAGGCCACAGTGAGTGTACTGAGACATACAACAGCATGAGGTATCATACCTGACTGAAACATCATGCTGATACGACGTCTGACACCCTCACAGGTGGCCAGCCTTGTAGGTGCAATATATGAGTCCAGATGCTTGGTTTTACAAGTGAACTGTTCCTGTTATAGGTCACATTAAAGGCTGGAAGAGGTGTGGCCTGACATATTGTGGTCCTAATTAGTATGTAACATGTACACCTTGCATCTTAAGAGGGGTGTGTACACAATTTATATCCACTGTATACTACCAATGTGTCACACATGTCCCTACCTTAGGCCATTTGTCCAGCCCATTTTGCTGGCCTCTGTCCAGATGTCTTGGCACTGAGTTGTAAGGTATGCTACAGGAATGTTGAATTCACATCAGATAGGCCCCAGTCATGACCACTGTGATGCAATGCAGTTAACCCCAGCACAAGTGAATATGGGCAAAAAGCATTATAGCTATTACATAAAGCGATATAGCTATTACTGATGATTGTGTGCATGATAAACTGCATGCCCTTTACATACCTGGGGAATTGCCAGGCAACAACAGAACAATGTCATACTCACCAGCTTCAGGCTGCTATCCCATATGCAGACCAGAGGGTCCTAGGTACATGTGAGAGGGAGTTATTGTTAGCAGACGCATATGTTGCCTTGGTACAGGATGGATGCAGCATGTTTGTACATTTACACTACTAACCCCAAAAATACACAATGTCCTATTCTCACCATAGATGTGCACCTCTGTGCATTAGAAAACCCCATCCACAACTGCAATCTGACCTACCACATGGATGTAGATACAATAAAGATACATATTTGTCTGATACATTAGTGTACTAATCCTCATTGGGCCCTTACCTGCACGCTCCTTGTCCAGTATGTGTGTGCAACCCACCTCCACAATGCTTCCCTCAGCTTCATGGATTGTGCGTTTGGCGGGTACCTCAAGGTTGGTGCGGAGCTCCTTGATGGGTGTCAGTGGGGGCTGGATGGCTGGGCCCCCACCTGTTGCTAGCTGGGCCCTCGCTACAGCAGCATCCCATTGACGGGCATGGCAGAAGAGGTTGGTGGCCCGATGCTGCACCTGCTCATAAGTTCTGCTGTGCAGGCCGGCATAATTTACCCTGTGGACCAGACTGTTCTACAGGGCAGTCCTCTCCTGCACATTTTCTGCTTTCCGTCCAAATAACAGGGCATATTGTCTGATCACATATTGGGTAATGATGTCAGTTTCCCCAACAGAGAATGCTGGTAGGCAAACCCTCTCCATGTTAACTGGAATACATAAATAGGAAAAAGGTCACAGGACCTCATACAGTTGTCAAATTGCACATCAACAGAAGATATTACTTGCAAAGGACAGCGCAGTGGTGCAGCGGTAGCATTGTCGCCTCACAGCAAGAGGTTCTCTGGTTTGATTCTCGGCTGGGGTGCCTTCTGTGCGGAGTCTGCATGTCCTCCCTGCATTCGTGTGGGTTTCCTTCAGTTTCCTCCCACATTACAAAAGACATGCATCTGGAGCCTTTCTCCCCAGGCCTCCGCTGAAAATTGGCTTCATTCCAAGTCGGACTTTCCCGGTTAACAAATGTTAAATAAAGTAAATAAAAAAATAATTCACACTACACCATAACCCATCAAGCTATCATGGCTATAGCAGCTTCATTTACACTCCTGGCCCTGAGCTATCTTATTCCCCCAATGTTGGACACTTGATTGCATAATCCTCATTTCTCCATTCATTTCTGTGTAGAGGATAGACAGTGGCCATCTTACTTGTGGATGGTATGTGGATGGTGGCAGGTCTGTGTTTGACTGTGGTGTGTGATGGAGCTGTGAGCAGTGAGCACATTCCTGAGTTCATGTAGGAGGCAGACAGTGATGTTATTATGCCCCATAGAGATATGCTGTTGTTGCCATCAACAGGCAATATGTACATGCTCACCATTGCTGAGGGGAGCAGTGTGGTTGATGTACATAACCCTCTGTACAACTGAGGTGGACAGGGTGGCGATGTTCCCATCTAACCTGTGTGAGGCAGGTTGCCTATATCCATGGCATGTGTGTATGAGGTGCTCTTTACCCCCAGTACAGGGTGAATTGTGTTGTTTCCTCTGAGACTGACAACATATGTAGAGACACTGTTGCAATTGTCCTTGGTGGTGTGGATATGTCTGATTTGTAGTCAAAGTCAGCCTTACAAGAAGTCACCTGTGAACTTAAATGCTTGCTCAGCTATAGGTGGACTTGCTTCCAAGTTGCTACCCGAACCTATGTGTCTCTGTACAGTCAATGTAGCAACCTATTATGTGGTTTGTATATTGCTACTGTCCACCAAAGAGGATTTTTCTACCTTGATGGAGGCTGGTTATACAGGTCAGGTACTGCTGAGTCCATATAGCTACAGTGGATATAAAGGGTACACACCCTTGTTACAATGCCTGGTATTTGTGCAATTGAAACATGACACCTCAGTACCTAATTTCAAAACAATTCCCACCTGTAATGGGACCTATAGCCTGTACAATTCAATTGAAAACATAACAATCTGGTCTGTGAAAACATATGGAAATAATAGTCAGTACAATAAGCCAGTTGAATGAGTGTGCACACGTTAAACTGAGATGCTGTGTATGCACCTCTTGAGATGGTTACAGCAATCATTCATCTTGGTTTGTACTTAAACATCATGGCACATCTTCACTTGGCAATAGTTGCTCACTTTCCTAGAAACACCTTTGATTGTATTTTAGTGGAATTGTATTGGTTAGGGTCACATTCAAGATGAGAAACATTATGAAATGATCTTCTGTGCTCTGATTGCCAAACAGCACACAAACCTGGCATTCCAACATGGGTGTGTACACTTGTGATGTCCACTGTATATAGGTGTTTATATAGCTGATAGTGGCAGGCATGGACAGAGGGTCATAACACAGTTGGACACTTCTCCAATTACTACCTGATAATCATGCCTACTGCAGTACCCATATCAGTGTCAGGGCAATTCAACAACCAGTAGCTGTACACATTTATGTCTGTTGTATGCACTGACTCTGATATTACACACATGTGCAACATGCACAACCTATTTACCTGACTGCTTGAAACCCATGTGATTAGTTTTGTGCCTTCCAGCTGAACATATGCATACATACATATATACATGTGCTCAGGGGATACCTGGTATACATTTCTGCTCTATGTTAGTATGGCACACAGTATTTACAGTCTTGCTGCTCAATCATACTTGTCAACCTGTTATAGCAGTATGTCTGAACAATGGCACACATAAATGGGTGACAAAGGGGACATTAGTATTGATACTGTATTGATATAGCTGCACTATACATTAGTACGTTGATTGCATAGTAGGCTTTGACATCATTGTGATAATCTGGAAGATGTCCAACAGTCATAAGTAGGCTATTATGTTACAATGTCATTGCTCACATACCTGCCAATGGTTTGGCTGACATAACACAAGTTTATGTGTATGTGACTACAGATATCAGTCACAAATGTGCTTATTGTCCAGCAGACCACTGTACAGTTGAATGTTATTAATTCAATATATCACATGCAGTTCAACACACATGTCTGCAATGGTACTTTACTATGCACATGCCCTATGTATGTCTCTTAGCTTTACAAGACAAACATGCGTCATAGTCATAATCACAGGTAACATTGATATGGACAACATCCCATTAACTGACCTAGTAGTGGCACAGCCACAACTGTTTGACAGACACCCCTGTGGTTGTCATATATGAGCTGTCCTTTCCCAGGGTGAGTCAGGCTCCTGAGCTGTGATCCTACCTTGCAACCTCTCAGAGCATCACATATGGATAAAGCCTAAAATGATGGGGGGATAAATACAAACACAGGAAGTTTGTAGAATGATACATTTTGCATTATCGTGAATATTCTTAAGGATGTAGAGTCTTAAACTTAAGTGTTTTTCAATACTTGATGACTTCAATCCTCAGCTATTTGCCAGAAAAGTACAGATTTCAGGAGGAACAGACAAAAAACTATGATAGGAAAATCAGGACATTCTGTGAAGATCTGTACAGTTGAGAGGTATGTCTGTTATCACTCCCACTGCAGTTAGGGCCAGATGTTATGGCCATAGCAGCTATTCAGCAGGACATTAGTACAGCAGGCCTTGTTGGGACATGTATTTCTCAAAATCATATTTCCCATTATTACAGACCTAGTACTACATTCAATTACATGCTTACATGTTCCACTTATTTTTCTTTCTTCTCTGTTCCAGTTTGTTTTATTTGTTTTCTGTCTCTCTCTCTCTCTCTCACTCTTTCTGCAGTACAGGGATAGAGCTGGTTTGAATAGGTGGCAGCATGGCTTTTGTATGTGATGCTTATTACCAGGTGATGGCCTGTGCACCTATTGGTGCTCCCCACTTGATAATTCCATGCAGAGCAGCTGTGTAGTTCTTCCAATAGCTAATGTCAAGGCAACACACTCCTATAATTGAGTACTCCATGTGGGCATTGGCCCTTTCCCTTACTTATCAGGAATACATCCTGGAGTTGTGTGAGCTACTACCTCTTGCAACAAGACTTGTTGAGACAAGCCAACTAAATGGTGAAGAAGGTTCATGAAATAGGGGCAGAATATGAGTGTTGCTGTTATATGTTTGGAATACTGCTAGTTTAGCAGGGTTTGTCTGCACATGCTACTTCAGCATGGGTTTCAGTCTGACAAAGCTCTGTCTCTGCATAGCACTCAATTGTAGGGCCATCGACATAGTGGCCACAGGTTAGCCTGTTATGTTTGGTCTGTTCCCCAGACAGGTGTTGCCCTTGGCAAATCAATAGCATATTCTGGTGATTGGATTCTGTAAATGGTAATGTAGATTTGTTTTTCTGACTTTAAATCCCTCAGAAAAGATATGTTACAACAAACCCTGTAACACCATCAACTTTCTCAGTCTATAACAGCAATATTTCAGGTATGGCCATGTATTTGGGCCTCTGTTTACCAATTATGTCAGACTTTGTCCAGATTTCACAAACCCTGTAACACCAGCAACTTTCTCAGTGTATAACAGCAATATTTCAGGTATGGCCATGTATTTGGGCCTCTGTCCACCAATTATGTCAGACTTTGTCCAGATTTCATACAGTAGGAGGTTGATGGGTATACTGGTCTATCATGTAGTGCTGTCATTCCTGCTGAGGGAAAAGGCTGGGAAACATGTTGAAGTCTGTACATTCAAAAGGTTGGTATATAGAGAATGCTCTTAGATGCCCTTATAACATATTTTATGTTGGGGACAGTAACACATTTTAAAACTAGGTTTTTAGAACATGTGAGGCATATTACTGATAAGAAAGATGACAGTTCTATAGCCGTACATTTGAAGAAATCTCACCATGGGAACAGTAGTGGGTTCCAAGGTACTGTTTTTGAAAGTCTGTTCCTCAGTTGGATGAAACATTCATAAAAGGAGAATTGGTATGAACAGTCTCAATGTATTAATATTAAATGTGATACTTTATCCCATAGGGGGTTAAATGAGGAGTGTAATTGGAGGCTGTGTATTTCATTATATACTTAAGTGTTAATTGCTTCTTGTGATTAAGGCATGTATTTCTGGTAATGTTTTACTCCTTGAAGGCTTTGGCCAAGACATCAGAGTATAATAAACATGTCTGATAATATTAAATGTGATACTTTATCCAGTAGGGGGTTAAATGAGGAGTGAAATTGGAGGCTGTGTATTTCATTATATAATTAAGTGTTAATTGCTTCTTGTGATTAAGGCATGGATTTCTGGTAATATTTTACTCCTTGAAGGCTTTGGCCAAGACACCAGAGTATAATAAACATGTCTGAATTACTGGCTGGTTGTATTTCTTTTTGCTATGTTCAGACATTTCAATTGCCTTGCTAAGAGGTTGTATGTCTGGCCATTGTGTATGGCCTATCATGATTTTGTAGCACTGTACTATTCACTTATTTATTTGGACTGTGGGGGAGGGGGGCAGATGTGAGTGTCATGGCTGCTTTTGTATCCAAGTGTGCATGCTGTCCCAGTTATGGGTGGTCTATCAGCAGCATATGTTTTTATGGGCATTTGGGACATGTATGCATATATCAATCTATCTATCTATCTATATATCTAGATCTAGATCTATCTATCTATCTAGCTATATATATATATATATATATATATATATATATATATATATATATATAGGGTCTATATCAGAAGAGTGAAAGTTCACAAGAACGAATGCTCTTCTGATCGAAAATGCTGGACATCAAAACACTATTTCTGGGGTCGCAGTACAGTGAGGATAGGAATATTTGCCCTTTCCTCACTGTAGTGCGACCTCAGAGTTGGAATATATATTTAGCGGGGGGTGTGGGGGAGCAGCCCCCCACAATATCAAGTTTGATGTTTGTGCTTTTTCGATGTTTGAGCGTTCGTTGTTGTCAGCTTTCTGTCTTTTGATATAGACCCATATATATACTTATATATATATATATATATATATATATATATATATATATATATATATATATGTGTGTGTGTGTGTGTGTGTGTGTGTGTGTGTGTGCATGTGTGTGTGTGTGTGTGTGTGTGTGTGTGTGTGTGTGTGTGTGTGTGTGTGTGTGTGTGTATATTTTGTACATATATATATATATATATATATATATATATATACATATATACCTCAGTATTTATTGGTAATATATCTGTATATTGTTGTACACGTATATGGATCTCCCTACACATCTCTCTCTCTCTCTCTCTCTCTCTCTCTCTCTTCCTCTCTCTCTCTGTTTCTATTCAGATATATACACACACACACATATATATATATATATATATATATATATATAATTGAGCTGGTATAACATCGGCCAGAAATGTCGAATTTCCCACAGCCGAATGGTCCAGAATGTCGAACGAAACACTGAATTCGACAATTCTGACCACTCTACCATGTAAACAGGCGCTACCATGGGTCAAAAAGGGGGGATATTTTGCATTTCAGCTACATTTGTTTGCAATTCTGTGCATTCGCAGAACTGTTGTTGAACATTTTCTGATTGGCCGTCTGCCATTCACTCAAATCCATGTGTGTGTATATATATATATATATACACACACATATATATATAGCTACCAATCTTTCCTAATTATACAGTGTCTCTTCCCTATTGTAAACTTGCTATAAGGAAGGTTATGTTTGAGAAAACATCCGAAAACCATGCTGCTGAGGTGGCTTACTGGTAAATTCTTTAACTATGGTGTGCAGGGTCCTGGGTTCAAGACCTGCAAGGGCTGTTCATTTTGTTGGTAGCAGAACAAGTACTATTGGCTACAGAGTGATTAATGTAGTTTTCAGCAGCTTTAAGCATGTTTGTGTGGGTTTCTGCAGTGGTATGCAGTGCTATCTTACAGTTAAACGAATAGGTGCTTACACCATGAAGGCTTGGCATAACTCTGTGCAAATCTGCTTAGCATTTACATTTATGCAATGTTGAAACTTACTAAGCATAGCTCAGCCCTGGTAACCAGTGATCACATTGCAGTCTGATAAAATATCAGGGTAATGACATCTTTAATAAGTGTATTTAATTTCCTGTACATAACATGCTTCTATGTGCTGTCATTACAATAGCAAGTGGTGTGACTATACTGTATGGGACACTTGGGTACACATGGGTAGTACCACATTCTTTTCTCTTTGTATTTGTTTCATACATGGGTAGTATCCCAGGTTCTATGCAGTCACTCTTGCATGATAAACCAGCTACAGTGCACTGGTTGACAAAAATAGTTTAACAGATATTGTATCATTACGTTAGTACTTTTAACAGTGCTTTTACAAGTAAGAATAGATTGCAGATTGTAGTATTAGAACCATACACTCCTGCATGCAAAGCTGGGACTCTGACTACTGACTGTCTTGTTCTTGGTGTTTTAGCTGTATGTTTTTATGTATCTTTTGTTGGATATTGATCAGATATGTTGATATTAACTGTAGACTACTATGTTTTTTAGACAGTCATTGAGGACTGCTGTCATGTAGTAATGGCATACCTTTCAGTTTGAGACATCTATCTTTCAAAACATTCATCCTAATGCATAACCAGTTAGCTATCTACTGTGTGTCTGTCATCTGTACAGAAGTGCAGATGTCAGGTATTGCTATGGCCATACCACTAAGTAGGTGTCCACATTGTATTGTGCTGTGGGCCTGGACACTGCTGCTAGTTCTGATATATGGGACATTCCTTAATGTGGGCCTTGCCCCTTTTCCTTGCCTGTGTGAGGGGCATTACAGAGGTGGTGCTGTACAGATTCACATACAGTAGGTGGAAATACATCACAGGACAGGACATGTGGAGACAGCCAAACACCATGGGAGACATATCCCCAGATTTGTGAACGGATTCTATGTCATCAGTACTGTTATACACATGGTGGGTTGATAGATTGACAGGGTTTGTGTGGACATGCATTTAGTGAGTGACGTCACGACTGACAGTGCTATGTCTCTCACATACCTCTCCACTGGCATGTTGTCCACAGACTGGCCACATGTCTGCCTGTTATGTTTTGTCTGTTCCCCAGACAGTTGGTGTCTTTGGTAAATCAGTCATGGACTCTGGCGAATGTATTCAGTAAATACTCACATCTATTGGTATTACCAACGTCATATTCCACATAACGGATGTTACAACAAACCCAGTAACATCTGCAACTGTCTCAATGTATGACAGCAATATGTCCAATCTACCCCTGTGTTTGTGTCTCTATCCCCAAATGATGTCAGACTTTGTCCAGATTTCAATGAGATGCAGACGTATTTATTAGCATTATTTCTTGACTTCATTCCTGCTACAATCCTAGTGATGTAGTAGACCCACAGACATGTCAGGGAAGACGACATAGGTATGAGTCCTGAGCCTGTGCATTCTGAGGTGAACTGTACATTTGAGAGGCCTGTGTAAGTCTGACCATTGTTAACAAACTGTCATGATTGTGTACATATGTCATGTGTACATATTATTTGGGCTGTGGATGGAGGGGGTGGATGTAAGTGCTATGGCTCCTTCTTTATCTGACTGTACATGCTGCTCCAGTTTCTGCTGATCTATTGGCTGTATGTGTTTGTATGGGCAGACTGAGACATGTCCTGTACCAAGGTCAGGATTCAGACTACACTGAGAATTGGGAATGTATATGTAGGGCTAGTGTGTGAGTGAAAACAATTATGTATTTGTTCACACAGTCCATATACTGTACTGTTCACTTGACTTAATGGTATGTGATTGTGGTGATGTTGGTTGTGGGTATGCACTTTCACACTGGTGTCTGTTTGTCACTGCTGATACATCCCCGTAGTGCCTGATATACTTGCAAATACACGTGTAATTACCCATAGCAGATGTCCTAATTCAATTACTTGTGCTATTTCAGTAAATATATGTTAGAGCACACAGGAGGGTGTTACTACAGCAACTGTGTTAGCTTATCTATGCCAGTACTTCAGATACATCCCCATTTTTATGGCTTCCACCCACCATTTTGTCAGCCTTGGTCCAGATTCATTGCCTTGGTCTAGAATGGGGTTCTGAGCATACCTTTCAACTGGCTGGATTGTATCAGGATGTCCTGGTTTATTGCTCATAGTTCTGGTATGTTTTACAGATTATTATTATTTCTCTGGTAAATTACTGTAATGATATGATTGTTGTCAGAAAATGAGAACCTACATATCATTTACCTACCTCACATCCATCAGAATATGTATGCTGAAATAAACTGTGTCACTCTGTCAAGAAGAGTACAGGGAGACAATGACTTCTTTCTTCCTGGATGTTAATGCATTAGTTCTGAGATGTGCCATATAGAAGGACTTTGTGACCAGAGTGGCAATTTGGTGGTCAAGAGACATCACTGTCAACCTGTGTACCCAGAGCTCTTATAACACCTTCTTTGTTCAGGGGACTACCATCAATGCGGTAAATCATGGGAAAAGGGTTTTCCACAAAGGGGGTGACAACACATTTTCTGACATTGAGCTTAATGCCATGGCTCTGACACCAGTCATTGGTCTCAGTGAGGCCTTTCAGTAGGATTCCAACATCACTTGGGTAGTTAATAGTAGCTCCCAATTTCAATTGTCTGCAAACTTTGTTAGCCAGAGTCCCTTCATGTTGGCATGGACTTCAGAGAAGTTGATACCAAACATGAGAGGACCCAGGACAGAAGCCTGTGGGACTCCATTTATGACTGCTCAGCAGTCTGACTGGGAGTCAGATATTTCCACACTGCGAGTTTTGTCTGTGACCCAGTTTGCAACTCACCTAGTGATGTAAGGGTTGATGCCGAGCTTTGTGAGTTTGTGCATGAACCCTGAGTGGGGAATGTTATCAAAGGCTTTGGCCAGATCAAGAAAGGCTGTATGTGCCACTTTGCCTTCACCCACAGCTCAGGTGACTGACGCCAAGAAGTTGACCATCCTGATTGAGCATGTATGACCTACCATTCACAAGAGTAAACTGTGTGGGATCCTGAGCCTGCAGAGTCCCAT
>NC_056740.1:173403677-173653677 GCF_019279795.1 Protopterus annectens | reverse complement strand
CGTGCGGGAACTGAAACGGTTTACAGGACTTTACTGAAGATGGGGCCCTTCCCTTTGTTAGCGAGCGGGAACTGAAACCGGCGGAAGATGGGACGCTTTAGTGGAGCGGGAACTGAAACGGGCAGCTTTAGTAAGGTAGTGTGTGTGTGTGTGTGTGTGTGTGTGTGTGTGTGTGTGTGTGTGTGTGTGTGTGTGTCTGTAGTACCATGCCTGCATGCTTGAATGTATGCATGTGTGAAATGTACATATATTCTGTAGTACCATTTCTCCACAGTTTATTGCACATATTCTGGTTAGTAAAAAAAAAAAAAATAATTAAAGTGAGGTTTACAATTCAAGGGTCCAGCAACTAGCTGTTATCACACTATATAGCTTGCATCAGCCCTTCCACATTCCGAATCAAGTTTTTGTAAAGGTCTGCCTGGATAATGTGAAGGAATACAGATATTCTTGACTTAAAGAAACAAATATGTTGAGATTTTGTGCAGAGTGGACTGAAAAGTGCCCAAATTATGATGCTGAAAATGTGTTGCATAGATTATGATGCTGCAGTAAAGTTATTCTTTCAGTTTTAGTTTGTCCTAAGGTTATCAGTGCAGCTGCTGCTGTGATGAACTTGCAATTGCATTTGTTTTATTATGTCAGGGGGTTATGCTTATAATTTTTTGCTGATATTTCCTCATTATAACCTTGTAAATGTGATTTTTCCCTCCTGACAAATTGTTTAGTATTCCTGTTTCAATTGCTAATGCTGATTTACAGGGTAATGTACTGCTACAACAACTCTTTGTCCTGCAGTCTGTTTTCTGGCTAGGCTGCCTTCTCTCCATATTTGCTCTGTGTTTGTTTACTTTAGTCTACTTTAACCTCCATTATATTCCCATATCTAACATCCAGGTAGGTGACTTTGTGATGTTCCAGACTGTGCCTAGGGTGTATGTCCGTGTGTGTGTCCGTGTGTGTGCGTGTGTGTGTCAGTCCCTGTGCTGGATTTAGCCATGGCTTCTTGTTCCAGGGCACCAGGAGAACTAGGTACAGCACTGCTCTCATGAGTAGGCTAAGGTTACAATGATTTATGTGGGGTTTGACTAAGTGATGCTTAGTATCAAGACCCATGGAACTGTTGCTTCTGGTTTTGGCAAAGGCTGGTATAACCTGAATACAGTTAATTTTGTTGGGGAGGGATGTATTTTGGGATAGGGAGTACATTTATTTGTAAAGCTGAAGCAGAATGTTTCCATGAGTATACAAGCAGTGGATACAGGGTCAGTGTCTTCCTATTCATCATGTGTACATCATCATCCTCTGAGCCCTGCATGCTAAACGTTCATCATCTTCATCAATTCAAAGATGACTTTATGGCAACAGCTTTCACTTAAAAACATGGGATGGCAAGTACGAATCAGGAGTTTGTTATAGAGTTACTTATCTGGATAAACTAGTTAGGCACATCTGTCCCTTTTCAAGTTCACTAGCTGGTTAAGTGTCTTGTTCAGAGCAGTCAAATGGAAACTGACAGAATCAAACTCAGGACCACAGGATGAAACATATTTATCAACCCATAGCCTTAATCCTCTACGCTAAACTTCAAATGAATTTTACTTATTTGTTACCTGAAGTCTAATTTAAAAAATGCTTCCATGTTGAGTGTTTATGAAGAAGTAAGTGACTAAACTCGTCACATTTTGAGTTGCATCATGAGTTGCATTTCTTAGGAAGTCCATACTTGCTAAAAATGGACAGTAATTTACACCTCAGCTGCTCTGATGAGAGAAAATGTGTAAAGCTATATCTGTATATTAGTAAATATGTGCTATTTTTTTCTCCCATGTCCTTGTCATGAGTATAGGATATATGTATATGTACATCATTATATGGATCTACTTTGATACATCGAAAAACCACTTAATCGAAACTCACTTTCCCATTCCCAGTTCAGCAAAACTTCGCTTTAATGAAAGCACAGATGTCTGACATCCTTTGCCTGAGAAAAGAGCCACTTGGCCACCATTGTGAACTTTGCCCTTTCTGCAATGAAGTGCGATCTCAGAATTGGAATATTTTATTGGGGGGGTTGAACCCCCTCCCCACTTTGGTAGGTTTAGTTTTGGTCCATGTGGGTTTTTTTGTCATGGTGGCCAAGTGGTTCCTTTCTCAGGGAAAGGATGCCGGCAGTCAGTGCTTTCCTTAAAGTGAGGTTTGTCTGAACTGGGAATGTGATTAAGTGGTTTATCAATGGATCAAAGTAGATTCCATTAAATATGTGTATTTACTACTAAATGCATGATAGCTATGTCTTTTCTTGCTATTTTTTAATACTACTACCTAAGAAAGGAACTAACATTGTACACAGTACACAGTTATACATATTTTTACTATTATTAAAATACTTGCAGTTGCACTTGCTTTTCAATTGCACTGCCTGCAACCTTATTCAATCAATTTCCAACCTTTGCAATCAGAACTCAGTACCCATATCATTAGAACCGTCATTTTAACAACATGCAAAATCTCTCTAACTTCCAAATAAAAGCTTTTATTAATACTCTACACAGGTGCAGCTGGGACATCCTTAAAAACACTATAACTAGATGCTGACATAGAATGTAACAAGCTCTATCTCTATATCCTTAATAAACATATCCCACTCAGAACAAAAACAGTACAAGCCAACTCTACTTCATAGCTAACTAAAAACTTAAAATATCCATGCAGAGATAAAGCCTAGAAAACTTGGATACAGAATAAAGAATCAGCTGACCTACATTTCGGATGCTTAGAAAATGAGCTAAATACAGTATTAAATATGGTAAGAAATCACACTTCTGAGCCTTCCTTTTTTAAACTAGTCTCCTCATTGACCATCAAAAATAATCTCTGTAGTCTAAAATGTACTACTGCTACATCCTCTGACCAGCTATCTTATGAATGCATCAAAACAGCAGCAGATGTACCGGCTTACCCCACGTCTATTCTCATAAATAGCTCTATCAAAAAAAAAATAAAAATCTATGTATCAAAATCCTGAGAAAAAAATCTATGAGCTTACCTGTACATAAACTTCCACTAACCTGATACACTACAGGCCCCTAGCATTGTTATCTCCACTATGAGAAGTCCTGGAAACATGCATTCATTCACAGCTTCTGAAATGTGTTAGACTGCAATTTCTTCTGCCTAACACAGCCATAACGCTGCTTCTGCCCTTCCGAGTTTTACTGCCACAGTCAGTCAAAACAGAAACTCAGGCACTCTGGACTCTGCTCTATTCCTTTACATGTCAAAGGCTATTGACATTTGTTTGCCACCAAAAACTGATATATGAACTTTCCTTCTATGGCCTCTCAAAGTCCTTCAGTGGCTCAAGGGTTATCTGTCTCACAGGGAAATTGTAGTGGAAATTGTGCTGTATTCCAAGAAATGCATTGTAAATTCATGAAAAGGAGTAGAAATACATATGTTTAAAATAAACACCCAAGATAGTACTTACTAATAAGAAATATTTATTTGAAGCTCTCCTGTATGACAATAACCCCCCCCCCCATTATTGGCTTCATCCAGGTTTTGTGCTAAGGTTGAGAGCTATGGAAAGAACTGAATTCACTGAATATGTTTGGGGTCTGTATTCACCCAGTATTGGCTTTGTTCAGGTATTTATTGGCTTCATCCAGGTTTTGTGCTAAGGTTGAGAGCTACGGTAAGAACTGAATTCACTGAATATGTTTGGGGCTATATTCCCCATTACTGGCTTTGTCCATGTGTTTTTGCTAAGAGGTTGAGAGCTATGGTGAGAACTGAATTCACTGAATGTTTGGGGGCTGTATTCACCCATTATTGGCTTTGTTCAGGTATTTTGTGCTAAGTGGTTGACAGCTGTGCTATGGTGAGAACTGAATTCACTAAATGGTAGCCATTTAAGTTTCAGTCTTCCTCTTTCACAAAACAGCTGATTTGTGTAGTGGTATGTTGCTCTGACTGTTTTGCACAGGGTCCCCTGGGTTCAAGACGTGGCAGTGAAATGTATGGTGGTAATGCAGCATTTTATTCTAGCAACTTTCCAACATTATACAAGCAATGTTTAAAATGTGTCCCCGGTTTTTGGCCTTTTGTCCCCCCCCCCAATAAATTTTGGCTTTTTCCAGATTTCTTGTGCTGCAAAGTTCAGAGATACAGCTGAGTGTCGAGTAGATTTTACGAGCTGAGAGCTGCAGGCGAGCAAAAGTTTAGTGCTGCTTATGTTTAGTCTGTTTGCATTGTTAATAGCACAACAGATAGTGTACTTGCTTTTGATGCTGAAGGCTGTGGGCTCTACTCCCACAGTAGGTAGATGCATTGCTGATACTGTGCTGTGTTGTAAAGGGGGTGGATGCTGCAGTCCTTTTGGTAAAGATACCTAGTAACTATGAACCTGTTATCAGTTTGCTATCCATTCCCTATTGCAGTATTACTAGCTTATCATTTTTTATTGCATGCAACAAAGGCAATTTATTCTTCAAGGGTAACAGGCACTTTATTTGTAGATTAAACAATGACATATAAAGTTGTTTGCTAGCAGCAACCTCTTTATTAGTTACAAATTTCTTTAATGTGGATTTTACTACTTCAGAGATTGTGCATATTTTTTACTGATACTGGTGGACTATAGAAGGTTGAGTAGACTTTTTATGATGGGAATGTTCTGAAATGGGCAGTTTTGTCATTGGTGTATGCATTTTGTTTCATTGTTTACTGGAAAAATGTCCAAAACAATAAATTTAAAATGCCCTCTAACAACTGTACTGTATTGTATTGTACAAGGAATATAATGTAATACAGTCAGGAAGGTGTATCAAAGAGCATGTGTATGTTATGTTCGAGGGGCCTATAATTTTGAAGACAGCCCAGAGTTAATATTTATCTGCCACTGGCAAAATGTATTTTCTTTGAATGTGGGTTTCAATGCTGTTTCAAGGGCAGAGACGTTTTAATGTTAGTCTATTTTCATTGTGAGACTGCATTGCTTTTTTAACAGATATGTATTAGGGTTTGTGCTGTAAAATGCAAAATAAAACTTTCAAATGAAATCCTAAATCATCGCAGAAGTAAAGCAGTATGCACATTACTGTGTTTATGGTAAATGGGGCAAAATAACCAAGGAATGGGACATTGGAATGGATGCAGGGGGGGCTCCATTTGACCATGATTTTGTGAGGGGTAGCAAACAGCCCGATTGAACTATACCTCTCAGTTGTCCATATCTTTGCAGAATTAATAGATATTTGCTTCTTATTTTTGGTTTGTTCCTCATAAAATTTGTGGTTTTCTAGCAAATCATTTAGGAATGAAGTCACTAAATGACACATTGAGTTTCAGACATCATAACCTTCAGAAAAATGCATGCTAATGCAAGACTCTTAAGTTTATACAAGAGCAATTTTTAGTAGTGTTTGTATGTTCCCCAATATATTTGGCCTTGTCCAGATTTCCTGCATTAATAGGTTGAGAGGTATGTGCAAATCACTTTGTAGATTAGGAATATCCAAACCCCTCAATTGTCCCCAATTTTGGCTCAAAATGTTGCTCTCCTCTAATAATCCCTCCTCCAAAATGGCAATTTTGGAAGAAAATGTGGAGGGTTTACAATTATATATAACTGTAATGATCAGAGTTATAGATTACTTTTATTTCAGAAATGCATGTAGATGCTCTTATTCTGTTAGCTGCTCAAGTTAATGTTAATACTAAAAGGTGTCCCTTTTTGACAGGTATTTTGCATCACATTTTGGTCCATTTTTCATAAACTTGTGGTTTTCTGGCAAATTAGTGGCAAGTCATTAAAGATTGAAGTTAGAAAATAATGGCAGACATTTGTTTCAGATTTTATACCCTTCAGAAAATTTGTACTAATGCAAGATCTACTACTGTTCTATTATCTAAGTTAATAAGAGCAATATTTAAACATTGGCCTTATTTTTGGGCCTGTGTCCCACTTCTAGTTCTATGTATGGCTTTGTCCAGATTTCTTGCTCTGAAGTTGAGAGGTATGAGTGTCAGAGCCATCACTATGACATTTCAAATTATGGCATACTTATTGCACCCCACCCCCCATTGTAGTGGCTCTGGATGTGTCCAAGGAAGGCAAGGAACAGTTATGCAGTGTAAGTGTGCAGAGTATTCCCTCATCCAAGGTGGATCACAAATATGACCGTGGCTTTTCATCTGTCCTTGATTTTGCAGAATGTTCTGGTTTTCTATCAGATTTTTATACTGTTGATTTATGCTTCTTATTATTCAGGAACTGCATGCTGTCACAGTGCCCTGTTGCTCTGTTTAAGTAGCCATGGTTTAATGAACATCAGGTAAGCTTGTCGGAGATTCTAAGATGCAAGTAAGCTTTAGTAAGCATATTGTTAAAGAATTACCAGCATTGAAAGCCTTTTGTTGTTGCCATGCAGAGAATATTTACATAACTAGATAATGTATAAGCCTTGGCTATTGAAATGCATATGACAGTATTTGTAATAAAAGGACAGGATTACAGTATTTTCAGAAGCTCATTACATTTTATTGGAGACCAGTGTCTTATAGCAGTGTCTCTGTGTTAGTACACTTGTAGTTGGGTGGCTTTAATGGTATATGGTAAATAAGCATTGCTACCTTACTTAAAAGCCAAGCCCTGCAACAACTAGTTAAGCTCCACTTTGAAGTCAAAACACAACAGCTCTGGTGGGTAAATGTACTCTGTAGTAATCAAAAAAAGGCAAATGTTTGAAATAACTACAGTTTATGTGCAAACACAATAGGTAGTGATGAATCAATGCTCTGCTAAAAATGCTTTAATGCTCCACATTGCTGAGCTTCAGATCACAGTTATCACTGGCTACCAGGATTTCACCCACTTCAGATCAAGCACGGTGCCATTCAGTGCAACCTTCCCAGAACGAATTCAAGTTTGACCAGAATTATTTGGGGTGTGTGTGTGTATACAAGAGGGAGGTAGCATACCCCTCAGCTGTCCAGGTTTTTGCATAATGTCCAGATTTTTGCCCCATATTCCTCCTAAAAAGGATTGCAGTTGCTAGATAATGAGACATTTCAGTTTTAGATGTCATATTTAGAAAAATGCATACTAAAACAAATCCTGTTACTCTTGCAATTTTCTAAGTTTGAGAGCCATATTTATAATTTGTCCCTATTTATTTTAGGCTTTGTCCAGATTTCTTGCACTAAGGTTGAGGCCTTGATGGGTGTGGTATGTTTGTGAGAGAAAGTGAAATGCCCAAGTTAGAGTTAACAGGTGGAATTCAAGTGCATTTTCAAGGAACTGCGAGTTTTAAGGGAAGCAAAGTTTATTGCTGCTCATGCCAAGTCTATTTACAACGTGCAACTGTTTTATTTAGCAAATGGTATCTCTATTGTGGTATAAAGTTTTAAAGCTATGTTAGTAGCACCACAAGTAGAATACTTGCATCTTAATGTAGAGGCTTGAGGTTCTATTCCTACAGCACGTACATTTGTATGCTGCAGTCCTGAGGATGTCCTCCTTTGGATGAGATGCCTAATAACTGTGAACCTGTTTTTCAGCTTGCCATCCATTTTCTATTGCAATATACCAGCTTACCATTTTTTTAATTTAACATAGGCAATTTATTCTTTGACGGCAGCAGGCACTGAATTTGTAGATGAAACACTGAAATATACAGTTTTCTAGCAACAACATCATTATTTTCATATATCTTTAATGTGGAATTATTCAGATTACTTTTACTTCGGCAGAGACACTCAAAAGTGCTGCTGTATAATACAAGGGATATAATTCAATTATATATTATAATTAATACAATCAGGTAAATCGAAACTTTTGCATGGCCCTAACAGTGTGCAAGGAGCCTATTGCTTGAAAACAGTTCAAAGGTAAATAACCTGCCACTGGCCAGATGCATTTTCTTTGAATGTGGGTTTCAATGCTGTTTCATTGAATGTGAGTTTCAAAAGTAGAGAAGCTTTAATGCCAAGTCTGTTTTCATTGTAAGACTATTGCTTTGTTTAGGTTTAGTAAATGTCTCAGTGTTTCGGCTATAATATTTGAAATAAAAGTTGTAAATTAAATCCAACTGCCTGTAATCATTGTAGAACTAAAGCATAAAACAGTATGCACACAGAGATTTGAACATTGTCTACGGCAAATGGGGAGAAATAGCCAAGTAATGGGACACTGGAATGGCTGTGTGGGCGGGGCTTGGGGTGGGTGGACTTGGGCGGGGCTGTGTTGGCAGGGGGCGGGGAGAGCCATGTGGGTGGGGCTCTGAGTTTGCACCCCCCTGCAAAAAATCCTGCGGGCTCCCTTGCTACAGATACAGCCTTATAAAGCAACAACAGCAAAATGGTAGGTGGGTTGGGAGAAAATTTCAAATAACAAGCAGGCAATCAAGAGAGACATCCTATCAAATAAATATTGGAGCTCTTTCAGAAACTTTATGTGTTGGGGGAAGGTGCAGAACAGAATGCAACCAGGTAAATGATAAGCAGAATGTAAAAGCAATAAGGCACAAAGTGGAACAGAGACAATTCTCTCACTATTGAACTTCTACTACAGTTTAAGGCACCAGCCCATGCAGAAATTTACAGTATCACACAGTAAAAAGCCTAGATTTTGCTAGATTTTTATTTTTGTGTTTTTTAACCAATTGGTTTTCATGTGTGACCTTTTTACTCATAGTTTTTAGTTTGTTAGTTGGGTTATTTTGTAAATACCATAATATTTATGGATATCAGGTGGGTACAACAACCCTGTGTTTCCAAAAGTCAAACATTCCTCTTATGCTGTGCTGATTTGTAGATTATGTAATATTTATGGATATCAGTTGGGTACAACAAGCCTGTGTTTCCAAATGTCAAACATTCATTTTATGCTGTGCTGATGATGCCATAAGAAGGCAGAAACATGCATGTCCACAGCTAGAGGGTTTGGGTTTATTGGCCTGAAATTGTCCATAAATAGACTTAAAAATTTAAGTAAAAGAAAAAGTTATGGGCATTTAGAATTGCCATTTAGCTGAAACACATGATATCATTAAAGGGTAATTTGCATATATCCCATGTTGCCTCTGATACAAGAGGTTTAAGGTATCACACAGTAGAAAGTCTAGCTTTGCTAGATTTTTCTTTTTTGTGCTTAGTTGCACTGTTTGTGAGGAAAAAAATCAGTAATAAATGACTAAGGCACAAATCTGGAAGTATTAGTATACAAGATATGGCCCAGCAGGGTTTAAAACACAAATGGATAGCCTTTTACAAATAATTCTACTTGTGGAAATAGAAGTGCAGAATAATGCAGAGAAAAACAATCTTCCCACAATTGCTAATTAAATGCAAGACTAAGTCCCAGAAGAAACTAAAAAATGCAATCAGATGGAAAAGAACAGAAAAGTACAAAGTAGTATCACTACACCAAGCCACTTTAAGTGCAACTTAAATATTTAAGCAGAATTGAAATAATTTAAATAATTTAATTCTCTTTTCTTCATGATGAAAAGCTAGTTACGCTCCTCTAAGTTTTATATAAAAGCATGTTAGTTAAGTAAGTGGCAAGGATCCGAAAGCTGATCTTTACAAATTCCAGTGGTGACCAGAAAGTAACTTTTTACTCTTTTCATAACACATGTAAACTTCTGCTCAGTGAAGATCCTGGCCAATGAGTACTAACCTTTAGATAGAATAAAGCATTTTAAATGTTGAGGGAGACACTTATGATGAAAAAAAATCACAGCTACTGATAATATGAAGAAAAATGGTCCCTTCAGTAGTCAGTTACACTTGTTTTGAAGAACATTAACACTGAAATTATCACAAGGTGGTCAAATTAGTCTGATCTTAAACTGATATCAATCTAGAACAAATGATGCTTCTGAAAGAAAAGTCAGGCAGATGGACTGATATTATTTTTTCAGTCATTTTTTTCCCAACAAATTGAGAAAGAAAGCATGATAAAAATTCTAGCTTTTCATTGCTGGCATATTTTCAAGATATTTGGAAGACAGAGATACATTTAACACTCTTACATACAGCTGAGGCACTGTGGAATCAAATGAAGAGATTATAAATGCCTTTGAGTATTTAGCAGTGAGGTGTATGTAACATGTAATAACTCCAGGGTGCAATAGGTAATATTGATAACAGATAATTTTAAGAACTTACACAACCCATTTTTGACATAAGATGTAATCATTTTATAAACATGGGGACAGTGGACAGTAAAACGTTTAGGTAAGAGTAAAGAAGGTAAGTCAATAATATTGTAAAAACAAACAGCTAGTGGCCAATGTTAGCTGCCTTAAATAAATAAATAAATACAAATTAAATACATATATACATACATAAACAATAAAATGCTACATTCAGAGAGCACCTGGTCAGATCACATCCCAGGTGTTGTATAAAACCAGATGCATGTGAAAAAGACTGTCATCTTCTCAGTTAATAATGTCTGCAAAGCCAATATTATCTTGGTGGTGGAAAAAATAATTATGAGTTAATGATCTGCCATGTACAAACCAAGATTCAGCCCATGATCATACAATAAAGGTACAACCTATTAAATATAAAAAAAGTGGTTATATGTAACCCTGGTTCAGGGTAAATTAAAATAAAAAGGTTGGGTGGGGATGAAATGGAATGAAAGATTGCATAATGGAATGTATCAGTATTGTAAGAAATTATTTCATAGTGCCTCAAAATAAGTATTTAGACCACAAATACAATGATTTTTATTTTAGTATTGGAGTGACCACCTCAGAATGTACTATTATTTCTACAAAGAAAATCCTAGGAGTAATAACATAGCATAAGAAATTAACTAGAGGTGTTATAAGGAAACCAAATGTAGGAGAGGCATAAAAGCACAAGTATGTGAGTGAAAGATAGGCTTAGCGCAATAAACTTGCAACTAAAAAGAAAGGAATCGGGAACAAACTGCAACAAAACCCACAATTTATTGATAAACTTTAGACCTTTCGCCCTGGTAGTTGGACTTCATCAGAATCATGCTATGTGAGTGGGAAAATGTTTTTTAATAGGGACAGGTAAAAAATAATAAATAAACAATAAGAAGGCAATAACAAGTAGTGTACTACAAAACTGGAAAGACATGTTGTTGGGTATTTAGAAGTCTGTCTACAGAGCTGCATGTGCAAGACAGAAGCAGACATAACATTTCTTTCACATTCATAATAGAAAATGACTTATGTTGCAAATGGGATAAGTTACATGGGAAAAAATCAATCATGACACTAGAACATGAAGATAATGGATTGTTTACAGATGTATAAAATACACCCTATATTTATCAATTATATAACAGTGACTATAAAACTGTGGCAAACCACTTTTCAGGTAAGCCATGACAAAAGACAAGTTATTATCCTTGGGATAAATATTCAAAGGGGATATCCCAGGGTGATTTTTTTTCACCACTGCTGTTTTTGTCTTGCATTTTGCCCTTAACCAATTAAGTTGTTTACTTAATAGGTTATTCTGTGTAATAGCTTAACTCATAGAAAACTATTTTTTAAATAAGTCTTTTGTACCTCATCAAACATATGAAAACACAATTACAGATGGCTAACATTTTCTCAGATGATAAAAGCATGACATTTAGTTCTGATAAATGTGCAAATGCAACATTTATAAAAGAAAAACTGTAGATCCAAGAAAATATCAGTCTGGGACAGAAACATGATATAAAGAAACTTGATCTAGAGGGGGTGTATAAATATCTGGGAATAGATGAAGGGTCAACAGCAACACATGAGCAAGTGAGAATAAAGCTCAGTAAGGAATACTTCAGAAGACTAAAGCTAATATTGAAAACTGCTTTGACATCTAGGGATAAAATTCAAGCTATAAATTAATGTGATCTTCCTTTTCTAACTTTCAACTTTAGTGTGATGTAGTGGCCCCCAAAAGCAGTGGACCAGTTAGACAAGAAAACATGAAATATGATTAATGCTTATTAAATAATATATAAAAATCAGTGCATACCAAATTTCTACATACCTGTCTCTGCAAGAGGTATGGTCTTCCTCAAAACTGACTACATGTACAGATCTGCAATCGTGGGACTGCATACATATTAGCTGACCTCATCAGATCAAAACATAGTGAAAGTTCTATAGCATGACTAGAAGTTAGCCTCAAATGACATTTTTGCTTAGTTAAGTAAAAGCATTCTGGAAAAAAAGTGTCAATAATAGTCAAACCTGAAGTAGACAAATATCAGACATATAAACTGAAAGTGCCAGAAAAAGGAAATAATATAAATAAAAGGACCAAAAGAAAAGGAAAGAAAAGTGAAAGGTTCACAAGTATAGTGGCAATTATAAAGATCTTCTGGAACAACTTCCTGTTGACCAAGATTTGACCAGGAATGGTTAAGGAGGAAACGTGAACTGAAATCAAAGGTTGAAAGGTTAATACTGGTGGCCCAAGAAAGTGGGCTACATTCACTCTGGTTTACAAAGTCTAAAGAAAAAATGGGTGAAAACAGAAAAATGTAGGTTCTGTAAAACAGAACTGAAAATAGTTACCCTCCTCATTGCTAGATGTGATAAACTCATGGCTGAGGATCTGCACACTAAACAATACAATACTGTTGCTTTGGGGATTGTGAAAATGGTACAGATGTAGCTGAGAAGCATTGGAAACATGAAACACAATGCATTATAGAGACTGATGAAATTTATATTACATGGGATCATCCATTACCAACAATTAAAAAAAACAGGCACAATAGTTAAAAAAAGACAAAATTAGCATTGATGATTGAAATTGCTACTGCCAGCAATTACAATGTCTCATGTACAGAGAGACACAAAGCCATAAAGCACCAGGATTTACAAGCAGAAATGAGAGCAATGTATAAAAAAGATACACAGACAATTCCAAAAGTAGTAGGAGTGACAGGACTAATAAATAATTCACAAATGTACTATACAATATATGTAACTCCATATGCATTGCAGAAGGAGGCAGTTCTGGCCACATTGTGGGTGCTGTGAACAGTATTCTTGGCTGACATCAACGACTGAAACATACTGATTTCATAAACCTTAATTATGCCCTGACTTAGACATGGAGTCATTTCCCGTAAAGGTCTATAAAGCATTTGATGAAACTACAAAGAGAAAACCCTACACTGTACCACATCTTGGGACAGCTTTTATATGCCCACCATTTCAGTGCATTGGGACTCACTTTGTCATACATTCCAGAAGTTTATGGTTTGAAGAAGTTGGAAAAGAGACACAGGGGTGAGATTTACTTTTTTTCTTTTAGTTTCTCCTTCTTCATCAAGTTATTATGACCTTGGACTAGTAGTATATGAAGATTGTGGCTGTGAGGGCTTGGTTCCACGTGGGGGGAAGGGGGTGCTTGCCCCACTGCAAAAAAATAAAGAATCATTTGCATGTCTCATGTGACTTGGTAATATTGTTGTTTTGTGTATGTTGTTTCTTTGGTTATTTATTATTCTAATCTGATGAATCACTAGTTGACTGGAATGGCACACAATTAAACATAGTAAATCCAAGTCACTCAAATTGTACATTACTGATGAAAACAGGCTTTGTTGCTGGACTGTAAGTGACTTTGGAATGTCTGTATCATGTGGTAGCCAAAAATGTGTATTAGCTGCATCATTTTTGATAAGTTTGAAAACAAAACTCTCATACGTATTGGTCTAGATGCTTAGATCTTAATAATGCTAGTCAGAATTATTATGTTTAGAAAATATGCTTGGCTATATTGCTGTTTCTAAGAGACCAACATAATTCAGAATACAAGATGAAGCAAGAAGAACAACAATTTACCCACTTTCTGTTAGAGGAAATTTAATGTTTATTATGACAGTGCAAAAGCAGACATTTTTCACTGCTGATGAACTTTATACATTTATAGTGGCCATTGCTCCAACTCCCGAATATGCAGTGTGTTCTACTATGGAACCCTAAATGTTGGAACTCAGAGAAACAATATATCAAAAACTAATGCCACAAACTAAAAAAAAAAAAAGTGCTGTTTGCAGGGGAACAGATCCCCTGCATCCCCAGGGAGGGGAGGAAACTCCCTATACCACCAAACATATACTAACTCCATGGTTGCAACAACTAGAAGAAAGGAGAAATCTCCCAAAACAAAGGAACAACTGCTGACACACACTGAGAAATCATATCAGCAGTAATTTCTAATAGACGACCACATTTACCAGTTTATTCCTAAATGTCTTGTACTTTGGGCAATTGACACTTCTAGAATTTCTCACCTGTAGACATACCTATGTAGTAACCTTAGAATTAATTATAACACATAAAGGATTGCAGAGAGTACATCCCTTTGCACTGGGGTGTATGAAGCTGTACTACCAAGTTAAGATACTTTTTTTTAGAGCTATAAAGGGCAATTGCCCATGTGCAGCAGATGATCATTCAGTTTATTTTGATAGCAAGAAGAGTTTTCAAAAATCTTTGTTTTCAGTGACTCTCATTCAGTGAGATTACTGGTTTAAGCAATAGCCCTCAGTTTACCTCTTGGACATGTTTGATTTATTATAATAAACTTAAAAGAAAAATAAGTGGCCTGCTTCTTACATGAATTACAACACATTAAAATAGTTATGGAATGTTGCAAGAAGAGAGAGTAATATATATATATATATATATATATATATATATATATATATATATATATATATAGGCCCCGTTCAGAATTTCCAAGTTTTAAAACTTTGAACATATGGTCTTCGATCATATGGGTTTCGAAGTTTTAAGATTTGAAATTCTGAAGGGGGCCCATATATATATATATATATATATATATATATATATATATATATATATATATATATATATGTATATATATATATATGTATATATGCATGTGTGTACATTTTATAGCATGCATACTGCAGTTGTAATTTGCTCAACTATCTATAGAGATGCAATGCAATTTTGTTGTTTATTTACACTGCTTAGAGATGAACCCTTAGAAATTGATGTTTTATACTGCAGATATTCTGTGATTCACTACTTCATTATGGGCATGCTGTGTTTTGAATTTGACATGTCAGGAAACTGACTTGCCCTATCAGTCAGTTTGACAGGCTCTTACTCAAAGCTCCAATGACAAAAACACTTACCTTTATTAAGCACACTGTTCCTCTGCTGGATGCCAAAATGCCAGAACCTCATCTCTTCTAGAATGTGAATTAAAAAGATATGACCTTTTGATCACTAGTTATACAGAAGATTAGCTGCTAGGTAGCATATCAATTTTAATGAATAATTAATGAAGGCCCAGTTGCCTCTATCTTAATTTGTATCATTAACAAACCGGAATCAAATTATCTGCTGTCATTGGTCATTTGATTGACTTTTTTAGAACAGAATGCAAAGTTAATGCTTATGCAGTGTCACTTTATTATTATTATTATTATTATAACTTACACTCATCTTTTTGTTTTCTCATATCTGACATGCTGCATGCTGCAATAATATTGCTGTGGTCATACTTGACAGCAGCAAAAATAGCTTGCTGATGCTTAAATCCAAGTTGTGCCTCCCAAGTGTCATTAAATGTTGGGACATCCCTAAGAATAAATCTGAACCTTTCTGATTATTTTCTGACAAGAGAAAAGAAAAGAAAAAATAGAACAAAAGGTAAAAAAATCACATTATAGTTACAGATGTGCTGTTTTGAAAATACGTATTAACATATATGCTCTTTCCATTTTATTTTTCTATTACTAATAAATACTTGCAAGAAGTTTCCCAGGTTTTGAATACGGTCTCTTAAGTTTGAAGCTCTATCAACAGTAATGAAGTAAAGGATATTATGCTCACTTATTTCAAAGTTTCTTCTAATTCTTTCTTTTTATTATTCATTTCATTTTATTCTGGTATAGTTATGTTGCACAGTAAACACACACACACTTTTTATTTAGTGAAATCACATGTTTTGTTTTGTTTTACCACTTTCTGTAAAAGGTAACTTTCTCACATGGGGATCAAACCTACAACATTGCTATTACTAGAACTGAGCTTGAACCAACTGAGCTACCTG
Source organism: Protopterus annectens (assembly GCF_019279795.1). NCBI lineage: Eukaryota > Metazoa > Chordata > Ceratodontiformes > Protopteridae > Protopterus > Protopterus annectens. Next base: position 173,637,585 of record NC_056740.1, on the reverse strand, counting down.
ACTATATCCAGCTTGTGACTCTCTCCATTTTTTTAAATGACATGTAAGCAATATGGTACTACTTAAGACAGTCTATATTCGTTTGTTAACTACTACTAACCTCAACATGACTGCTGTAAAAACAATAGAATGCAAAGACAGGTGGATACATGCACAGAACAGGGAGTAATGACTCGACAACAGCTCAGTTCTGTAGAGATGCAAGAAATATTTTTCTACTGAATTCTACAAATGATTATTTGGGTGGCAGTTTTTGTTATGTTGCAGTAGTGCAGACAGGGAAGTCACCATGCTCTTTGTATGTAAGTGTTTCAGAAGAAGGCCAAATTTAATGGGAAAAGAAAAAAAAGCATTATATTATTACTCATCAAATACTACAACACTGAAAAAAAATTGTTCACTAAGCCCACCTAATCAGACTTGATCAAGAATTCATTTGTATCACCATTTTATTTGTGGGGGCTCCCATGTCTCTAGGGAGGATATTTTGCCTCTTGTAGCAAGTTATTATATATTAATATGTCTTCATCATTCAGACTTCAAAAAAGAGAAGTCACCACCAGCAGCATTTATGATTACTCAACAAAGTTATTCAAACCATAATCTCCTCACCAGTGTGAGACATCTAGTGAAAACACACATTTCTCATTACTTACTGCTAACTTTTTACCCTCCTGCACCTGAATCAATACACTCCTCTTTATCCTCCTCTTAAACACCACTTCCATATTTCTCCTTTTCTAACTACCCCCATCCACTCTGTACCCCTTTCATGCATTTCCTGTATGCCTAAATTATAAACCTTCCCTATACACCAGTCGGGAAGAGACAATATAGATAGGACTAATCCTATACCCTGCTGTCTCACTCAAATATTATTAACATTATCTTGATGTACGATACTAATAGCTCCTCTTCAATATAGTTTTGCAACTTCATTATATTTCTTAAAATATTTACAAACCAATACAATACTAAAATACCCCCTCCTACATAACTGTGCAATTTATTTCATCATACGTATCTCCTGATGTCTTTACAGCCCTTTTTGTACTAAAATGTAATAACACAAAACATCTGTTCAACACTGTTTACCCTTCTACAGTATAAATCCATTTACTTCCTGCAAGATTTTTGAACTAACAGAAGTGAATAGACTTTTAATTGTTGAACTACTTTACTGTATAAACCTATCTTGTAACTGGTTCTTTTTTATGAGAAATGTATCTGCTGTTTTTTCTGAGAACTGTCTGAGATTTACTTGTTAATGTAAATGTACTGTGAAGGAACATTTATCTCCAGGCCTCCACTGAAAATGTTTCTGCCCATTTGGAAATTTCCAGTCAACACAGACAAATAGATAAATAAATGAAAATGCTGTGACATGAGCCATGTGTTCCAATAATAGGCAGTCCTTGTTCGGTTGCTTGAGTTACAGTGATTTGTGAGGCTGCAGAATGTGAAAAAATGATTACTGCAAAATCGAATGATAAAAACCACATATGGAACTTGAAGAACTGAAACTCCTGATAGTCATTAAAAAAGTGGAGATGAGATGGTGACCTCCCAGTGTTTACTATCACAATGCAGATGGTCTGTCTAGGGCTTACCGATCTTCAAGCAGGCTTTGAGCCAATCAGTTCTGGTTGGTGGGTCATTTGTAACAAAGAGTGATGGTTCCATTGGGAAATGCCTAGAGGACATTGTGACTGTTAGAAATGTGAAGTAATCCAGTAGTTGGTACATCTGAAATGAAAGATAACAAGGTTTTGAATTGTGATAAATTGTATAGAAGCAAGAAATAGGGACTGGTCCCATTTATAGTACAAAAGTTGTAGCCAGGTATTGAGATACTGTTATAGATGTTTGCCTTTATAAGACCAGGGAAATTGCAATATGGTAGAAATATCTCACAGTCTAGAGGATTCTCCAGTTTTTTATAAGGGAGATGCACTGATGCTGTAGCAATCAGCTCTGAGATGGGAGTCTTGGTCAGAGTACTGACACTGCTGGTGATAGTCCTGGTCAGTTTCCTATTGAAATGTTACCATGCAATTGCACAGCTATGAAGTATTCGAACAACAGATGGTCAAATACTTCATATTTCGGCAGTTTATGTGAGCAAACGGTATAATTGCGAATGGACTGTGCATTCACAAATATAACATTCGCTCATGTAAAGGGATCGTGGTACAGTGCGGTTAGGGAAATACATCCCTTTCCTCACTGTAGTGCGATCTCAGAGTTGGAATATTAAGTTAGGGGAGTGTGAGGGGCACAGCCCCCCCACAAGAGGGTGCAGGGGGGCTTGCCCCCTGCATAAATGGGATGTTAGTTAGGGAGTTATGGGAAGGGTGGGATTGCTGTTAAGTGCTGAAAATGTTGTGATCGACATTTTCGGCATTAACAGCTATTTTACGACATTAGGGACATTCAGTAATGTGTACTTTTGGCAAAACACTTTGCTAATAAGTACACTTTTTATTTTCAATTTCGAGATTATGATAGTAAACTGTCCTGGTCATAGGGACCCTGACAGTCTAGAGGATTCTCCAGTGTTTTATAAGGGAGAGATGCACTGATGTTGTAGCAGTCAGCTCTGAGATGGGAGTCTTGGTCAGATTATTGACACTGATGGTGGTAGTCCTGGTCATAGGGACCCTGAGTTAGATTCCTGGCCATTGAGACCCTGAGTTAGATTTACTCAAACACTGTCAGAAAAGGATTAGTGTACTAGAGACTTTGGCTTGCTCATCCATGAATGCATAATGTAAAAGAGTTTAATTTTTTGGCAAGGTGATCCTTGTCAAGGATAGACTTTTGATTTGATGTCATATGTAGTTCTGATAGAGACTTTTTTGGGATCACTAATTTAAAATGTTGCCCATAAGTCAATCATCCCTGAAGCTTGTGTTGGTATCTTTGTTAAGCAATTACTGTTAAAATGTCTCCTAAACTGAGTTCTTCTTTTAAAGAGACAAACTGTTCCACTGAGATATTGTTTTATTTGCAGTGTCTCGTAGATTTCTTGTTTTTTGTTTTGGAAAAGTCATCCCAATATTGTGTTAACCTGAACAAATCCACTGGTTTTAAAAGACTTCCTTAGTCTATGCTGCTTGAAACTTTTATAACTGGTTGACACAGAGGACAGATGCAATGTCTCACAATAACTGAAGTTCTGATACTGTTTGTCAGTGTTGAGAAATTACTACTAATTAGATATTTCTTGTTGAATTCTGCAGATATAAATTGCTCCTGGAGACAGATGTCAGTCTGAAGAAGTGTCAAAGTCCAGTGCAAAGGGTTAAGAGGCACAGGATAATCACTATGAAGCAACTAATGCAAATAATAGCTACTGATACTGAAGGAATTGTTGCAGTAGCCAAATCCATCAATTGACCAAGGTCTGCTCCTCCTCTCATGCCCTTAACCATGGTGACCACCTTGAGTTATACCTAGTAACTTTACCTCATTCAAGCCTATAGCAGCTGTTTTGCATAATTTCAGTTCACACCCAAGGCACCTTATGGCATCCAAATCTTTTTGGGCATGACTTCTTTACCTAAGCAATTTACCTGCTAATAGAAGTTGGTATTAGAAAGTGCGTGGAGTTAACAAAATGTTAACAAGATTATTAGTCTAGGATGTCCTACAGTAGAAAAATGAATTACTATGTCTCAGTTATTATTCATGTGTTCATATTTATGTTCATATTTTTGTAACTGAAAGCTGTACATGTGGTTGAGGGGTGTGGTGTGATATGCCATGGTGAGAGACAGGAAAATTCATTATCAATGCACATTTTTATCACACTGTACCTGAGATATAACTTGTTGAGAATATAAACAATACTTCCATATGTACTTAATATTTCAAAAACAAGTGACTTACAAACTGTCGTATGATATCAGGTGAAACCCTAGATGATATTGAATAAAATTGTCTTTGTTATCTGCACTGTAAATTGCATATCTGAGAGCTATGTATATAATAAAATACACATTTTCATATTTCTGTAAATATTTCAGTAAACATGCACCCATAAAGGAATTTCTTGATATCATTTGAAAGCTTATGTCTGGTTAACAAAAATATTCTAAAAATATATATCTAGGATGTTCAGTTTCCAAGATATGACAATTTGTTTATGAAAGTGTAGCAAACAAAAAACACAATTTTGGGTTTGTGTGCATTATAATACATTATAATATTTATGGAAATAATATGTAATCTCTGTGGTATCCCCAAAGTCTCAAACAACCCACTAAACAAGTATAGTGGGTCCAAAAACAAAACAGTGTAAGAAACTTCTCTGTGTGGAAGATTTTTAATTCATATATATTTAGTTAATTACTATATATTAATAAGAGCAGATATTGTTAGTAGAAGTAGTGAACTTAAACTCATCCTAAGTCAAAAAATAATAAAAAATATAATTTAAAATATATTATGCAGAATTACTAAGTATTCAAAAGTAATCCAAGCAGGGTCGACAGTCTGTTTCCAGTCAATAATCCTTTATTAAGCACACAGACAAGTGATCCAAGTAAAACAAAAATAACACAATAATAATTTCATCACAAACTTTCTAACAATATATATATATTTTTTTCATCAGGTATGGGAGTGGTTTATTTTGCATTAAAACACAGTGTATTGGAACCAGCCAGAGCCATAATAATAGGTGCTCCACTTATCTGGAACCACTCTGTTAAAGCACTGACTGAAGATGGAAAAAGTATATTATCCACAGGACTTACTTTTGCACCAAGCTGCAGGAGTAAGGTAACTCAGGTACTGATAGACCTTAAAATGTTTGTGAGGAACCTCAACTTAAGAGTACAGTTTCATGGTAAAATTAATGACATTGAAAATAAGCCTGTTGATGAAACTATAAAAAGGCCTAGCAGCTATTGTCCACCACTACATCAAACATTAGCTGCTTTTGAAATGAAATGTGAGATGGATATCAGGAAACTACTTAAAAAATCTCCCAAGAAAAAATGTATAACTTAACACAGATAAAAAGAAAATCATTGATTGAGCTAGGCAATGATACATCCAGATGTGTAATGAAGACTGACAAGGGAGGAGGTATACATGCAACTGATACCACTAGCAACAACCAAAAGATAGAGAACATGCTGGAAGATAACAGATTTTATAAGTTATTTACCATGTATGACATAAAAAGGGCATACTATTTATGGAACACTAAATTCACCACATTATGAGAAGAAAAATGTATTACTGAAAATCTTATAATTATTTATTGAGCCCATGCCTACATTTACCTTACTTTTTTGGAATACTAAAGCCACACAAGAACAGAGAAGACCCACCTTATAGACCGGTGGTAGCAAGTGAAGGTTCCCTTACTGAAGCCACAGCCATTTACCTTGATTACTAGCTGACATCTTTAGCAGAAAAGAATAAGTCATACATAAGAGATTCAATGGATTTTTTGAGGAAAATAAAAAACATTACAGTGGAAGCTGATATTATTTTATTAACTAAAGATGTGGAATCCTTGTACACAGTGCTCCATCACAATTACTGTATAACAGCAGCCATGGAATCTTTTAAGAAACATAATCAAGGTACACAGGCACAGCTGCAAAAGTTAAGCAAGCTTATTAATCTTGTACTGGACTTTAATGTCTTTACCTTCAATGACAAACACTACAAACAAAAAACTAGTATAGCAATGGGGGTTGCCATGGCTTCCAGCATAGTTAACATAGCTCTAGGCAAGTGGGAAGGGGACTTTGTGTTAAACAACACAGACTACATGCGGCATAGCGGCATATTGCATGTTATTTGCGTTTTATTGATGATATTTATATTGTGTGGGAAGGTGACACTTTGCAACTTGCAGATTGTATCACTTACCTCAAACAAACCACCCCCTTCCTGAAGTTTACCTCTTCCCATAGTTATACTTCAACCACTTTTTTAGATATGCAGATTTCCAAAGACACCAACAATAACAGAATCACCACTGATCTATTAAAAAAACAATGAGGGTTAACTTATTATTCCATAGTAAGGGTCTGCATCCTGCAAAAACCAAGTATAATGTGGTGAAGTCCCAGGACTATAGATTAGTTATTATTACCACCAAGATAGAGTCATTTTTGAAAAGCCTGAACAACTTAGAGAATGATTTCCTAGTGAGAGGCTACAAAAATTGGATGTTAAAAAACATCCTAGAAGCCATTACAGAACTGAAAAGGACTGAAGCACATATACTAAACCTCCCCAGTAGGAGAATGTTAAGAACTTTCACAGAGAACAGCAACTACAAAAGTAGCTGCATCCTGACATACACTTTGGATTATCACAGTATCAAAAATGTTATTAAAGAAAACTGGGCCATTGTCACAGGAAACCATTATCTGATTCACATCTTAGCTGAAGCCTCATCCTTTGCTATTGCCCTTATTTGAAGAAAATAATTAAGACCAGTGCAGATGGTTACTGTGACACTACAAAAGTAATTTACAGGGCACATTGCAATGAATGTGATGTATTTTATGTGAGCAAGAATGTAAATAAACTTAAGCATAGGATTTTATGACATCTGGTAGAAATGTGCTCTGGATATATAAATAATGAACAAGTCAAAACACCTTGCTCTGCATAAAAAAAAACACACAGGTTTTAAGTTCCAGATACTGGATCACATAGACATGGATGATCTTGAAGGAGACATCCTGAATATGCTAGCAAAATGTGAAGGCATGTGGCAATTAAAGCTGAACTCTTTCAGGAAGCCTGGAATAAACTACCACTGTTCAGTTAAAAGTGTACTGGAACTTAAAAAATTCCACATTGTTTACATAACTAATTTTATTTTATTTTATTCTTCCAGTTGGTTTTAAATACCATTGTAAATAATTTTTAATAGAAGTGTATATTTTGTTTCTGTCAACACACATTTTTTTCTTTTTTTTTCTTCTTTTTTCCACTTTATTTGAAATGATGTTTAATAACAATACTAGCTAATTATACAATAATATTTTTGAAGATAGCTTTTTAGGGTTCTTGTACACAGACCGGAAGAATTCTAGAAGGACAAAAGTGATTGTTGTTAACAATAGGTTATGGAAATAGAATATGGTTTGCACAATGGATCATTTGCATGCAAAATGTATATGTATATATTTGCATATATTTTTAGATTGCCAAATGGTCTAAGGTTTATATATTTCCAAACATGTAATATATTGTCTTGGATAAAATCACAGACTTAATAATCTGGTTAATAAGAGGTACCACATCATTATTAATTTTATTTAAAATACATAAGGGTTATATTATTACGACAGCTACTAAGTAGGGCAGGGCCACCTTGAATGTCACAGTGATAGGGAAGGGATGTAACTTTCTTAACATGTATACCAATACACTGTGTTTTACAGCACAATAAACCACTCTCACACCTGATAAAAAGTATGTATAGTTAGAAAGTTTGTGATGAAACTATTATTCTGTTATTTTTGTTTTTCTTGGATCACTTGTCTGTGTGCTTAATAAAGGATTTTCAACTGGAAACAGACTGTTTAGCCTGCTTGGATTGCTTTTGAATACTTAGTAATTCTATATAATATTTAAAATTATATTTTTATTATTTTTTACTTAGGATGAGTTTATGCTCATTACGTCTGCTACCATTATCTGATCTTATTAATATGCAGTGATTAACTAGATATATATGAATTGAAAATCTTTCACAAAGAGAAGTTTCGTACACTGATTTGTTTATGGAAAAAATATGAATGCACTGATTATCATCAGTGTAATGAATATATCTTACTGATTATATTGCTTTTTGTACAGTTCTAATAACTGCATTGTTCATAAAATATTTATCTTATTTTTTAAGTTTATTTTTCAGAAAATGCTATAGAATGCAAGCTCTGTGTATGCTGCTAGAGGTGTGGAGGTGTGACATTCCACACCACATCAGTATTAATGAGCTAAAGAGAATTCCTAACCAGAATGGCCGGGATTGATCCAGATGGGCTCAAAAACTGGCATGTGGGAGCCCTTCCATGCTGATATGCATATTTCTAGTACAGACTGTAGTAATTCTGCCAAATTGAAAAGCAGTTTATTAGTGAATGCTAGAGTCTCACTCCATTTTTGAGACTTAAGTGCTCAAATATCATAAATGAACTTTTTTCTGGGTCTAAAATGCTAAGAGCATGACTATTTGAGCTAAAGTATGTTATAATGTTTTAGTAAACATCTGAATGTCTTAACAGCATGGGAATGATGCAAAAATACTTGATATAGGCAGGTTTAAGAGAGCTTTACTGGCAACTATTAAGAGGTGGGTGTTTCAAGTTTATGCACAGAATGTTGAAAGCTTTGTGACTTTTGTGGAAAGAATATTGTGCTATGAGAATATATTTAAAAGAACATCTGCTATGATAGCTGATAAAACTATAAACAGGATAAAAGAGTCTTCTGTATTTTTCTTTAACTGTGATAAAATCTTTTATTTATTGAAATTTGTTAACAGGAATTTCAGTCTCAGCCTGGAAGAGAAGTACGTAATAACAGTAAAATAGAAAAGAATGACACAAGTTTAAACATATACTCTCATATTGTTCAGCTTATAAGACATACCATAGGATTCATTAACAAACATGTAGGCACCAAGCTACACCTACACAATGTAAGAGCATTAGCGAGATGAGCAGCAGTGCTAATTGAATATGCAATATGCATGCTGCTTATCGCACCTACACAAGCACCTTTTCATGGCCAGCAATAGTGTTTTTGGCCACGGAAATGTGCCTGCAAACCAGCAGACAATGTAAACAAAATGGATCACATATAGGCAATGCTCAGATATGAAAATGCATTGTAGCCCAGAATAATAAGGCAGGAACAGGGAAACACAGAATGAGGGGAAGTGAAATGGGGAAATTGTTGCACAAAAATGTATTATAATGATGTAGTAATGCTGGATGCTAAATGCTGTACTCGTATTCCACAGGCAAATGTTACAAAAGTGCATAAGAAACATTTCTAACATAACAGCTGTAATACTGATGTAATGATAATTAGTGTAAATGTCGATCCCACAGTTATAAACTAAATAATAATGGACATTCTGATAAAGGATGTGATAGGCACATAAAGCTGCAGTGTACCAAAGGGAGTGAAAATGTGATATACATATTAAATGCTGACTTGAGAAAACAGCAAGTACAGAAGTTACAAAATGGGATGAATGCATAAAATGCAGTTATTGCATATAAGGATATATATATACAAGGAATTGACGTATGCAAGCTGACAGCATTGCTATATTATCCATCTACCCATGTATACACAAAAACAAAAGGATCTTACAGCTGGAATGTCAGGAAACTCATTAATGGGAATATTAATGCAAAGAAATACCAGTGGCACCAATAGGAAAAGGGTTTATCATCTATGACCATGTAATAGACAAGCAAGTGCTGTATAGTTATGTAAATGCTACATGCCACTCTAATAACAAACAACATACATAAGTGGCCAGTGACAAGACTGAGTGGGACATATGTCAGGAGTCCAGTTTTGCCATTGTTGATATGCAAACATGCCTGACATAGAAATACTGGGCATGCTCACATACAATTACAGGAAACAGCATCAGAACAGCAATTTAACAGCAGCAACTCAATAGAAAGTGTTGTAACAGAGGATCAATCACATTTTCTGATGGTCTCATTGCATGCCATACGGTAAGAAATGTTTATGGAATCACACATCTGCCATTAAGCTGTATATTGTAACTGAAATAATTGCAGTATTAAAAACATGTCTGGAGAATGACATGCAATACAGAGCATACTCATCTTGTGAAAAGGTAATCTGTATGATCAGGGAATGACCTAAGAAATATTTTCATCAGGGTCTTTTAGAATACATGCCCAAACAGATATCAGAGGGTTGCATAACAATCATGTGTGCCACAGATATATACATATCAGTCACATAAGGAAGAACATGCCCTTGGAGGGTGTACAAAATTATCATACCATATAAGGTGTACTGATGACCTACCTGTTATGAAAATGCTTTAAAAAACTGGCCCTGTGAGTGTGTGTATGTCACTGCTGTCTGACACATTTATCTGACCGACAAATGTCATAGATTCAAACTTCTGCCTATTATAAAAGGCTCTCTCCAGAACCCTGTATTGACAGCATGCACCAAATCAGATAGCAGTGGAGGCTGTCATAAATAATTAAACTGAATGTGTGTGTGTGTGTGTGTGTGTGTGTGTGTGTGTGTGTGTGTGTGTGTGTGTGTGTGTGTGTGTGTGTGTGTGTGTGTGTGTGTTAATAAAGTAGGTATGGATATGATATGAACAGTCAGATTTAGTCAGACTGCCAGAAAGGAGGTGGGCATGTTACTGTCTGCACAACACTGAGCATTACAATATGACAACTTATTTGACAAGAAATCTGTTTCATGTGCCATAGGAGCACTCAGAGCATGCCATGCTCTGTATAAACATTTCACTGCCATATAGTCAGAAACTGTGATGATATATCATTGTCCAACATTAAAAATGAATATGAATGACTAGATACAATGGTATTTATGTAACATGAGTACTCACAAAATGTTGCCTCTCTCAGTAATTCAACAGCGAGTGATGTGACTCTATTGACTAATGAAATCTGGATGAACCACAAGTGCCACAGTGAAAGTCTTACAACTAGTATGACAATCCACTTATGCTAACTTACTCCATTTATATATATATATATATATATATATATATATATATATATATATATATATATGTATATATACGTGTGTGTGTGTGTGTGTATGTGGTAAACGATTTCTGAGATGAAAGGGATCATGGAGGACTCTCACACTGGAAATGGACACCTTATAACTGTAGTACGCCATTCATGCATTACAGTATAAGGCACAACAATGCTAACAGGCACTGAATGTGGGTGCTGAACACACAAGCATTTCACAGCAGACATTACATGATATTTTACAGGATAACTGCACAGTACAATTGTGAGGTATGTCCTTAGGTGAAGGCATTACATCATGTTCTTTCTGCAAGGGATGTTTGTGCCTGTAATTGCTGTAGCGTATTAACAACAGACAGCATGTTGTCTAATTCCCTCATGCCAGAGGATAATACTTCGTACATATGTTATGTAAGGAACATGAAAGCAAATGTCATCATTTCTCTGAATAAAAGCATTGTTATGTGACAAATTGTCCTAGCTTTTAGTAAGAGTGACCATCATCTATTTGTGTATCAGGCCAATGTGTTTGACAACAGTGTTAGTGACATCTACTGTCACAATAACACTGACACAACATAGTCTGGGCAGTAATGGATGGATTTCAAACAACTATCCAAGATGACAAGCTAAACATCATTGCCTGAATCACAAGTGCCACATGACCATGTTGAGGTGCAACTGAGATGGTGCACAGTTAAAGGAATTACATCACCATTATTTAGTAGCTTGATGTTTATACTAAAAAGTATCGGAAGTGCACAATAATACTGTGCAGTAACACATCATATATGTTTCTGCAGAATAGCACATACAGTATGAGCATGAAAGACACGCTCACAGGTGGACTCCAATATCCAACATATGTAGTTACAAAATATACAAAGCACACTAAGTCACATAACACAACAGAATGCACACTCCAAATGTGATGTACTGCAGGTATGTTAGCACTGTGTATTATTGTATGGGCAAAAGGTTATATTCCCTGGTGATGTTAGGATTTGCTGGTGTCACAGAGTGCCACTGTAATTTAATCTCATATTTAAAAGGATACATACAGGTGGTTGTGAGGTGGCCAATGGTATATGACAGTAATAACTGTCACACTATTGAGAAGTTATGGAATTGAACTCCTTACCTATCCACTTATACAATCTATACAGCATATTATCATCACCCCACCACAGGAGAATAATGACTACAATTGAGACGTACTGCATCTATGATGGGATGACATCAGCAATGTATTGTCTAGGCGATGTATCTGGTAACATTACTTTTACAGCAAATTAGGGCTTGTACAAGTTGCCACTACAAATGTGTTTGTAAAACAATCATGACTCCATTGGCAGTCACACTTGCAAAGTTAAGCATTGCTGTATTTGAAAATCCTATCTATCTATTTACACATTATTGAGAATAGTGTAAGACATGCAGACACCACAGGAGAAATCTGACATTTAAATAACTTTGGTTCACTTACCAAACAATGACCTCATCAGTGTGTTCAACCAGGGGTTTAAGCAGAAAATATAATGTTGTAATTGAGGCTCTTACTCCACACAAAACAACTGCCATTTGAAGAATGGAAATGTTCTCTCCCACCTGACTTAAATTTTTGCATTACTTTCCCTCTAAAAACATTAAAAAGCTATCTTTCAACCCATGACACTGCTGCGTGAAATCTTAATTTACAAATGTATGGACATAGTGTTGCCTAAAAAAGCAAGGTTTTATTTACTTAATGCATTGAAAATTGTAATTTTTACATTACAAAAATTGCACATAACTATACCCTTGTGTGGCAATGAAGTTGTGGATGTGAAAGATGGAATTGAGGGATAGTGTAGTCATCTATGATTTTAAAACAATTATGTAAAACACGGGTTGATTGAGCACATGTGCACCTAAGTGTAAACAACTTCATGCACACTCACAAAGCTACCATATTGGGTATTGGGCCTCCTACCTATTTAGTTATAGAATCTAGAGAGCACTAGTTGCAAGTACCACAGGAGAAGTCTGATTTTTAAGAGGAAAGAGTGCACTTATGTCAAGATAACCTCAGTATGTGTTTCAATCAGGATGTCTGTGTAAAAATTGGAAAAGGGAGTTGTGTGTGAACTTAAATGGAGACAGCAACACGAATTATGCATACATATAGTTCTTACATGGTGGGTATTGAACCTCCTACATATTTATTTATTTATATTTGTTGACCGGGAGTGTCCGACTGGATGTAGGTCCATTTTCAGTGGAGGCCCAGGGAGAAAAGCTCCACAGTTAAAATAAACAGGCAGTAGTTACATTGGATTACATAGTGATAAACAATTTACATAGCAATTACTTACAACATATTTATGGATGAAGAACATAGTACATCAGCAGACAACTAGAATCTTTATCTGTGAAGTACATAACAGACATTAACAAATGTTACAATAAGAAGTTCCTGCTGTATAATAAGTACTATGCTTATGAGCATCTGAGCTTGCTATAATCAAGGTAGTTAGTGGAGTGAAAAGAAAGGTAGTGGTTAGATGGGGTGGGTGATATTAGAGTGGGAGTTGCAAGGGCATAGCCAGCATGTTTTTAGGTGTGCTTTTAGTAAAGTTTTGAAGTGGGTGAATGATGGTACGGAGGTAATTGTGGGTGGGAGAGAGTTCCATAATTTGGCTATGGTGCAAGAGAATAGTGCTTCACCAGCAGAGTTATTGGCTTTAGTAATCTGCAAGTGATTTTTGTTGCTGGATCTTAGTGGTCTGGTGGTGCGATAGGGTTGGAGTAGATTCTGGAGGGATGGGACATTTAGTGAATGGTTTACTAGTTTGTGGGTGAGTGAGATTTGATACCATTGAAGGAGGTGAAGGAGCTCAAGCCAGCCCATTTCAGCAAGTGAGAGACAGTGGTGACTACGGTAGGATGCCCTTGTGGCAAATTTGTCAGTTTTGTTGTAGCAGGTCTCTAGCTTGTTTAGATCGCATTACCTTAGGTTGGCATATATTGGAGAGACATAAAGTAGGGTGGAGATAAGGTGGGAATTTGCTATTGAAGTCCTTGCTGCTTTGGTGAGAAGTTGCTTATTTCTGTATAACACCTAGTTTTTTGTGGACTTTTTATGGTCATGGATATGTGAATGTCAAATTTTAGTTTATTGTCTATTTCCACTCCTAGCAATTTGGTGTGTTCAGTTGGGTACATAGTGGTGTTGTCTTTTGCTGTGATGTTAAAGTGAGAGTTGTTTTGAGTATGTTTGGTGGGTTGGAAAATTAATAGTTTAGTTTTGTTTGGGTTGAGTATTAATTGGGCATCAGATAACCAAGTTTCAACAGAGGAAAACGCTTCCTGTGTGACTTTTTGCAGTTTGGGTAGGGACTGGGCTGAGCAGATGATGGTTGAGTCATCTGCATATTGTATGCGTGCGCCATGTTTGGTGGCAGAGGCTAGATTATTGGTGAAAACAGAGAAGAGTAGGGGTCCAAGGATTGATCCTTGGGGAACCCCTATGGAGACAGGTAGTTGGGGAGATATGTCATTCTGCCATACAACGGATTGTTGGCGGTCACACAGGTAACTCTGAAACCAGTTGTTGACTGATTGTGAGAAGGATAGGTTATTGAGGACAGAGATATGTTGTTTGTGTGAGACCATATCAAATGCTTTAGATAGGTCTAGGAAAGTAGCAGAGGAGAGATAGCCGTTGTTTTTATGCTGAAGGATAGTGTTAGTAAAGGAGAGTAAGGCAGTGGTGGTGCTATGGTTTGGTCGGAAACCATGCTGAGTATTGGAAAGGAGGTTGTTAGTAAGGAGGTAGTCTGAGACCTGAGAGTGTATGCATCTCTCTAGTATTTTGGAGAGTGGAGAGAGAATAGCTATGGGGCGATAATTGCTTAGTTCTGTGGAGAGTCCACCTTTGTGGAGGGGAATTATATGCGATACTTTCCACAGTATGGGAATGTAACTTTCTGACAGAGATCGGTTAATCAAGATGGATACTGGGTAGGCCAGAGCATCAGCTGCGATTTGTAGGTATTCACTTGGGAGGTTGTCTGCTGCTAATTTAGGGGGCTTAAGTTTAGTTAAGAGTTTTTTTATGTTGGAGGTAGGTACAGGAGAAAAAGAGAAGGCAGTGGGGAGATTACTAGTTGAAGGTGTGGGTTGGAGGGAAGGGGGGTTGTGTTGTTTAGCTATTGATAGTATGGTTTGTGTGAAGTGTGTGTGTTGAATGAGGTAGCAATATTTTCTGAGGAGTGAGGGATGTTAGGAGGAGGGGTACTGACTTTACCTGGGTGGTAAACATATCTAGGTTACATAGTCTAGAGAATGATGTACTAATCATGAGCACTACAAGAGTAGTCTAACTCTTAGAGTGTCAGAGTGCACTTTTGTCATGATGACCTCATCAGTGTGTTTTAGAGAGAATATTTCTGTCAAACTGGGATAGGGGAGCTGTGAGAACAGTTAACTGTGTTATTTGAGAAGTGGATATACACGGTGTCTCTCTGTCTCGCGCACACACACACACACACACACACACACACACACACACACACACACACACACACATCTTTCATTTTGAGTATCGAATCTCCTACATATCTAGATTACACAATTTAGAGAGCACTGTATTAGTCACAAGTGCCACAGGAGAAGAAAGACAATACCTATGTGAAACTGAACATTGAAATACTTGTAAAAAGCAATGCTTGGAAGAGATGGTACTGTACATCACAGGTTGTGCAACAAATGCATTTATATGCACAGAACAATGTAACTTTACTATGATTGTCATGTAATTACATGATTTTGTACTGAAATGTAGATACTACCCTTACTGTACGTTGTGTTACTGTGAAGGATATTGACATGTCCCACATAATGGGATGATATGCACATTGACTGTTGGACAGCACTGGTTTATCAATCAAACATTGCTGTGACTTCATGATAGGATGATTGCACACTTGTATTGTCTCATCCATGCAAAATGTGCATTGGCAAGACAAACATGGAAGTCATAATACAGGGCAGCACACTGCAGAATAACAGTCATGGATTTGGTGAGAATATGTTAACCATGATGGGAAAACAGTGCAGGTGTAAGCACTGTATAGCAGACATATTACTTTAAATGAATGAATTCAGTGTCAGCCATCATTCCAAAATCAGGATAATCTTTGACAACAGTAATAAGATGTTGTGCAATGGAAAACTATAAATCTTTGATTTTCTTTTTTTACTGTATTGTTTAAGCACTGCACTGCCAAGCTGATTTGCTCTGCTGATGGGAAACTGTTAGCGCATAAGTAATCATATCTTGAAGTGTTGCACTTACAATGGTAATTAGCAGTACTCTATGTTGCTCTGTGCCAATTTCTGCTCAAACATCTTTACAAGACAACCTACACAATACGTAGGAGGTAGATTAGTGTAACAGCAAGATAATGATATGTTAAGCGAAGGTTTAGCCAACATTTACAGGCATAGCATTCAGACAAAACATCATGAAACATGTTGAAATCCATATGTATTTGAACATTTTCAGCATGCCAAAAAAAACATTTAGATCTGAGTATTATTTTAGCACAACTCGTAGAAATTCATAATTATAATATTTAATATTTGATAGCAGATCTCAGCAAATTTGAATGTATGTATGCATTCATCTTTATTACCTTATTGACCACTGTAATCTATACCCAACTCTTCATTTTGCTTAAAATTACATTAAACTGAATAAACATAGCTTAACACAGTGATGCAAAGTGAGGCTGAGTACTACAGACAAAGGCAATCAAATCCAAAGATATTTCCAGAAGCTGTGTACTTCCATTTAACCTTCTCTGCATATGTTGCCCAGCGCCGGACATAATGTAAATGCAATGGTGGAATAATAATGATACAGAATGGAGAAGCCACATTGTCAGGGTAGCATGTAGGGCGGGACAATGTAGATTATCCCTGAAGAAAGATAATAATGACTAACAACAATGTGTAGCCAACAGGTACACCTAAATTATTGCACAAGAAACACTCAGTAACACTTAGCTAATGGCTGAAATAGAAACCTTGAAATTATTGAAAAATCTTTCTGAACATTTGAGCATTAGCTCATCACTCCACAAAGGAATCAATACTTCACAGCATTAACATAACACTAGTGAAGTACACTGACAGCTTATTGAAGAAGGCAGGTGAACTGAGAGCGAGTTAGAGACAGATGCAGAGAGTAGTAGCAACAATATGTTTTGTGGGACATGTAGAAACATCTGTGTGGTGTTTTAGTCTTACTTATTAAATCCTCAATCTGTCATGCTCTGTACGATAAACTGATTGCTATAGGTACAAATAAGGGGTGCAAGAGTGCGATAAACATAAATACGTAACTAGGATAAGAATGGCTTACGAAGTCTCCCTGTTTGGGCTGCAGTGTTTTTGAAAATGCTGTCTCGATGCACTATTCCAATGTTATGTTAAGGAAATATTTTATACGTAGAGGAATACAGAGCTTTGCAAGTAAATATATGATAGGAATATGAAGTGTCATGAAGTAATAAACTGACATGTGGGTGTAATTGAACCCATGACATTATGCCAAACCATCAGGTTCATAGGTTCATAGGTTGGTACTAGGCTATCAGCTCTAGGGCCTATACAAGCCTGGCCATAACAATTCCCTGGATATTTCTCCCCACAATATTTACTTACCTGGACCCCTGTCTAGCAGGGCGACTGACGTGATCCCCAGGGTGAATTTCCTTTCTCCCATCCAATCATCAAGGTTCTTTTTGAAGAGGGCCAAAGAGGCACTCTGCTTAACATGTACGGGCAATCTATTCCAGAATCTGGGGAGTCTCTGGGTCAGGAACCTATCCCTCCAGCATGTTTTGTTTATTGTGATGACAAGGTTTTGATCCCTGGAGCGTGTGGCTCTGAGGGATTGGGATTTCTTTAAGTGTAGCATGTCCAACAGCTCTGGGTTTGACATGGCCTTGTATGTTAAGCAGAGATCACCTCTGAGTAGACGATATGCGACAGAGTATAGCTGGAGTTTTTTAAAGTGGTCAGTGTAGGGCATCTGCTTTAGGTCTGTGATTCTTTTAGTGAGGTATTTCTGCAGCCTTTCCAGTTGTTGCAGATGTCTTGAGAGGTACATACCAAACAGGGTGTTGTATTCTATAATGGGTCTAATGAGGGATGAGTACAGTGGGACAATGACCTCCTTTTTTCTGGATGAAAAGCCCTTAGTGATGAGATGTGCCACATAGAAGGATTTCCTGACTGTTGTGGCGATGTGGTTATCAAAGGTGAGACCACTGTCCACCTGTGTCCCTAAGTTTCTTATCACACTTTCAGTGTTTAGTGTACTGCCACCTATATGGTAATTCATGGGTACATGTTTTTTTCCCAAAGGGGATAACTATACATTTCTTGGCATTGAGCTTGAGCCCATGGCTCTGGCACCAAGCATCTGTTTCTGTAAGGCCCTTTTGTAGAGTATCCACATCATTTGGGGATTCAATAATGGCTCCCAGTTTGCAGTCATCTGCAAACTTTGTTAGCCAGAGTCCCTTAGTGTTGGCCTGTACTTCAGAGAAGTAGATGCCAAACAAGAGTGGTCCCAGGACTGCACCCTGAGGTACTCCACTTGTCACCTGTCTGGAGCTGGATTTGGAGTCGGCTACTTTTACAGTGTGGTTTCTATCAGTAAGCCTGTTAGCAACCCATTGGGTGACGTATGGATTAATGCCCAGCTTAGTAAGTTTATTTATGATTCCAGAGTGGGGGATGGTGTCAAAGGCCTTGGCAAGGTCTAGATAGGCTGTGTGGACCACCTTACCCTTGTCAATGGCTCTGGAGACTGATTCAAAGAAGTCAATCAGGTTCAGGAGACAAGATCGGCCCTTCACGAACCCAAACTGGGTGGGGTCACGTGTTTGTAGGTTGCCAATGTTTTTGTTTATAAGTTCCATGATAATACGCTCCATGGCCTTGCAGTTAGTCAGACTGATGGGATGGTAGTTTCCGGGATCTGGATCCCCCCTTGTGAAGTGGGATAACTATAGCTCTGCACCACTCAGTGGGCACGAAACCTGAGGTGAGGCTATGATTAAACATGACACTTAGGTGAGTTGCCAGTTCATATTGTAGTCCATGTAGGTTACAAACAAGGTGACTGTTTTAATTAACTGTTTTACAGTACTGCCTTTAGTATGACTTTACTCTGTATTCCCATAACACAGTGGAGTTGAGCACATTAGTGTGACAGCAACCAGATCACTGCAGATTAAATCGAAATCTTTAGCTTTTGCAATAAGAAGTTAAACAACATTCACTGTCACTCAGCATTATGGTTCTATATCAAACTCTGCGCAAATGTTGAGGACATAACATGAAGGCTTTTCTGTTGGCCATTTCTGGCCATGTGTGTTGTAAATTAATCTAATTTTTGACCAGATTAAACCTGGAAAAAAGGGATAGATAGGACAGTGGTAAAAATGTGGTTGTTAAGCAGAAGATAGCACACTGGAAAAAGAATGTAGGAATTTGCAGGATGGTCTAGGGAGAGCACCATAGCTATCTACTTCTCCAAAATGTATATGTATAATTGTTCACACAATTTCATGAGTTTGTAGATTCACCACACAAGCAATGAGTGACAAAAAGAGAATAATGTTATATGGCCAATTGGACTGAATCGGTTGTGACAGGATGACACATGGCTAAATTGGAAAGCTATGTATGGGGTGTAATTTATTTGTGGGATATCCATTTTTTTTTTGTGAGAGAAATTTTGGGAAAGATATGTAGGAATCACAAGGTCCGGTAGGTAGGATAAGTTAGGAAGCATCCACAGACATATAGGACATACAAGACAAACAGGGATGGAGATATAATGTTGCGGGACACCATGACTGGGGATAGGTAGGGGACATCAGAGGTGCACCCACATTCAGCTTGAGAACAGTGAGACTCTAATTCTCACCTTCAGAACTGCCATCATTGTCTCCTGCAGCAACTCATTGAGTCAGTGCTGGACATGGCATTATCTTTGCAATGTGATGGAGGACCATTTTAAGCCCACCAATACATGTACCGAAGCCCCACTCATTTATATCCTCCACAAGCCGTGTCAGCTCCTGCCAGGTGACAAAATCACCACCTCCACTACTACTGCTCCCAGATGGTACCATTTCACCAGCAGCCATGGCAGAGATACCTGACCCAGTTTCAGTAGGTAGGACATGGATTGTGGTGACAATACTGACAAGGTGTGATTCTGTGCCTGTGCTGCCATCTGCGGAGGCATGGTGCATGGTGGGCCAAGCCACAGTGGCTGGTGTACCACTCTCTCCTGTTAATAATTAATTTTCATCAGCAAGTTATGAAAACAGTAGATTGATAATAAATTATAACTACCCCCAAAAAATAGAGAAAGGGAGAAGGAGACAGAAAAAAACATAATTAGGTACATGGCATGTCACAGTACTGTATATTTTAAACAAACTTGGTTTGACAATATATAAACAATTACTGTAATTTACTATCACAGTCATTTGCAACATCAGTGTATGATAGAAAGGTATTTGTGTGCCATTAAATAAACAAATGCCACTGTTCTGATGTAAGAAACAGCTGCCTTTATTTCACTATGATGGATTTAAACTATGCATTCCAAATTAATAATTACAATTACCATAATGTAATTCTTTCTAACAGACAGCTATTAAGATCTTATAACTATTTATCACAGGATCATAGGAAGTTACTAGGCTATTGGCCCTGAGGCCCCTTACAAGCCTAGCCAAGAATTTAGCTCATGTTCTGATAAGTCAGCACCTGCTGCCCCTGTCCAGCAGGGACACAGGTGGAATCCCAGGGGTATATTTTCTGTTCCCATCCAGTTATCCAGGTTACGCTTAAAATGGGTTAATGAGGTACTCTGCTTGATGTGGAGTGGGAGTCTATTCCACAGAAGGAGGAGTCTCTGGGATACAAATATGTCCTGAAAACAAGTCCTACTGATGTCACAGACCAGATTGAGGTTGCACATGAGGGTTACTCAAGTAGAGGTTGACTTGCAGATATGCAGCAGTCCCATCAAGATGGCTAATCTGATATTGCTTTGTATGTCAGACAGAGGTCACCTTTGAGGAGTCTGAATGAGATGGAGTAGAGGGACAGGACTTATAGTCTATCTGTTTAGGGTAAATGTTTGAGGCCCTGGATTCTCCTGGTGAGGAACCTCTGTGGTCTCTCCAGCTACTGCATGTTCTTTGTGAGGTACATGCTGAATGGGGCTTTGTACTCGATAATGGGTCTTATAAGGGAAGAATACAAGGATGTTATGACCTCCTTGTCCCTGGGTGAGATACCCTTACTAATGAGCTGGGCCATGTAGAAAGCTTTCTGTACAGCAGAGACAACATGGGGGTCAAAAGTCAGTTTGCTATCAGTCTGAGTCTCTCACGACTGATTGTGTGCTTAGGACCTTGTTATTAATGTCATCATTTGTGGAGACATCATTCTCCCCAGAGAGGATTATGATGCATTTTTTGACATTCAGTTTGAGGCCATGTTTCTGTCACCAGTCATTTGTTTGAGTGAGACCCTCTTGGAGGAAGTCCACATCACTAGGGGAATTGATGACAGCACCCAGTTTGTAGTCATCTGCAGACTTGGTCAGCCATAGCCCACTAGTTTTGGCCTTCACCTCAGAAAAGTATATCCCAAATGACAGAGGCTCCAACACTAATCCCTGGGGTACACTGCTCAT
Source organism: Protopterus annectens (assembly GCF_019279795.1). Classification (NCBI taxonomy): domain Eukaryota; kingdom Metazoa; phylum Chordata; order Ceratodontiformes; family Protopteridae; genus Protopterus; species Protopterus annectens. The sequence goes on along the minus strand of NC_056740.1, from coordinate 173,616,021 downwards.
TACAAATCTACTGCTTGAGGTGGCTTCCCCTATTTTGACTAGGTGAGTTCTATCAGTGAGCCAGTTTGCTACTCATCTGGTAACATATGGATTTATGCCTAGTTGAGAGAGTTTATCTATTATACCTGAGTGGGGAATAGTGTTGAAGGCTTTGGCCAGGTCAAGGCATGTGGTGTGCACCATCTTTCCCTCATCCATGGTTTCAGTGGCTGTCTCAAAGAAGTGCACTAAATTTAGCAGGCATGATGTCATCTTGAAGAAAACAAACTGTGTGGGATCGAGTGTTTGGAGGTTGCCAATGTCCTTGTTAATGAGGTCCATGATAATCAGTTCCATGGCCTTGTAGATCATGCTAGTTAGGCTGATGGTTCTATAATTTCCTGGATCGGTGGATGCTCCACCTTTGTGCAAGGGGATGACAGTGGCTGCTGTCCACTTGGCTGGGATGAAGCCGGTACTCAGGCTTTGGTTGAATATAGTGCTTAATGGTGCTGCAAGTTCCTGCCTGAGTTCATGTAGAATGCAGCCTGGGATGTTATCGGGTCCCATGAAAGCTATGTTTTTTGCTTTTGGGAGGGCAGTGATGACTTGCTCCATAGAGATAAGGGGAGGATCAGGTGCTGGGGATATCCTGATTTACTGACGGGGGAGAGAGGGGTGAAGTTTTCATTGAACCTGTCTGCCAGCAGGTTGGCTATATCTATGGCATTTTTGTATGTGGTGTCCTTGACTAACAGTTCTGAGCAGATCTGAGTGTTACTTTGAGACTGCAGACATATGTGAAGAAGGCCTTATGATTGTCTTTAGTAGATGTGGCTAGTTAGGACTCAGTTTTCTTTTGAGTATTTCACTAATGCTCTTATTTGTTTGTTCAGGCTTAGGAGACATTGCTTCCAATTAGGCACCTGCTCCTTCTTGGTCCTGGACAGCAATTTTTCCTTTTATTATAGAGTTTATTTATTGCAGATGTCCACCTGACAGGTTTGCTTTTCCTTGAGGAGGATGATTTTGCCTTGTTGGGTATTCCTGATTCCATGCAGCTATATAAATGCTTGTATAGCACTTTGGTGTAGGTTTGGACATATGTACCAGTTCCTATTGGAGGGGGAGGGGCTGTGAGACTGTTTATGCCTTTGCTCAGGAGGTTGTAACCAGCTTTGGAGAAGTTTTTTTGTTTGACCCTAGCTGGGCAGGGGGGTTGGGGAAGATAGTGACTGCTTTGTGATCGGATCTTACCAGGAAGGATAACACTGTAGGCATGCTGCAGTGGTTACTCATGTCAGTTAATACCAAGTTCAAAATATTATCACTTCTTATGGGGGTGTCGGCCAGCTGGTCCAAAGCATTTGCATTGATGAAATCAAGGAATCTCTGGCAATTTGTGTTTTGGCATGAGTAATTCTTCCAGTCTATGGTTGGATAGTTAAAGTTGCCCAGGATCAGGGTAAATGGTTGAATCTTGATAGATTCGAAAAGGTCCTGATAGGTGGAGTGAGCATCCTGAGTCAAAGTTGAGGGCCTGTACCTAACAATGATTTGAATAGGGGTACTGCAAATAGTTAACTGCACCTGGAGGCTCTCCTGTGCTTCATACTGTTTGACCAGACTGGAGGTGTGTATGTCTTTAATATATATTGCAACTCCGCCTCCTTTTGCTTTGTTGCACATGGTTTGGGATGTGAATGTATGATAGGATGAGTAACCTGGTATGGCTGGGGTGCTCTCCACAGCTTTCAACCAGGTTTCTGTGACTGCACAAATGTCAGCAATTTCCAGGATTAAGAATGCTTGCAATGAGTGCAGTTTCATGTTTAGACTCCTAGCATTTAGCAACATGACCTTTATTTTATGTTTTGATGAAATTTTCAAGTTGGTAGTTTTAACCTCATGACATTGCCTAAAAAGGTGCTATGGGGGAAGCTAGAGCAGCCGAAAGCCCAAGGGAGACAGATACAGGCCATCTCTGGCAAAGCATTGTGGTCTGTCACTCATGTCTTCCCAAGCTGACAGGTACTGGATCCCCTTGGAATGACACCAGAAACTAAGCCACTAAGTCAATGATTTTCTGTTAGCATTGAGGCATCATTCTGGGTGATGGTAGAATGCTGCTTAAGGCTAGGAACATACCTGCCTGGGACACATATTTTGCAAGCTTGATCATGCCTCTCTTTATATAGTCCAGGGAGGTACATCTCAAGTCATTTATACCAACATGGACTATGACAGAGTCATAACAGTACCTGTTGCTGAGAGACTTGGAGTGCATTAGTGATATGGTGGATTCTGGCACCTGACAAACAAGTAACTGTGACTTTCTCCTTATGCAGCCTGGTGAGGGGCACATATGTGTGTCTTACAATGGAGTCTCCTTTGACTAATATGTTGGGTTTATGTTTAGGCCTTAGTGGCTGTGAGACAGAGGTGTGTAGACTATGTGTGGTGTCTGATGTGGTGGGCAGTAGAATTTGCATGTGTTTTTGCCTTGGAGGTCTCTATTGTTTCAGTATGTTTTTGATGAGGACCTCTGCATATGTGGGTGTGTATTGTGTACGTGTGGGTGGTGTTTGACAACCTTCTCAGTGCCAGATATACTGGTTTTTGAGTGAGAGAGCATGGACTCTAGATTCTTAATGTAATTGCATCTTTCACAAATTGTGTTCCTAGGTGGTAGTAGTAGAGGGCTGTTCGTGCACATGAGGCAGTTGTTACACTGTCTCAGGATGCTCATATCAACCAGACTGGCAGAAGAAACTGTAGGAAATTGTCCATCTATATTTGTCAGAATCTAAAGGAGAGAGGCCAGAGGGAGCTAAGGGGGCAAAGGGTGGAAGGTTTAAGAAAAGTATTACTAGGTGATCTTGCAAGTGCCACTAAGGGAAAATTTTTAGCTGGAATATCCCACAATGGGTTAAAAACTGTGCAGCTATTGTGCGTCATGTGCAAACAAGTCCAAGACAGCTCAAATGTGGGGTTTAAATACCACACAAAATAGAAGATTCTGGTAACGCAGAAGTTTAGCCAATCTTGCTAGCCCCTGCTTTTTTTACCAATCAGCCTGTGCCCGACAAGGTCCAGGCAGCCTTGCTACTCTCACTAGCAGAGAAGATAAGCCCCTACCAATGCAAGATGGCTAGTAATTAAAAACATGCTGCTTCTGGGTACTGAACCCATACTCAGTAAAGATGGTGTTTTTATAGCCTAACCCATTCACTCTAATGGAGCTCAGGAAGTTTGTACTGTAACTTCTAATGGGTGGAGCCTAAGCCTGTTGACAGAATCAAATTATTTCCTCACATTTCTAACAAATGTTCATATCTCTGGAACCATTGTGGTTATGAAAGAAGTATAAAAGGCAAACTCCTCAGCTCAAACTATTTTTATAGTGGCAGTATTCTTTAGGTTCTAGGTCTTAAAATGAATGTTGTAAGTCACAGTAAACACAGTAACTATTAAAGTTGTAATATTTTGTAAATAAATTACAATATGTCAACAAACACAGGATAACTGAGGTAATCCTGTCTGGTGTGTGTGTGTGTGTGTGTGTGTGTGTGTGTGTGTGTGTGTGTGTGTGTGTGTGTGTGTGTGTGTGTGTGTGTGTGTATCTCCATAGGCCCAAGTATTAGGAGACTCTTCCCACTCAGTACACTTCACAATATCTGCTGCTTTCATTCACCTTAGAAGTACCATTGGACACTGAGCACCCCTATAAGCTCTGTAGCACATGTGATAACTGCATAACACTATAGTATAAATAACTAGATAGGTAGGGATTCTAATCTCAATACTGGCAACTGTGTGTGTGTGTGTGTGTGTGTGTGTGTGTGTATGTGTATGTGAGAATGAGGGAGTGTGTGTTTGTTTTTTTGTAGGTAAAACAGTTTAGGCCATTCCCACATGCAACACTTCCCAGTGCCCCACTTTATCAGTCCTGCTGATGTCATTCCCCTTATTGGCACCTTTGTCAGTTGTCAGCCCAGTTAGTTCCATAGCGTGTGTGATAACTATGCAACACAATAGTACAAACCACTACTTTGGCAGGGGTTCTAATCTCCGATCTAGCAAATGAGTGTGTGTGTATGTTTGTAAGAAGAGGTATTTTGATAAGCCTCCCACTCACTGCCCTACTTTATCACTCCTGACAATGTCATTCCTCTTATCAGCGCCTTTGGCCAGTTGTCAGTCCAGTAAGCTCTATAGTGTGTGTGTGATAACTGTGTGACACTATAATACAAATCATTAGCTAGACAGGGTTCTAATCTCAGATCTGGCAAATGAGTGTGTGTGTATGTTTGTAAGAAGTATTTTGCTAAGTCTCCCACCCACTGCCCTACTTTATCACTCCTGCTGATGTCATTCCCCTTATCAGTATCTTTGGCCAGGTGTCAACCAAGTAAGCTTTGTGTGATAACTGCTTAACACGATAGTGCAAATCACTAGCTCAACAGGGGTTCTAATCTCAGATCTGGCAAATGCGTGTATGTGTGTATATTTGCAGGAAGAAGCATTTTGATAAGTTTCCCACCCACTGGCCTACTTTATAAGTCTTGCTGATGTCATTCCCCTTATCAGCACCTTTGGCCAGTTATCAGTCCAGTAAGCTCTGTAGTGCGTGTGATAACTACATAACACTATAGTGCAAATAACTAGATAGGCAGGGGTTCATCTTTCAGATCTGGAAAATTTGTGTGTGGGTGTATATGTGTGTGTGTAACTGTGTATGCTTGTAGGAAGAAGTATTTTGATAAGTTACCCACCCACTGACCTACTGTATCAGGCATGCCAATGTCACTCCCCTTATAGGTTCATAGGTGTGTACTAGGCTAATGGCCCTATAGTTGTTACAAGCCTAGAACATATAAGTGCCCTGCCATTGTGCCTCTAGGCATTAGTTCCCAGTGACCCCATCAAGTAGAGCCACTGGTATGATCCCTGAGGTGAATTTTCTATTATCCATCCACTCATCAAGATCCCAATGGAACAGGATCATCTAGGAGGTTTGCTTGATTGACATGTATGGGAAGTCTATTCCAGGGCATGTGCAGTCTCGGTGTGAGGAACCTCTCCCTCCAGCATGTTGTATTGATTGTGTTAATAAGGTTGAAGTGCCTGCACCTGCAGTGTGTGGTGCAGAGAGATTGGGGTATCTTTAGATGTATCACTTGTAAAAGAGCTGGGTCAGACATGGCTTTGCAAGTCAAGCAGAGGTTGCCTCTAAATAGCCGATATGAGACAGAGAATAGCTGGATTGTTTTGAGTTTGTCTATGTAGGACATGTAATTAATGCCTAGGATCCTCATTGTGAGGTAATTATGTGGCCTCCCCAGCTGTTTCAGATGTCTAGTGATGTACATGCCAAATGGGCCATTATACATGGTGACTGGTCTAATGAGGAAAGAGTACACAGAGATGATGACCTCCTTCTTCCTGGATGCAAAACCCTTGTTAATGAGATTTGTCACATAGAAGGGTTTCCTGACCACAGTATCAATGTGGTGGTTAAAGGAGAGGTTGCTGTCAACCTGTGTCCCCACATCTCTTATAATGCCTACTGTGTTCAGTGGGCTCCCATCGATGTGGTAGTTAGTGGGAACTGTGATTTTGCCAAAGGGGCTGATGATGCGTTTTGTGGTGTTAAGCTTCAGGCCATAGTTTCCACACCAGTCATTGGTCTCAGTGAGGCCTTCCTGTAGAATGTCTGCATCACTTGTGGAGTTAATGATGGTTCCTAGCTTGCAGTTGTCTGTGAACTTGGTCAGTCAGAGTTCCTTTCTATTGGCCTGGACTCCTGAGAAGTACAAGCTGAACAGGGAAGTACCCATGATTGATCTCTGTGGGCCTCCACTCATGACTGGCTGACAGTCTGACTTGGAGCTTACTACTTTCACACTGTGTGTTCTATCTGTGAGCCAGTTTGCAACTCTCCTAGTGCTATAGGGGGTCGATACCTAGTTTGGTGGGTTCATCCATAATTCCTGACTGAGGAATGGTATCAAGAGCCTTGGCCAGATTGATGTAGGCTGTAGGCAGTGCCTTACTGTCATACACAGCCCTGGTGACTGACTCAAAGAAGTCAACCAGGTTAAGCAGGCATGATCTCCCTTTCACAAAGCTAAACTGTGTGGGGTCCAGAGTTAGGAAATTACCTATATGTTTGTTGATCAGGTCCCCGATGATGTGCTTCATAGCTGTACACATCAGACTCATCAGGCTACTGGACTGATAATTCTCAGGGACTGTAGTGTCCACACCTTTATGGAGAGGGATGATTGTAGTAGTCCACCATTTTGGAGGGACAAAACCTGAGGTGAGGCTGTGACTGAACAGGACACACAGATGTAGTGCCAGGTATCTTTGTAGTTCATGTACAACACAGCCAGGGATAATTTGGGGTCCCATGGAAGCTGTAGTCTTGCTCATGGACAATGCAGGTGTAACCTTGGTGGCAGTAATCCTGGGTACCTGGCATTCTTCTGGCATTCTGCTTGTTCCCCTAAGGGGGAGAAAGGGGTAAAGCTGGCACTGAATGTGTTGGCAAGAATGGTGGCAATATCAGTTGGTTCAGTATAGGAGGTAGCATTGTGCAGTAACTCAGAGCACTTCTGGGTATTCACATGGATGTTCTTGATATCACTAACAAAGGATTTATGATTGATGTCAGTGTCTGCTGCAATTCTGCCATCATAGACAGCTTTATATGATTTCATGAGGGATCTCAAGTAGTTGTTGAGGCTAATAAGGGAGTTTCACCACTCTTGGGACTCCACCTTTTTCTGCAACAGTTTCTTCCTTCTGTTGTATGGGTTATTAATGGCAGGGGACCACCAGATTGGCCTCCAGTGCTTGGAGGAGAGTGTCATGGTTCTGTGGGTATGGCTAGTTCAATGCGTTTATGTACATGTTTGTACAGTACATTAGTGTATGATTCAGCAGTCATGCAGGTACTTTCTATTGGCATGGGTGCTGTGAAGTTAGCCACCTCTGTTCTTATGAGTCCAAGGTCAGCTTTGGAGAAGTTTTTCAAGGTAGTTACCATTGCGGGGGGTGTGGGTGATGTGGATTTCCATGGTGATTACTCTATGTTGGATCTGACCAGGTAGCGATTGACTACTGTTGTCAAGCCATGGTCCCATATGTTAGTAATCAGCCCAGGTCAAGGATGTTGCTTCCTCTGCTGGGTGTCAGAATGAACTGGTCCAGGGCATTGGAACTGATGAATTCCAGGAAGTGTTGGGCTAGGGTATTGGTGCTTGAATATCTTACCCAGTTGATGGAGGGGCAGTTGAGCTCTCCTACTAGGAGAGTGTTGTGTTGGACCTTGATAGTTTCCAGGTTGTTGAGGAATGTAGATTGAGAATTTAGGGACATGGATGTGGACCTAGAGCAGGCTATGACCTGGACTGCACTATTACTTAATGTCAGTTGAACCTGAAGTATCTCAGATGCAATATACTGGGATACTACTCTGGATTTGTGCATATCCATTATTAATATGGAGACACCACTGCCTTTGTAGCTGTGGTCCATGATTTGGGGCTGACAGGTGTGGAATGAATTATAGGCTGGTAGTGCAGGGTTGCTGTATGCTGCTGTAAATCACGTCTCCGTTACAACACAAATGTGAATGTTCTCCATTTTGAGAAGTGCTTAGAGTGGCTACATCTTGAGATGTAGATGTCTAGTGCTGAGCAGCATGACCCTCAGACTACATATATGTATAACTGTTATAGTGGTTATTTGATTTGGAACACCACCTAAAAAGGCACTATGGGGTAGTAAGACACTTAGCCAGTACTTGGAAACCCAGGGGTGACAGACGCAGGCCATCTCTAGCAAGCCATCGCAATCTGTCAATCATGATATCCCAAGCAGACAGATACTGTATCCCATGAGAGTGACACCAGACACTTAAGCCAATTGTTGAAGTCAATCATTTGTTGTTTGTACTGCAATATCATTCTGGATGACAGTAGTATACTACTCAGGGCTACGGTCATACCTGCCTGGCCTACATAATCTGAGAACTCCACCATGTCTCTTTTCATATAGTCCATGGAGGTGCATCTCAGGTGATTCACACACACATATAGACAGTGACAGAGTGATACTTGAAGATGTTGTGGAGTGATCTGATTGGGTGTGTTATGTGTTGGATTGTGGCACCTGATATACAGCTGACTGTTACCTCCTCCATGTTCAACCTAGTGAGTGGGAAATCTATGTGCCTCACTATTAATTCACCTATGATTACTGTAGCAGGCAAGGTGGTTGGCCTTTGGGGCTTAGGTTGAGGGGCACACTGTGTAGGTGAGATATGTGTCCTGTGGTTTGCGCTGTGTTGTGGTGGTTGAGTGGGTGTCTGTCTTGGTGGTCCCCACTGTTTGAGTAAATGTCTATTGAGTGCCTCTGTGAATATGGGTGTGTGGTTATTGTTTGTATGTCAGAGCTGTGATAGTGGGTGTTCTGGAGGGATATGTGTTCCATGTGGTTTGTTGCAGGTGTTGACCCTTCTCCTCTTGACCAGCTAGTCCACTCTTTGCTGGAGAGAGCATATCTTCTGGTTTGGTGATATAGGGGTATCTCTCACAAGTCTGAGTGTTGGGAGTTTAGAGGAGAGGGTTGTCTGTGTACATGAGGCAGTTGCAACAGTGCCTCAGAATGCCCAGGTGCACCAGGTTAATGGACAAAAGCACAGAGAACTGCACTTTAATCATGCCAGGAGGAGTGGTCATAACTACTAAGTACTGTAGCTAATTCCGTGAGGAACTACTGGTACTGCTGGCTCTCAGGTGTGCTAAAATAATTGATAAAAAAAGCTGTTGAAGTGCAAAGCTATTAGGCTATTTGAAGTGCAAGAGAGAAAGAACTAGCAAGATCTAAGGGAAAAAACCGAAGGCAGACTGTCTGGCACCTGTAACAGTTTACCTCAGCTGTGCAGTTATCAGCACCTTTGGCCAAATTGTCAACCGAGTACACTCTGTAGTGTGTGATAACTGCATAACACTATAGTAGAAATAACTAGATAGATAGGTGCTCTCATCTCAGTACTGGCAACTGCGTGTGTGTGTGTGTGTGTGTGTGTGTGTGTGTGTGTGTGTGTGTGTGTGTGTGTGTGTGTGTGTGTGTGTGTAAGTCATATACTGTGTGTGTGTCATACCATTTTGAGATGTGTACCACCCTGTAAACTTCCTATCACCCTACTTTACTAGACCTGCTGATGTCATTCACCTTCGAAGTACCTTGGGACGAGGTGAAATTATGAAAGATCTGTGTCGCGTCTGATAACTGCATAACACTATAGTATAAATAACTAGATAGGTAGGGGTTCTAATTTCACTACTAGCAACTGTTTGTGTGAGTCATATAATGTGTGTGTTATACCATTTGTTGTTTACCACCCTGTAAACTTCCCGTCACCCTACTTTGCTAGGCCTGCTGATGTCATTCACCTCAGAAGTACCTTGGGACTCAGTGAAATTATGTAAGCTCCATGGCATGTCTGATAACTGTGTAACACTATAGTAGAAATAACTAGATAGGTTGGGGTTCTAATCTCAATACTGGAAACTGTGTATGTGTCTTTGGGTGAAAATAATATCCTGTTTGGCTGATACCATTTTGATTTGTGCATGACCCATGCCTGTTTACCACTTCCTGATAGCATTACTTTATACAGCATTGTAATGACATCTATCTCACATACAGAATGTTAAACCATTCTGCACACCATGCCAGTCCTCTGTACAGATGTCTATGGAATATCCAGATGTCTGCAAACTATATGTGGTCTGCACCCCTTACCAATGCCCATGTATGTGATATTGTTGCCAAATCGTCCAGAGTGAGTGTAGTGACACATGCCAGTATCAGGCATCATACCTGACTGAAACATCAAGCTGATACACCATCTGCTACACTATCACTTAGCAATACATGACTCCACATCCTATTTCTGATGGGTAATCTCACCATCAATGAAGGCATTCAGAACATTATGTGTTGTAAGAGGTGGTGTGTTATGGCCCATGCATATAATCTATTTGGGGTATGTCATGTATATGTAGTAGTACAGTACATCAAGGTAGAAATGTAGGTTTACTAATCTGTCTATTGCCAACTGTGTTTATGTTATTGTGTGCACATCCCCTGTGTCAATCCTTACTGTGTTTATGCAAAGGATATACCATTTTGTCTCCCTGTTCTACCCGGTGAACTCAGGAATACATATCACTAACCTGTCATACACAGTATCATGCATGCCTTCAACTGCATCAGGGTTGAGTGTATGGGAAAGAAATGGCAGTGCCAACAGTTGTTGACAGGTGAATTTGTTGCAGTTAATGTAATGGCTATGCTTGTGAAGGACATGCTGACAGAACTGCAGTAACCTGTTCTCTATGTATGAGTATGTGGTACTACACAACACTGAGCTAATATGCCTGAAGGCTACCTGTCTGTGACAAGGGGTATGTATGCAAGGTCTCACCATCAGACAGCAGTATCCCTCACAGACTGTTGCATGCATACACACCTGGTACATGTACTTATAAAGTTACAGCCTGCAGAAACACAGACAGCTGGAACACAAACAGAATACAGCATGTCAGACTACATTCAGTCAGTGGTACTAACATTAACAATGCATCCTGGATAATAAGGTACATACACCTGTATGTGTACCCATAACAAATGCAAGCAGACAGCACCGTACATAGTTTTAGGTTAATAGGTAGGTACTAGGCTATTGGCCCTGGGGCCTATATAAGCCTATCGAAAAAAGTTCCCTGGCTTTCACCACCCAAGAAATTTATTCTCCTGCACCCCTGTCTAGTAGAGCCACAGAAGTGATCCCCAAGGTGAATTTCCTATTTCCCATCCAATTGTCAAGATTTTTCTTAAAGAGGGCTAATGAGGAGATTTGGTTGACATGAATGGGTAGTCTATTCCAGAGCATGGGAAGACTCTAGGACAAGAATCTATCCCTCCAGCGTGTTCTGTTTATTGTAGTGGCTAAGTTTAGGTCCCTGGAAAGTGTGGCTCAGAGGAATTGGGGTTTCTTTAAGTGTAGCATGTTCAACAGATCTGGGTTTGACATGGCTTTGTACATTAGGCAGAGGTCGTCTCTGAGTAGGTGATAAGCGACAGAGTAGAGCTGGAGTTTTTTGAGATGGTCTGCATATGGCATCTGTTTGAGGCCAGTAATCCTCTTAGTGAGCTATTTCTGTGGCCTTTCCAGTTGTATATGTTTTGCGAGGTACATGACAAATGGGGTGTTTTGCTCTATAATGAATCAGATTTGGGATGAGTAGAGAGGAACAATGACTTCTTTTTTTCTGGAGGTGAACCCCTTTGTGATGAGGTGTGCCACGTAGAAGGATTTCCGGACTACTGTGACAATGTGATTATCAAAGGAGAGACTACTGTTCACCTGTGTCGTAAGGTCTCTTATCACACTTTTGGTGTTTAGTAGGTTACTGTCTATGTGACAGTTTATGGGTACAGTGCTTTTCCCAAAGGGGATGACAATGCACTTCTTGGCATTGAGCTTGAGACCATGACTTTGACACCAAGCATCATTCTCAGTGAGGTCCCTTTGTAGAATGTCCACATCATTAGGTGATACTATTATGGTACCTAGTTTGCAGTTGTCAGTGAACTTCGTTAGTCAAAGACCTGCTGTATTAGCCTGGACTTCTGAGAAGTAGATGCCAAACAGGAGAGGACCCAGGACTGAGCCCTGTGGTACTCCACTTGTCACTGGTCTGAAGTTGGATTTTGCGTCAGCGACCTTTACAGTGTGGGTTCTGTTAGTGAGCTAGTTGGCCACCCATCTTGTGACATAGGGATTTATGCCCAGTCTAGTGAGTTTATCTATAATTTCAGATTGGGGGATAGTGTCAAAAGCCTTGGCGAGGTCAAGATAGGGTGTGTGCACCACCTTACCCTCATCCACGGCTCTGGTGAATGCTTCAAAGAAGTCAGTCAGGTTTGGGAGACATGACCTACCTTTTACAAACCCAAATTTATTGGGGTCCAGTGTTTGGAGGTTACCTATGTCCTTGTTTATAAGCTCCAAGATGATACATTCCATGGCTTTGCAGACCAGGCTCATCAGGCTAATGGGGCGGTAGTTCCCGGGGTCCATGGTGGCTTCCCCTTTGTAGAGTGGGATAACCATCATCGTGTTCTGTTCAGTTGGCACAAAGACTGAAGTGAGGCTATAATTAAACATGGTACTTAGGTGGGGTGCCAGTTTGTTCTGTAATTCATGCAGAACACAGCCTGGGATGTTGTCAGGTCCCATGGATGCTGTGTTCTTGGCTTTGGATAGTGTGGTCTTTACTTGCCCAGCCATGATTACATGGACTTTGCATTCTTCCGGTATAGGGATGGGCCCTTTGGGTGGTGAGGGGGATGAAGTTTGCATTGAACCTATCTGTCAGGATGTTGGCAATGTCAATTGGTTCTTTATATCTAGTGCTATTGTGCTGTAGCTCAGAGCAGATCTGAGTGTTGCCATTGAGATTCTTGACATAGCTGTGGAATGCTTTGTGGTTGTCTTTAAAATCAGTGGTGATTTTATTTTTGTAACTAGCTTTGGAGGATTTTATGAGGGATCTCAGCTTCATACTGAAGCTGACCAGGGAGTTCCTGCAATCAGAGGATGTTACTCTTTTTTGAAACATCTTCTTCATTCTGTTGTAGAGTTTGTTTATGGCAGGGGACCACCAGATTGGCTTCTTTTTTTTTTGGAGGATAGTGTCTTGGTTCTGTTGGGGATGGCACAATCCATGCACTCATGTGTGTGCTTATACAGTGCACTTGTATAGGATTCAGCAGTCATACCTCTATTTTCCGTCTGTATGGGTGTCATTAAACTTGCCACTTCTGTCTTAAGAAGCATGAAGTTGGCCTTGGATAAGTTTTTTACAGTGGTTTCCTTAATGGGAGGGGGGGCAGGATATTGATGACTAGGGTGTGATAAGGTTGTGGTCAGATATGACCAGCAAGAAACTGACCTCTGGTGAGGAACATCGGTTGCCCATATTGGTAATGACCAGATCCAGGATATTGCTGCTCCTGGTGGGGTATGGACAAGCTGATCCAGAATGTTGGAATTTATGAATTTCAGAAAGTGTTGAGCAAATGAGTTAGTACATGAGTAGTTTTTCCAGTTGATGGTGGGTTAGTTGAAATTGCACATTATTAGAGTATTGAGCTGGACCTTAATATTACACAGTATATCAAGAAATGTGGAATGGGCATCCTGGGGGATGGCGGGGGATCTGTAACAAGCTACACCCTGCATTGCAGTCTTGCACAGTGTTAGTTGCACTTGGATAATTTTGGATGGATTATGTTCAGCAACTATCCTGGAGGTGTGGATATCCTTAATGAATATGGACACGGCTCCGCCTTTAGTGTATCAGTCCAGGTTAGGTGGCTGAAAGGTGTGGTATGAGTTATAGCCTGGTAATGCAGGAGGTGGTCTCTGGAGCCTTGAACCAGGTCTCCATCACTACACAGATGTCGATGTTTTCCATTTTAAGGAGTGCCTCGAGTGAGTGCATTTTGAGGTTTAGACTTGTAGCATTGAGTAGCATTACCCTTAGACTTTGCTTGCTTATACCTTCTATGGTGGTGAGTTTGTCATTTGAACCTTGCCTAAAACAGGCATTATAGGGGTGGCAACAGCCTTATTTACTGTCCAGAATCCTAGGGGCGACAGGTGCAGGCCATCTCTAGCAAAGCATCGTGGTTTGTCAAACATGTCGTCCTAGCAGACAGACACTGGATCCCCTTAGAATGACAGCAGAAGCTTAGCCAATTGTTGAAGTCAATCATTTTGTACTTGTATTGTGGTATCATTCTGGCCAATGGCAGAATTCTACTCAGGGCTAGGGTCATACCTGCCTGGGCTCCATGATCTCTGTCTCTTTTCATGTAGTCCAGGGAGGTACGTCTCAGGTCATTCACACCTACATGGACAATGACAGAGTCATATTTGTACTAGTTGTGGAGTGACCTGAGTGCTTGCATTATGTGGCGGATCCTGGCACCTGACAGGCAGTGGCACCTGACAGTAACTTTCTCCTTGTTTAGCCTGGTGAGTGGGACAGCAGTGTGCCTGATGGTTTACTATCAAAATGCCGCCATGCAATTGCACGGCTATGAAGTATTCGAACAACATATGTTCGAATACTTCATAGTTCGGCAGGTAATGTGAGCGAACATTATCATTGCGAATGGACTGTGCATTTGCAATTATAATGTTCGCTCATGTAAGGGGATCGTGGTACAGTGCGGTTAGGGAAATACATCCCTTTCCTCACTGTAGTGCGATCTCGGAGTTGGAATATTAAGTTGGGGGGGTGTGGGGGTGCAGTCCCCCACAGGGGGATGCAGGGGGGCTTGTCCCCCTGCATAACTGTGAGTGTAGGCTAGTTAGGTAGAGAGTTACGGGACGGGTGGGACTGCTTTTGATTGTCGGAAATGTCGTGAGCGACATTTTGACAATTAACACTTGTTTTCGACATTAGGGCCATACAACAATGTGTATGTTTGGCGAAACAATTCGCAAATACGTACACATTTTATTTTAAATTTCGACATTATAATAGTAAACCGTGCCTGACTATAGAGTCACCTATGACTAGTGTGTTGGGTATGTTGTTTTGCCTTATGGGTGAGGTTGAGTTGCACACTGATTTTGTGGTCTATGTGTCATTTGGGTACTGTTGGGGTGGTGGTTGCTTGCATTTCAGCTTTGGAGGTCTCTGTTGTTTGGGCAGATTTTTATTGAGAGCCTCCAGGAATGTAGGTGTATGTTTTGTGTTACTATGTGTGGGTTTACGTGGTGTAGGTTTTGATGGAGTATGTGTTGAGTGTGGGGTGGTGCAGGTGTTTACCTTTTCCTCTTGACTGTCTAGTACAGTCTTGGCAGGAGAGACCTTGGCTTCCAGTTTGGCTATATAAGTGTATCTCTCACAGGTTGTAGTGTTGGGTGGTAGGAGGAGATAGTTGTCAGTGTACATGAGGCAATTGCTACATTGTCGCAAGATGCCCAGATTCATCAGGTGGACAGGGGAAAATACTGGGAGCTGACCCTTAGACATACCTAGATAGGTGCTTATTAATTTAAGTACTAAAACTATTTTCCTTCTAACAAGTGAGGAAAGTTGAGTGCTGCAGTAATTTGTAGATTATTTAGTGCTTGCAACGAGTTTTGAACAAGTGCTGACCACAAGGAAACTGTTTTGAGTGTTAAAACTAGAAAACTGGCTAGTTCTAAGGGAAAATTAGAAGAGCAGACTTTCTGTCACCAAGATTAGTTTAACCCTAGTTAAACTGTGCTGCACAATGCATAAAACCATGCAAATATAGGCTTTTAAACAGAAAGATGAAAAGGATATAAATAGCCGGAAATGGCAAATAAAACAACAGATTCAGAGCTGAAACCACTCCTCCAGTGACAGATAGGCTTCTTAAAGCTCACCACTCTCACTGATGAACAGAGAAGCTTCCTTCTAACTTAATAAGGTCGGGGTAACACAGAAAATACAAAACAGCCCAAAATCCAGAAAAATCTGAAAAACAGACTCAACTGGTTATAGAAAGGCAGGAAACAAGTAGAGAGATATGATTTTTTTTTTCAAAAATTAAAACAGGTACAGTATTACATAGCTACACTGTACTATATTCATCCTGTGCATCAGACCCATATTAGCAAGTCCCTGCATTGATGGTATGGATGACAGGGACGTGGCACAGGTATCATCATATGCACAAGGTGTGGTGTGGGTTTGCCAGAGGCCAAGGCTGGGTCATACAGTTGGCATCATGTGTATATGTTTGGGGGAGTATCCAATAGATAGGACATGCAGAGGTGCTGTGTGTGTCTGGAGGTGACCTGCCTGTGATACAGATGTGTGTGTGTGTGTGTGTATGTATGCACACAGTCACTCCATGTGGCTGCCCTGCACAGGGGTATGTTGGACAGCTGTGGACCGTACATGGCAGGGTGTCCAGTTCACTATCTCCAGCCATTGACACAGGAACTGGTCCTGCCAGGGGTATCACTACACCACCACGCCCAATGCCAGATACAGTATTGCTTCCTGATGGTGACTGCTGTCTGCTGGATCCACGTCTCTGACAGGACTGGAGAAGAACGTGTGCCCGTGGCCACCTCTGGTGTGATGTGGACAGCAACCACCCTTCAGTAGTGCTAGTGTCACTGCCACTATGGGAGTGTGAAGGTGCACAGCCCCATAGACTCTCAGCTGTTGTTGCCGCTGACTTACATCCATGTGGCCGATGCCCATCCCCCAGCACAACCTGTAGCACAGACATGCCACGGTCGAGGATTGTCAAGGTCTCACCCCACCGTCTATTCATGTCCTCAGTATTTTGTTGTGTGGCCTCAACAAGGTCATGTATGTTGCCACGTAAATCAGGGAGACTTGCATCCACCACCCTGAGTATTTGTCTGGTGTTGTGTTCACTATGTGCCTTTGCATCCATGACAGCCCAAAAAATGCATCTGGTGACTACTGCTGTGGCACTTGTGACCGAGGATTGATGAGCAGCAGTCCTCCTGCAAGCACCCCTCTTCATCCACCTGTGTGGGACCTTGCCTGCACTCTGGCTATGGCCAGTGTCTACACTCACACCTGCCATAGTCACCACACTAGGATGTTAATGACACCCACCTACCAAATGTCCGTCATCTGTGGCCACTGGTGACTGGGTATGTATAGGCATTGTCACTGTGTGCGGGATTTTATGGACAAGAGTGGGATGCCAACCAATGGCACAGATTCAGCCCCTGACAACCCCAGCTGTATCTCACCATTCCTATCATCATTGTCAGAGTCTGCAGAGATAAGGACATCAGTTTCCAAGTGGTAGGAAAACCAAATCCCATAGCCACCTATGAGAGGAAGACAACATATGTACATTAGTACCTGCACTCTGAGGCTGGCTGGTATACACACACACACACACACACACACACACACACACACACACACACACACACACACACACACACACACACACACACACACACACACACACACACACACACACACACACACACACACACTTACAGGTGAGGTGGCACAAATCTGTTAGACAGACCACACATTCCCCAAATGGTGACATGCATGACATATGGTCCTCACCATCATGCATTGCAGCCAATTTTACTACATGTAACTAACAATATAGAGCTCTGGGATTCGTGATTAGTGGTAGTAGGTGATGGCCCTTCCCCAGCACAGATTGCACCCATGTACACATCTTTGTTGTTCACCTGTATAACACAGTGGCAAGTATTACAGAACAAATCTCACAACTGTAGAGATCCTCACAGGATTTGTAGATGTTTGGCTCATATGTTTGCTCTGTTTCTCATAACCCCTGTGTTTCTCTGATACATAACTGGGATGATCTGAGGAGTGACATCACTGATTAATGACATACATTTGAGTGTCAGACCTCCAAACCAGCAGTAAATGTATGGTCACCCAATTCCTGTTACACCACCAACCTTCTAAGCTTACAGTGGATATAAGTGTACACAACCCTGTTAACATGTCATGTTCTTGTAATGTATGAAGTGACACTGCAATAATGCATTCAAATATGTTACCACTATGACCTGTGCAATCCAATCGATAAACAAATGTGTCACTTGTAAAATATAATGACTGCAATATGTAAAATATGGTGTTTGCATAAGTGTGCACATCCTTAAAATTATACTTTGTTGAAGCACCTTTTAAGTGACTTACAGCATTCACTCTTCTTGTGAAGGTGTCTATGAGCATGGCACATCTTGACTTGCATTATTTGGCCACTCTTCCATGCAAAGGTCACAGAACTCTGTCAGATTGCATGGGCAGCTCATGTGCACAGCTCTCATCAGGTCACACTGGGGTTTGTCTATCTGGTGTAAGTATAGGCTTTGGCTGGGCCAATCCATAACCATGAGTGTGTTCAGGTGGAGCCTTTATCAGGTAGCTTTGAGTGTATGCTTTGGGTCTTTGTCATGTTGAAGGCAGATGCCTGATGGATTTGGGGCAGATGTGGGTGTTATTTGGAACTGTTCAGAATTAATATCACCATGACTACAGGCCCAGCTCTGGCTTTGGAGAAACATCACCACAGCAGGCCACTGCCACCAGCGTGATTCACCATGGGGATGTTGGTGTTCAGGTTAAGAGGGATATTGCTTGTGCACCACATATACCTTTTGGTATTGTGGCTGTGAGGTCAATCCATAGTCTTATTACATCATAACACATTTTCACACATGCCTTTTGGAGACTTGATGTGCTGTATTGTAAATTGTATCCACCCCCTGGATGTTTTTTTGGTGTGGGGATATGCTTCCATCTTCTGACCATACCCCATAGGCCAGACATATGAAGAATATGGGAGAGTGTTCTCAAATGTAGTACACAACACCAGTACTTGCAAGAGATTCCTGAAACTCCCTCAGTGTTACTGTATGTCTCCTGGCAGCCTCCCTGACCAGGTTTTGACATGTCTTGTCATCATTTTTGGAGGGATGTTAGGTTCTTTTCAACAGCATTGTTGTCTTATATTCAGGTGCTTGGTGTGACATCTGGAAAGAGGAAGGAGGACAAGAAGACCTGGTGGTGGAATGAAGATGTACAGGACAGTATACAGAGAAAGAGGTTGGCGAAGAAGAAGTGGGATTGTCAAAGAGATGAAGAAAGAAGACAAGAGTATAAGGAGATGAGGTACATGGCAAAGAGAGAGGTGGTGAAAGCTAAGGATAAGGCATAGGAAGAGTTGTATAAAAGGTTGGACATTAAGGAGGGAAAAAAGGACCTCTACCGATTGGCTAGACAGAGGGACCTAGCTATTAAAGATCTGCAGCAGGTAAGGGTGATAAAGGATAATGAGGGAAACATACTCACAAGTGAGGAAAGTGTGTTGAGCAGATGGAAAGAGTACTTTGAGGGGTTGATGAATGAAGAGAATGTTGAATGATGTGTGGATAGTGAATCATGAAGTGCAGTGGATTAGCAAGGAGGAAGTAAGGATAGCTATGAAGAGGATGAAGAACAGAAAGGCTTTTGGTCCAGATGACATACCTGTGGAAGCTTGGAGGTGTTTAGGTGAAATGGCAGTGGAGTTTTTAACTAGATTGTTTAATGAAATCTTGAAAAGTGAGAGGATGACTGAGGAATGGAGAAAAAGTGTTTTGGTACCGAATTTTAAGAATAAGGGTGATGTGCAGAGCTGTAGTAACTACAGAGGGATTAAACTGATCCGTCACAGCATGAAGTTATGGGAAAGAGTAGTAGAAGCTAGGTTAAGAAGGGAGGTGATGATTAGTGATCAGCAGTTTGGTTCCATGCCAGGAAAGAGCACTACATATGTGATGTTTGCTCTGAGAGTGTTGATGGAGAAGTACAGAGAAGGTCAGAAGGAGTTGCATTGTGTATTTGCGGATTTAGAGAAAGCATATGACAGGGTGCCTAGAGAGGAGTTGTGGTATTGTATGAGGAAGTCGGGAGTGTCAGAGAAGTATGTAAGTATGGTACAGGATATGTACGAGGGTAGTGTGACAGCAGTGAGGTCTGCGGTGGGAGTGACGGATGCATTTAAGGTGGAGGTGGGATTACATCAAGGATCAGCTCTGAGCCCTTTCTTGTTTGCAATGGTGATGGACAGGTTAACAGACGAGATCAGACAGGAGTCCCCGTGGACTATGATGTTTGCAGATGACATTGTGATCTGGAGTGAGAGTAAGGAACAGGTGGAGGAAACCCTGGAGAGGTGGAGATATGCTCTAGAGAGAAGAGGAATGAAGGTCAGAAGGACTAAGACAGAATATGTGTGTGTGTGAATGAGAGGGAGGATAGAGGAATGGTAAGGATGCAGCGAGTATAGTTGGCAAAGGTGGATGAGTTTAAGTACTTGGGATCAACAGTTCAGAGTGATGGTGAGTGTGGAAGAGAGGTAAAGAAGAGAGTACAGGCAGGATGGAGTGGGTGGAGAAGTCTCAGGAGTGATTTGTGACAGACAAGTACCAGTAAGAGTGAAAGGGAAGGTCTGCAAGAGGGTAGTGAGATCAGCTAGGTTATATGGATTGGAGACAGTGGCATTGACAAAAAGGCAGGAGTCAGAGCTTGACGTGGCAGAGTTGAAGATATTAAGATTTGCACTGGGTGTGATGAGGGTGGACAGGATTAGGAATAAGTATATTAGAGGCTCAGCCCAGGTTGGAAGGTTTGGAGACAAAGCCAGAGAGGCAAGATTACATTGGTGTGGACATGTGCTGAAGAGGAATGCAGAATATATTGTGAAAACGATGCTAAGGATGAAGCTGCCAGGTAATAGGAAAAGGGGAAGGCCTAAGATAAGGTTTATGGATGTGGTGAGAGAGGACATGCAGATGGTTGGTGTGATTGAGCAAGATGCAGAGGACAGTAAGAAATGGAAACAGCTGATCTGCTGTGGTGACCCCTGACGAGAGCAGCCAAAAGAAAAAGAAGAAGAAGATTCAATCCACCTTTTGACAACTTTCTCCACTGTATTCCATGGTGTATGGAATGCTGTGGCAATGTTGTTGTACCCTACTCTTGACTGATACCTTTCAAATAAAGACCTCTTTGCTGCTTTGTAAGCTGTCTGCAAGCCATGGCTTTTGCTGCTGCAGGCAGCTGAATAAATGTCATGAATATCCTACTTGAGCAACAGATTGTTATTTGGTGTTACTAAGAGTGCCTTTACTTGATGGCAGGTGTGTACCCAAGCAGACTGAATGCTGTCAGTAAATCACAAGCTGCTGCAATAAAATATTATTTGAAGGGTGTGCACACATACACATCCAGCTTATTGTAAGGTTTGTATACTCCATATTTGGTGCCCAACAGATTGATTGGTTTTACAACTGCATTTTTCATGTCATAGGTCACATTACTTGTTGGAAAAGGTGTGGACTGACATATTGTGGTCAGTTTGTATATATATCACAAACACCTAGCATCTTAACAGGGTTGTGTACACTGTTTATATCCACTATATGAGAGAAATGTTTCACACATGTCCCTACCTTAGGCCATTTGTCCCCCCAGTTTGTTGGTCTCTGTCCAGAAGTCTTGCACTGACAGGTTGTGAGGTATGCTACAGGGGTGTTACATTCTCTTCAGATAGGCCCCTGTGGTGACCACTACGATGCAATGCAGTTAACCCCATCACATGTGAACATGCACATAAAGCAATATGGCTATGAGTGACAGTTTTGTGCATGGTACATTGCATGGCCTTCACATGCCTGGGGTATTGGCAAACCACAACAGACAAATTCCATAGTCACCAGTTTCAGGCTGCCATCCCACATGCAGACCGGATGGACCCAGGTAGTTGTGAGAGAGAAGTATTGTCAGCAGATTCACATGTGGCATTGGTACAGGATGGATGTAGCATGCCTGCACATTTACAGTACAACCCCCAATACTATACAATTTTCTGTCCTTCACCATTGATGTGCACTTCTGTGCATTAGAAAACCCCATCCACAACTGCAATCTGACCTGGCACATGCACGTAGATACTCTACAAATACAAGTATGTCTGCTACACTAGTCTAGTAATCTCCACTGGTGCCTTACCTGCAGACTTCACGTTCATTGTCTGGGTGTCACCCATCTCCAGTATGTGGGGGGGTCTGTACCCTGATGTTGTACTGGGACAGGTGCCCCAAGGTTGCAGAGGAGCTCCTCATTGGGTATCAGTGGAAGCCGTATGGCTGGGCCCCCACCTGTGGCTGTGTGGTCCCTGACCACTGCGGCAGCCCTTTGCCAGGCATGGCATATGAGGTCATTTGCATGATGCTGAACCTGCTCGTATGTATGTGTGTGCAGGCCGACATCATTTACCCTGTGGACTAGGTCATCCCACAGGCCAGTCTTCTCCCGCAGATGTTGCTGCTTCCAGCCAAACATTAGGGCATGGTTCTATAGTATGGCTTATATGATTAGATTTGTCTCAGCCACTGAGAAAGTAGACCTTTGCTGATGCAATGTTGTACCTATAAGACATAAAAAGGGAAATACATTACAGGACCTCATACACTTGGCAACAGTATGTACAGAACCTGCACAGCTACATTGAATACCAGTAGCCACCAGTCACAACCACAACATACCCTGTAATCTATCAGTACTGTATCTGCTTGCATTGCAATGTTGGTCTTGATGTGTCATATTCTCCACAATGAGCGCTAGTTAATTTCATAATCCTGTACTCCTCATTCCTGTCTGTGTAGAGGATGTCTGTGTAGAGGGATGACATTGGACATGTTCAATGTGCATGGGGTGTGGATGGTGCCAAGGCTTGGTGTGACTACAGTGTGTAATGGAGCTGGGAGCACATGCCTGAGTTCATTTAGGATGTGGACAGAGATGTTATCAGGTTCCATGGATACTTATGTTTGTTGCCTTTCAGTAGGCAATATGTACCTGCTCACTGGTGATGAGGGGAGGGGTGTGGGTGTTGTGCATTTCCACCTATAGTGATGCTGAGCCAAGGGGTGATGTTTGCCCTAAACCTATCTGCAGCAGATTGGCTATAGCTATGTTGTGTGTGTATGTGGTCTGATTGACCACCATTACAAGTGGGTTGGTTTGTTGCCTCTTAGATTGCAGACATATGTGAAGATGGCCTTGTGATTGGCCTTGGTGGATGTGTCCAATTTGTACTCATAGTTAGCCTTACAGTACTCCACCTGTGACATTATATGCTTGATCAGACAAAGGCTGACTTGATGCCAAGTTGGTGCCACCTCCTAATTTGCCCTGTACAGCCAATATAAGGACCAAGTCTGTGATTTGTGTATTGCTGCTGTCCAGAAAAGGGGATTACTCTACTTTGGTGGAGGCAGGTTTTACGGGTAAGGTATTGTTGAGTGTATAAAGCTATGTTGGTGTTCATATAGCTGTTTATAGTAGGCATGGACACACTGTCATAACACAGCTGGACGCCTCTCTAATTTCAAACAGATAATCATGCTTATTGTAGTACCCATGGTTGTGTCAGGGCAATGCAACAATCAGTAGCTGTAGAAATGTCACTCTGTTGGATGCACAGTAACTAAGATTACACATGTGTACAACATGTACATCTTATTTAACTGACATTTTGCATCCCATGTCTGTTGTTATAAGGTGGCCCGATACACCTACTCATACTGACATGTGAACAGGTAATACCTGATATACATTTCTGTTCTATGTCAGTATGGCACACAGTGTTCACACTCTTGCTGCCCAGCTATCCCTCTTAACCCATTAGAGCAGGACATCTGTAGGATGTCAAACATACATGGGGGAAATGGGACAAAATTAGTGACACTGTCTTAATATTGCTGTAACACACATGATTCATTCAATATCACAGTAGCCTTTGCATTGACAGACATAACCTGGAGGATGTCCAACACTCATATGGCAGGAAGAGAGGAGAAAGGCTAGGAGTGTGGTAGTGAGGGTTTAGTATTGGCAGTATGACTGGTATAGGGACAGAACTAGCTGATATGATGGCCAGAGGTGGATATATTGTGTGTGCAAGAGACCAGATGGAAGGGGGGTATGGCTAGGTGTATTGGCACCAGGTCACAATTGTGCTATTAGAGTATGTATGGGAGGGGAAAGGGGGTAGGGGTTATCCTGATGGAACAGTATGTCAAGGGTGTTCTTAGAGAATGACATGAGTGTCTGATAGAGGGATGTTTATGAATCTGGAAATGGATGGTGTAATGATGAATGTTGTTAGTGCATATGCTAGGCAAGTTGCTTGTGCAGTGGATGTGAAAGAGAAATGTGAAGTCAGTTAGATGACGGGTGAGAGAGTGGTGATTGCAGCAGATTTCAATGCCCATGTTGGTGAAAGGAACAGAGGGGATGAGGAAGGGATGGGTATGTATGGTGTTAAGCAAAGGAATGCAGATGGTGAGATGGTAGTGGATTTTTCAAAAGGATGGACATGGCTGTGGTGAATACATACTATAACTAGAGGGAGGAGCATAAGGTGACATACAAGAGTGGAGGGAGATGCACACAGGTAGAATATA
The DNA here is from genome assembly GCF_019279795.1 of Protopterus annectens. NCBI lineage: Eukaryota > Metazoa > Chordata > Ceratodontiformes > Protopteridae > Protopterus > Protopterus annectens. The sequence continues at coordinate 173,591,909 of NC_056740.1, read as the reverse complement.
TCCAATGTAGGAGGGCCAGTTTGAAGGAGATTGGATACTGTAAGGTGCTGTCAGGGTAAAGTGTAGTTAGGCAGCAAAGACTGATGGTCTGTAAGATGACATTGATGATCATGAAGAGGAGGAGTATCACCAAGGATCAGATGGTGGGAACTGGAAAAACGTGATTGTGAGATGGGGTTCAGGGAAGAGTTAAGACAGGCACTGGGTGGCAGTGACAATTTACCAAATATCTGGGTAAGTACAGCAGACCTATTAAGGGAGACAGATAGAAAGGTGCTTGGTGTGACATGTGGATGGAGGAAGGAGACAAGGACACCTGGTGGTGGACCGAGGAAGTACAGGACAGGATACAGAGAAAGAGATTGGGAGATGCGGTGTACGGCAAAGTCTAACGATGAGGTGTATGACAACTTGTATGACAATTTGGACACTAAGGAGGGATGACAGGACTTCTACTGGTTGGCTAGACAGAGGGACTGAGCTAGGAAAGATGTGCAGCAGATAAATGTACTCACAACTGAAGAGGATGTGTTAAACAGATGGACAGAGTACTTTGAGAGGCTGATGAATGAAAAGAATGACAGAGAGAGAGGGTTAGATGATATGGGTATGGTGAATCAGGAAGTGCAATGGCTTACCAAGGAGGAAGTAAAGATAGCTATGAAGAGGATGAATACTGGAAAGCCTGTTGGTCCTCATGACGTACCTATGGTAGCATGGAGGTGTTTAGGAGAAATGGCAGTGGTATTTTTCACCAGATTGTTTAATAATATCTTGGAAAGTGAGAGGTTGCATGTGGAGTGGGGAGAAAGGGTTTGTGTACCATATTAAGAATAAGGTAGATGTGCAGAGCTGTAGTAACTACATAGGGATAACATTAATTAGTCACAGCATGAAGTCATGGGAAAGAGTAGTGGAAGCTAGGTTAAGCAGGGCGGTGATGAGTAGTGGTTAGCAGTTTGTTGTCATGCCAGGTAAGGGCACTAAATATGCGATGTTTCCTCTGAGAGTGTTGATAGTACAGAAAGGGTCAGGGGTTGCTTTGTGTCTTTCTGGACATAGGGAAAGCATATGACAGGGTGCCTAGAAGGGAGTTGTGGTATTGTATGAGGAAGTCATGAGTGGCAGAGATATATGTAAGACTGGTACAGGATATGTACAAGGGTGGTGTGACAGCAGTGAGGTCTGTAGTGGGAGTGATAGATGAGTTTCAGGTGGAGGTAGGATGACATCAGGTATCAGCTGTGAGCCCTTTCTTATTTGCAATGGTGATGGACAGGTCGGTAGACAAGATCATACAGGAGTCCTCATGACTATGCTGTTTGCAGATGACATCTTATTTGCAATGGTGATGGACAGGTCGGTAGACAAGATCATACAGGAGTCCTCATGACTATGCTGTTTGCAGATGACATTTTGATCTATACTGAGAGTAGGGTACAGATTTAGGAGACCCTGTAGAGGTGGAGATATGCTCTAGAGAGGAGAGGAATGAAGGTCAGCAGGACTAACACAGAATATCTGTGCATGAATGAGCGGGAGGATAGTGGAATGTTTAGGATGCAGGGAGTAGAGTTACCAATGGGGGATGAGTATGAATGATTGGGATCAACATTTCAGAGTAATGGCTACTGTGCAGGCCAGGTGAAAATGAGAGTACAGGCAGGATGGAGAGGGTGGAGAAGAGTGTCAGTACTAATTTGTGACAGATGAGTACCAGTAACAGTGAAAGGGAAGTTTACAACAGGGTAGTGAGACCAGCTATGTTATATGAGTTGGGGACAGTGTCACTGACAAAAAGACAGGAGTCACAGTTGGATTTGGCAGAGTTACAGATGCTATGATTTGCACTGGCTGTTATGAGGGTGGACAGGATTAGCAATGTGTATATGACAGGATCAGCTCATGTTGGACGGTTTTGAGACAAAGCCAGAGAAGCAAGATTACATCAGTTTGGATATGTGCTGCAGAGGGATGCTGAGTATATTGGGAAAAGGATGGTAAGGATGAAGCTGACAGGTAAGAGGAAAGCCTCAGATAAGGTACCTGGATGTGGTGAGAGAGGACATGCAGGTAATTGGTGTGACAGAGCAGGATGCAGAAGACTGGCAGAAATGCCAACAGGTGATCCACTGTGGTGACCCCTACCAAGAACAGCCAGAAGAAAAAGAAGGAGATGTAATGTCAGTCTTCAGAGATTTGCCAGTGATGTGCCAGACATAACACAACTGTATGAGTAAATGACTACAAATATGAGGCACACATATGGTCAGTGTGCATTACACTGGACAGTTTAATGGTATGAGCTCAGAATATCACATGCAGTTCAACACACATGTGTACAACAGTACTTTACTATGCAAATATCATATATAAGTCTTTCACATTTCTGAGAAAACCAAGTACATCATAGTTATAGTCACAAGTAAGATATGGATATGTACGACATCCCAGAAGCTGGCCTAGCATTGCCACAGTCAGTATTGTTCAACACACACTGCAGTAGTAGTCATATGTGAGCCATTCTATTCTGGGGTGGCTCAGGTGCCTGATCTATGATCTATGTCACTGCAGACAGACCCAGATGCTATGGCCATAGGTTCTGATCAGCAATATATCAGTACAGCAAGTCTTGTTGAGACATATATGTAACAGCTCCTATTTCCCATTTTACATACCCCGTACTGCAGTCCATTACATGTTTCCTTGTTTGACATACCTGTTTGTTTTATTCAAGTGCAGGTGGTTATGTCCTGCTTGTTTTTTATTTTTCTTTTCACTGTTTTTCTCTCTCTCAAGGATGTAGGGAGTACATCTGTTTTGCATTGGCAGCAGTTTGCTTTTTGTAGGTAATGCTCATGAGTAGCTGATGGCCTGTGCACCACTTGGTGTCTCCAACTTGATAATTGCACACAGGATAGCTGTGTTGTTATTCTTATAGCCAATGGGATGGCAACACAATCCTATCATTGAGTATGTTATGTGAGCATTGGTCCTTTTCCTTGCCAGTGAGGAGAGCTTCATGGAGGTATGTGAACAACAGCATCACAGTGGGTATTTGGAAATACCTCTTATAACCAAAACTGTGGAGACAGGCCAACAGCATGGGGGAGAATGTTCCAGACATATGGACAGAATGTATGCATTGCTGTTATACATTTGGATTAATGCTAGTCTAACAGGGTTTATGTGGACATGGAGTTCCTGGGTGATTTTAACTCTGACAGTGTTATGCGTTTGGCATAATTCTCATCTGTAGGGCTATCCACAGAATGGCCAGAATTTGGACTCCAATGTTTGGTGTGTTCCTCAGACATTTTTTGTCTTTGGAAAATCAATAGCATACTCTTGGAATTGCAGTCAGTAACTGCTAACATCCATTCGTGTTTCTGACCTCATATCTCTCAGAAAAGATATGTTACAACTAACCCTGTTGCAACAGCAACATTCTCACTTTATAACAGCAATATTTCAAATATGCCCCTGTTTTTGGCCCTCTGTCCCACAATTATGTCAGGCTTTGTTCAGATGTTATGCAGTAAGAGGTTCATAGGTATGGTGTATGATTATTTAGTGCCCACATTCCTGACATTATCCCAGTGACGTATCAGACTGCCAGACATGTAAGAGGCCTTATATATGAGGTGAAAGCCTGGACATTCTGTGGGACTCTGTACAGTTGAGAGGTCTGTGTATTTCTGGCAATTGTTGACAGACATTCAGGACTGTGTAGCAGTGTATTGTGCCAATGTTATTTAGCCTATGTAGGGAGGGATGTGGATGTATGTGTTATGGCTCCTTTTCTATCTGCTTGTGCATGCTGCTCCTATTTCTGGTGGTCTATTGGCTGTATATGTTTGTAGGGACAGACTGAGACATGTCTCATGCCACAGCCAGGCATCATAGTACACTGTGAATTTGGTCAGTATATGTGGGGGTAGTGTGTGAGTGGAAAACATGATGAGATGTTTTGTTCACACAGTCCTTATACTGTATTGTTCCTTTGGCTTACTGGTATGTCACTGTGACTGTGGTTGAATTGGTTGTGGGTATACACTTTCACACTGGTGTCTATTTCTCAATGCTTTGACATCCCTGTAGTGCCTGATATATTTGCCAATACAAGTATAATTCCCCTAGCAGATATGGCTTAGTGTTGTTTCAGTCTGACTGTAGTTTGGACAGTGCTTGGTGACATGCTTAGCCGCTGAGTGTAGTTTCTCTAATGTGATGTTATGTCCAGATATTTGCAGGACGTAGTGTTGCCTAGCCCCCATAAGTGTTGTGTATTTCTGACATCAGTGAGCTGATGTGAGGATTTCAGTCACTAACTAATGGGAAGTAATTGAGTGTTTGACTTGTGCTATTTCAGTCAATATATGTTAGGACAGATGTGAGGGTGTTACTGCAGCAACTGTGTCAGCCTATCTAGTCCAGTATTTCAAATATGGTCCTATTTACATGGCTTTCTCCCCCCTCTTTGTCAGGCCTGGCCCAGGTCCGTTGCACTAAGTGGTTCTGAGCCTACCTCAGGACTGTCTAGATTATTGCAGTATATCCAGGTTTATTGCTCATATTTCTGGTCTGCTCCACAGATGCATTATTTTCATATCCCTGGTAAATAACTGTGAGGATCTGAGGATTTCTGACACTAAATGATGACATACATTTCAGTTTCAGAACTCACATCCTTCAGAACATGTATTCTGAAACACACCCTGTCACTCTGGCAACGTTCTACATTTATAAGAGCGCTATTTGAAATATGTCCCCAATTTTGTCCCATTACCCCCCATTTGGATAGCCTTGGGCCATATTTCTTGCAGTAAGGGGTTGGTAGGCATGGTTTTGAGGTATGATTCCACTACATGTTATGAGCATACATACACACACACACACACACACACACACACACACACACACACACGTGTGTGTGTGTGTGTGTGTGTGTCTGTATTTTATATGTATATTACTATTTATATTATGTATATATTTGTCCATATATATGCCTCTCCATACATACATACATGTGTATATGTATAAATACGAGGCCTGACTGAATCTGCGGAATCTTTTCCCTACTCTTGAATAAGCATATGTTGGAAAAAGCATCTGCAATCCCTACAGTCTAAATGGTGTAGTGGTACCTTGCTCTAACTATATTTTGCAAGACCTCTGGGTTCAAGACCTGGCAGGGCTGGTAATTTTGTTAATCTTACTCTTACAACCACTTAGTCACACTTACGCCCACACTAATTCTTAAAAAGAAAAGAGAAAGGGGTGATAGGGATGTGGTGGAAATGGGGCAGGCACACAGAGGAAGAACAATATGGAAGATAGCTACAGATGTGCAGGATGAGTGTACAGAAGGTTCATAACTGTCCATGTCTTATACAGCAACAGCTGTGTATTGATACAGACTTTGGAGGTGAATTTGGACACTCACACCCCAGAGAGAGGGGTGAGGACAACAGAAATGTGTTTGTTAAACCTGCTAAGCATAGCTGTGCATTGCTAACCATTATTCACAGTTCATTCTCATAATATACCACACTAATGACTTCATTTAGTAAGTGTATATGATTTCCCTTACATGACATGGCCATATGTGCCTTCATTACAATAGCAAAGGGTGTAACTATACTGTATGGGACACGTGTATATATGGGTGTTTTCACATGTTATATGCACTCACACATCCATTTTACACCAGCTACACTACTCTGGGTGACAAAAGTAACTTACCACATATTTTAATATGAACATATCACTTTTAACACTGCTTTCCATTGTAGATTTGGATTGCCTGTCGTATTACTTGAACCATGTACACCTACTTGCGAAGCTGGGACTCTGACTACTATACTATCTTGGTTTGGTGATTTGAAATCTATATTTTTGTTTATCATCTACTGGATATTAATATTATATTACTATATTAACTGGAGAGTATTGCAGTTTTTGGCCATGGCATTGAAGACTGCTGTCATGACATTATAGCATACATTTCAGTTTCAGACTTGTATCCTTCTGAACATTAATGCTAATACATAACCTGTTTTCTATCAACTTTCTGTCTTTCCTCTGTGCAGATAGGATGACACTGGTGCTCAGGCTGTGGTTGACTACACTGTAGAATGGGTCTGAGAGCCCATGCCTGTGTTCATGTTGGATGCAGCCAGAATGGTATCAGGCCTATGGAGATCTATATGTGTTGCCTTTGAGAGGGCATTACAAACCTGCTTCCTCATCATTAGGGGAGGGGGCAGGTGCTGTGCATGCACATGTGTACCTATGGGGGGGGTCAGGGGGGATATTTACACTTCACCTGTCTGCAGCCAGTTGCCTATATCCATGGCATATGTATATGTGGTGGTATTGACCATCACTACAGAGCAGATATGTGTGTTGCCTCCGGAATTGCAGACACACGTCTGGAAGGCCTAGTGATTGGCCTTGGTGGATGTCTCCAGTTTGCACTCAAACAAAGCCTTAGGGTACATCACCTGTGACCTTATTTGCTTGCGCAAAACAAAGTGACATGGCTTCCAATGAGGCACCTGTTCCTTCTTGGCTCATCCTGCGATTATTTCCACCTATGATGGTAGTTGTGTATTGCTGCTGTCCACTACAAGCATTCAGTCTACCTTGAGGGGGTTGATGTTGTCCTGTCAGGTATTGCTGAGGCCATAAAGATATGCAGATGCCCACATAGTATTGTGGCATTGGCCTGGACACTGTTGTTAGTTCCAACATATGGGACACCCTTCATGTGGGCCTTGCCTATTTTCCTTGCCTGTGCGTGAGACATTATAAAGGTGTGAGGGCTACAGATTCACAGAGAGTACATGGAAATACCTCACAGCACAGGACATGTGGAGACAGGCCAACAACATTGGAGACAAAGCTCCAGAACTGGGTACAGATTGTATGTCATTAATGCTGTTATACACATGGAGGGTTGCTAGATTGATAGGGATAGTCTGGACATGCATTTACTGGGTGGCTTGACATCTGACAGTGATATGACTCTGACATACCTCTCAACTGGCATGTTGTCCACAGACTGGCCAGATTTTTAACTGTTATGCTTGGTCAGTTCCTTGAACAACATCTGTTTTAGTGGGGTTGATAGGATAATGTGAGGATTGTAGTCAGTAACTGTTCACATCCATTGCTGTTCCAGACATCATATCCTTCAGGGATTTTATATTACAACATGTGTAACACCAGCTACTATTTCAGTTTGTAACACAATTATGTGTGATATGCCCCTCTTTCCAGCCCCCTGTCCCACAAGTACATCATGTGTTGTCCAGATCTCCTGCACTATGAGGTGCAGAGGTATGGTATTTCATTAATTAACAACTGCACTCCAGTTATCTGCCAATGACCTGACAGCCTCCTGGCCATGGTATGCAGCAGTGGCAGGATTATGGTTCCACACCCCGGTAATTCTGTGGGAATCTGTACAAATGACTGTTATGTCTGTCTGGCCATTGTGAATAGACTGCTAAGATTGTGTAGCAGTGTTGTGTGTAGATGTTTGTTGGGCTGGGTAGGAAAAGTAAAAAATGTGAGTGCCATACATCCTTTACTTATCTTACTCTGCATGCTGCTACAGCTGCTGGTGGTCTATCATGTCTGTATGCTTGTAGGGACTGACTGTGAAATGTCTTGTAACACCTCAGGATTCCCAGTACACTGTGAATTGGGCCAGTATATGTTGGTGTAGTGTGTGACTGGCAATCCAGATATGTTTTTTCCAACAGTCATTCTACTCTAGAGTTCATTTGGGTACTGGTATGTTGCTGTGACTGTGGTGCAAATGTTTTTGCGTGGACATTTTTGCACCACTCTTTGTTTTTCAATACAGTTCCATCCCTGTAGTACATGCTATATTTGAATATACATGGGTAATTGCCCAGAGGTTATATGGGGGAGTATCATGTTGGTCTTACTGCACTTCATAAGTTGCTGGGTGACATGTTTGGTAGCTGTCAGGGGATTTCCATTCTGTTACATCACTGCGGTCATACCTCTACACTGTTCAGAGGCCTAGACCCGATCCAGATGCATGGCTCATACGTTTGGTCTGTTTCCCACACAGTTGTTGTCTTTGGCTAGTCAATAGGATACTGTGGGGAATGCAGTCAGTAAAACCTAACATCCATTTGTGTTACTGACTTCATATCCCTCAGAAAGGATATGTTACAACAAAGCCAGTAACACCAGCAACTGTCTACATTTATAACAGCAATATGACCAATATACTCCTGTTTGTGGGCCTCTGTCCCCCAATTATGTCAGGCTTTGTCCAGATGTCATACACTAAGAGGTTAAGAGGTATGTAGTATCATTATTTATTGCATTGATTCCTGCTACAATCCCAGTGATGTCATAGACCCCCCAGACATGTAACAAGGAAGTGGCCATAGCCACGATTCCTGTGCGTATACATTCTGTGGGAAACTGTACATTTGAAAGGTCTGTGTATGTCTGCCCATTGTTAAAAGACTGTCAGGATTGTGTAGCAGTGTAGCATGTACATGTTATTTGGGCTGTGTAGGGAGGGACTACATGTGAGTGTCATGGGCCCTTTCTATCTGACTGTGCATGCTGCTCCAGTTTCTGGTTCCCTATCGCCTGTATATGTTTGTACATGCAGACCGTGACATGTCCCATAACACCTCACAATTCCCACTACACTGTGACTTGGGGCAGTATATGTAGGGGTAATGTGTGAGTGGCAAATGGTATTTTGTTGCTCACGCAGTCATTATACTGTAGTGTTCATTTGGCTTACTGGTATGTCGCTGTGACTGTGGTGCAATTTTTTGGGGGTATGCACTTTCACACCAGTGTCTGTTTTCCACTAGTGTTACATCCCTGTAGTGTCTGTTATATTTGCTAATACATGTGTACAGCCCCAGAGCTGGACTTGGGTAGTGTTATGTCAGTCTGATTGTAGTTTGGACAGTGCTCGGTAGCTCACTGTAGTTTCCCTACAATTGTGTTATGTGCACATATTTGTAGGATGTCCAGGTGTTTGGCCAATATCTTTGGTCTGGTCCCCATATCTGTTTTGTATCCCTGACACATCAGTGGGATGATGTGGGGACTGAAGTCACTAACTAATGAGAAGCAATTGAATCCTGGAATTGTGATATTTCAGTTGATATGTTAGGACATACAGTGTTACTACATCAACTTTCTCAGCTTATCTACTGACATATTATGGATATGTTCCTATTTTCATGCCTTTGTCCCCCCACTTTGTCAGGCTTGGTTCAAATTCACTGCACTAAGGGGATCTGAGCATACCTCTCCACTGCCAGGATTTTCACAGAATGTCCGGATGTTTGGCCCATACTTTTGTTCAGTTCCACAATTTATTTGTATTTGTCTGGTAAATCACGGTGATGATCCAAGGATTTATGTCAGCAAATAATGGCATGATATTTCAGTTTCCATACTCATCCTTGCGTCATTGTCTGCTGAAACACACCCTGTTGCTGTAGCAAATGTCTTAATTTGTAACAGGAATATTTGAAATATGTCCTTATATGTGGCCCATTCCCCCTCGACTTTTATAGCCTTTGTACAGGTTTCTTGCACTAACAGGTGGAGATGGATGGTTCTGAGGTATAACTGCACTGCATGTTTATATATATATATATATATATATATATATATATATATATATATATATATATTTCTTCCTTCCTTTCTATATTATGACTCTACTTTTTCATATATTTGTTTCATCAGACATGCACAAACACACACACACACACACACACACACACACACACACACACACACACACACACACACACACATATATATATATATATATATATATATATATATATATATATATATATATATATATATATATGTATGTATATAAGGTTCTATTTCAGAATGTCGACCGTTCAGAATGCCAACTTTCATATGGCCGACACCGTATAATCGACATTCCTAAAGACCGACAACCTGAAATAGCACCATTTACCTACCTGCAAACACAGTAAAACTTTGTTATGCAGTGGGGCAAGCCACCCTGCACCCCCCACCCCCTTCTACTTAAATATTCTCACTCTGAGATCGCACTACAGTGCAGGAAAGGTGACTCTCCCAGTCCCGCACTTTAGTGGGATCTCTGCTATCATTTGTCAGCCTTTCAAATGTTTGTTCATATGGTGTCAGCCTAATGAGTTTCGAACATTTGAAAGTTTAAACAAATGAAGGGCTCCCATATATGTATGTATGTATATATATATATATATATATATATATATATATATATATATATATATATATATATAGGTGCGTGTGTGTGTGTGTGTGTGTGTGTGTGTGTGTGTGTGTGTGTGTGTGTGTGTGTGTGTGTATGTCTATATAGAACACATGACTGGTTCCACAAAGTATTTTCCCTAATGTTGTATGCCTCTATTGCATGATATGTTTAGAAAAGCAACCTTAATTCATATAGTTCAGGTGGTGTAGTGGTGCATTCCTCTGAATGTACTGCCCCAGATCATGGATTTGACACTTGGGACTGTTGTCTTTCTTTCATTAACATTAAATGATCAGAATGCATGATATGTTTGGTAAAGGACTGGAGCTTTTCACAGCTCAGATGTTGTGGTGGCAGTTTGCTGTGATTGTAGAGGACAGCATCCAGGGTTTGAGACTTGCCAGGTCTGACTATTTTGTTGCTGGGCAGAACAAGGTCTGATGGATACAGAGTGATTAAGGCACATTTAAGCATATTATACTTAGAATTTTATATTATAAAATAGTATTTATATACACATTATAATTTTACTTTTCCCTTCCATGACATCCCCCCATGTGCTTTCATTAAATTATATTCTTGTGTGACTATACTGTATGGGGCACGTGTTTATATGGGGTTTCACATCTTTTCTACACTGACATCTCACATTTGGAACTGCTACACTATCATGGTTGACAAAGAAAAGTTGCTACATAATTTAAGTTTACTAAAATAATTTTAACTCTGCTTTCAAATAGGAAAATATGTTGTCTGTGTTGGGACTCTAACCACAAATACTTGCATGTAAAGCCACAGTTCTAACCATTACATTACCTTCCCTTGAAAACTTTACTTTGTCTATTTGCATTTAGCTCCTATGGGATGTTTAAGCTATGCTAAGTGGACGGTCATAACGTGCACACCCACTTAGCTACACTTAAACATTCCTTAGGCTGATGGAAAAATAGTTATAATATTATTATTATATTATTAGGTTATGCGGGTGTGTATTGTGGTGTTCTGACAACTAGTTGGGACTGCAATCATGAAATACTGGCATTGCTTTGGCTTACAGGCTTCTATCTTTCAGGGACTCCTGGTAATACATATCCTGTTATCAGTCAACTTTCTAAGTTTGTGAAGGCAATTTTTCAGGCATGTCCCTAATGTAGTTTTATTCCCCCCATCATCTGTGCCTTTGTTAATATGAACTGCTGTGAGGGGAATGTTGCCATACATTTGCTTTCAGACTTCTACCTTTATGTAATTCATGCTGCTGCATGACCTGTTCTCTATCAACTTTCTATGTTTGTTGGGGCTGTACTTGTGCTTGTGCTTTTTCACTTTGGGGGATTTATCCACCAATATGTGTGCATTTGCACACATTTCCTGCTTTAGCAGGTTGCAAAAGTGCCGTATGGCACTTTAACAATGCAGGGTGTGTGTTACAGGACCTGTAACACACTCCCTGCATTGCTTTCTTATTGCCGTTTTTATTTCGGTGTCCATGGACACTGAAATGATCATTTTATCATTTCAGTGTCTGCGGACACTAAAATACTGGCATAATATTAGAGCAAAGCTCTTAATATTATGCCAGTTCAGCTTAGAAAGTGCTGTACAGCACTTTCTGAGTGCAGGGGTCATGTTTAGTGTCCGTGCACTACTTGGACACACCCCCTGCACTCGTTTACAGTTCATGTCCATGTAGATTAAGCAGCAGTGCTCCTTCATGCATATGCAAGGTGTGCTGCTGTTCTAAATGGACACAAACTGTTCTGTGCAAGAATAGTCTTATTCTTGCATGGAGCTTTGTGAATCCCAGGGTATATCTATATAAATTAATATCATAAAAACAATAGTTAATCTCTATCTACCTGCACTAGACAGAGGTCAAGTATTAACGCAGTTGAGTTTGCCACTGTGCAAGCTTTAAGATAAAATATTCTAAAAACCTTTTACATGACATAGTTTTGGAATTATTGTTGGAAATATGAACAAGCAATATTTGATGCCTAGATGCATTAGTAGGAGTTAACTGCAGATGCACCTGGAGGCATCACTCGGGTGTAATGAGCTAAAGCAAGCAGCAAGTATAGGGGAAGGCATGCACATTTGAGATGAGGGATGAGGTGTGCCTGCTTGAGATGCTAGTGCTTGAGGGAATGAGAACATTTTGGCTTGAATTGCTATGTGGATCATACTTACCCTGTGCCTCTCTGAGGCAGTTAAATCTCTCCTGGTGAGTTTAATGGTTTATAGCAATTGTCTTTGCAGCTGTACAGCTTAAAATGAAATATTTATATATCTGTATATAAACTACATTGGTTGGCTAGATAATTACTGCTATATCATAGACAGGTTATGGGTCAGTATACTTACACAACTGGGGAGTGTTCCCAGTCCTAAATTTAGTCTCCCATCAACTTAGAAGGTCCTACTTGTGCTCCATTGCATAGAATACCAGTTGCACTTGGATAGCCTTGGCTAAGCTATGGCAAGCCTCAGTCTTATACTTGGACCCAGTATAACCCCCCTGCAGCAGCCTATGGCTGTAGTTCTTCAGGAGGAGTGCCAAAAATATCCTGGACTCTTCATCACCCCACTTTTGTATTCTGAATTAAGCACCATTCTCTCCCTTGCCAGCCATATCTCCAAAAGTCAAGCTAACAAAATGCATCTGAATTGGTGCCTATTTCAGATTTTGTGTATTACTGGTATTGTGTAAAGATGCACAACCTTTCCAACTACATTTGCACAAATGAAAGCAGACAGATTCCTTGGCAGACACACTGGCACTAATTACAGTACACAGCAGTAAAAGTGTGAAACATGGCATTGAGCTGTGCCATGTGTGATGCTCTACCCATTATCACAGGTTCCAGTGTTCAACAATGGACTGCTTAATGCCATGGCTTTTGAGGGTTGCACTTTGGAACGTGAACAATGCTGAATTATTGTCATGATGAGGCTTACCCAATGTTAAAATATTTTTGTAATAGCTGGGAACTAAACCCATGGGATACGGGACGCAAAAAAATTGCATCTTAATGTATTAACTGATATTACCATAGTAGAACTACATTTCCAGCATGGAAATATGACATATGGTGATTTCTAAATGTATGGAGATGCACTTCAGAGAAGCCTGTATCTGTGTAGTTATAAATATGTCTTGAAATACTTTCCTATGTAAAAGTTATTCTTTTTGTAAATAAATATGGTTTAGATGAATGCAGTTGAAAGTGATGATTAATACAGGTGGTTTATGTTACATACATACTTCACAAGACATAAGGATCCTAAACACATAGTTGGGATATGTAATGAGTCATGATTATTACAACAAAAGTATTGTGCCCATATGTATGCAAGTGAATTCTATAAGAAATATATTCATTGTCAAGTTTAGGAAACATGCATTACTTTATGTTTATCTGTAAAACAATAGTCATATATGCTAAATAACACAGTTTCATTATGCAGCACTTACTGAGTCATTGTTTGCAAGAAACAGTTAAACATTATCAGTTTTCTTTATTGTTACAGTGCTAGTAAAAAAGTTGTGAGAAATGGACTTTTTAAACCCTTTCTAAAATGTATGCGGTGGTTGGATTTGAACCTTTAACAGGCTGTATTATTTAATTAGCATCACTGCCCTTACACCTTGTGCCACAGAGGTAGCTCTGTAATGGTAGGAATTTTTCTTCCCAGTACTATCCATAGTGCTGGAGAAAGTGCACCATTGCCAGGCATGTCTGAGCTACCTAAGGCAGCCTAAACTAATTTTTTCACTTTTCCCTAGGCACTGAACTATGGTTGCATGCAAACAAAATGGAAAAGTAAATATTGTGAATAATTGCAAAGTGATCTCAAAAGAGGATTTGAACAATGCTTCATTTGCCTTATTTCTCTCAATTCACTTCAGTTACACCTTGTACTACAGAGAAAGTTACCTGACAGGTATATTTTATTTAGTGATTACTGTCTAAAGTGCTGCTGGCCATGCAATGGTACCAGGCATGTTTAAGCTACCTTTGGTAGCCTAAAATACATTTTTCACTTTTTCCCTTAGGTTGTGAACCTTGTTTCCTCACTGCCAAGTGAAGAGTAAATGAACCTTGAAAAGAAGGGAAGCAAAGGACAATTTTGTGAATAATTGCAATGGGATCTCTACACAGAGTTTGAACAATGCTTCTTATGCCTTATTTCTCTCAAGTCACTTAACTTACACCTTGTATCACAGACTCTGACATATGTCAGGTACAATTACTGAGTTACATTTTTTTCTCTGTTGCAGAGGGATGTGCAACAATGACAGGCATGTTTGAGTTACCTACAGCAGCCTAAAGTAAGTTTTCCATGTTTTCTCTTAGATAGTAAACCTTGCTTGTATGCTACCAAGCAGAGAGCAAATGAAGCTTAAAAAGAAGGAACAGAAGACATATTGTGAAAAATTGTGCAATCTTTACACAGGATTTGAACAATGATTATTGTGCCCTATTTCTCTTGATTCACTTTATTACACCTTGTGCTACAGAATTTGACATCTGTCAGGTACATTTACCAAATTATGGATTTTCCTGCTGTGGGGAGCCATGCAACTAAACTAGGCATGCCTGAGCTACCTAAGGCAGCTTAAACTACATTTTTCCCCTTTTCCCCTTAGAAAGGAAACCCTGTTTGTGTGCTGCCAAGTGGAGAGTAAATGGAAAAGACACTGAAGAAGAATATATGATAGGAAAAAAAATACAAAAAGTAAATGAAATACAATGGATTTGTATATGTAACAATAACGAGAGGAAGAAATACATTCAAGTGAAAAATTCTTCCTTCTCTGAAACTAATGATCACATGCTGTTAGCAACAGTGATAACAGTTGACTTTTATACAACACGATGGTATACAAATGTGATTAAGTATGTATTCAGACAATCTTCTGTAAAAATATAATGTAAGTGGATTCAAACCACACATCAGATATCTTCCAGCTACAGGCTCACTGTACTTGCACCTTGTGGTCACAGAGAAAGTTACCCATCAGGTATAATTTCTTTCTTGATAAATATCAATAGCGCTGATTAATGTGCAATGCCACCTGGCTGGTTTGTGTTACCTATGACAGCCTAAATTAAAATTTTCACTTTTTTTCCTTAAGATGTGAAAGTAAATTTTGCACTGCCAAGTAGTACTCAAATGAAAAAAGAAAAGAAAAAGTCATAAAAAACATTGTAGAGCAAATACTTTACATGTACATGTTTGATTAAATTTATTATGTTGCAATAGGGACCTGAATGGATTTGAACTCTCAGACAAGGGTATTGAAAACAATTGTTTCACATTATTTCCCAGACCTGCCACAGATAAAGACATAAAGACTTTAGATGTAATGATGATGTGGCATTGTATTAAATCACATTGAAAGTGCAACAGAAACAAGTTATGAAAGTTGTCTTTTCACATTTGAATGTGCATGCCTGGGTGATTCGAATATTGCAAATGATTAGCATAGACATATGCTCACAGGATATTAAACAAAGACTGAAAACACTGCAGGAGTACCCCTTTCTTTCTGTCTGGTGTATCCTTTCATTATCTATGCTTTCATAATAGTAACTCTATACTGTTTTCTTTGCCATATAATGCTTATAGTACTCTCTTTAATATGAACAACATTTTCTGCTAAGGGACAGTAACTGTGGCTATTTAAGCATTTGAATGTTAGAAATGTCAATCTCCTATATCAGTCAATGTACTTGTAGACTTTTTTTTAGTCTCTTCTCCCTGATCCACCTTTACTATATGTATATCAAAGAGGGGAGACCATGAAAACTGATTGTTCATGCAATCTTAGTAATCAGAGACACCTGAAAGCCATTAACAGGGAACACTTCTCAATAGTTTTCCTTGTATTGCTAGGGCATGTGCATATAATCATGTAGATTCTTACACCATGTTTACATTCCCTACACATAGTGCAGTTGTTGGTATTCAGGAATATTAATGATTTCATGACTCATTTGCATGCTCACAGTACTCACAGGGCTGAATGTGCACAGTATATAAAGGTAATCATGTAGCCAGTGGCCTTGTATCATATTGGGAAAACTATTTTGTAACACAGAGCTAGTTACTGCTAGTAATACAATATTTTGGAGATTTTTCTATTTTCTACAGTGCTGTATTGTCAAGTTATGTTGCTATTTCTTAACTAATGCTTTTAGTTTATCATTTAAGGGTAAAGAGCAGGGACCACTGAAAAGCATTTGTATAATTTTAGATTTATTTACTTTTATCCATTCCTTTTGCCATAGCCATGTCTGTATTTCTACAGTTATGCTACTGAATGCAACATGACCAATTTCTTATTTTATTTTGTATGTCATGTATTCCCACTTATTGCAGATAATTTTATTGTAAGTATGTAAGAAGGTCTGGCATTTTTATCTGTGTTAGCAGGAAAAGAAAAATGTGTTCTGTTTTTGTATTTCTACCATACTGAATTCCACAGTAGTGGATACTGCAGTTTCAGAAGTTTGGTGTTATTTTTCTAATGCTAAATGTATAATTGTTATTGCTAATGCCACGACATATAAACCTGTTATCTCTATGACAGAAATGTCATAAGGCCTATGCTGATAAGTGAGTTTTAAATATGCTTTTTTGTTGTGGGGGGTGGTGGGGGATGTGGATTGGGGTCCCCTAACATGTGCATAGTCATAGTGAGCACTTAACATGTAGAAATTGTTCATGTGCATGTCGGATGCATACAGTTAGACAGACATGAGCATACAGCCATCCTGTCTGTTTATTATGGATATATTTATTTTTGTATCTGTTTTCTGTTTCATCCATATAGGGATATGGTACTCAAGAAGACATCTGTACCTTGAAAGCCACCATACAGTGATGTAGAAAATTAGGTCATTATCCAGTCCTTATATTGCCATGGAGCTTTTCTTTTAGAGAAAGCTAGAGGTGACCAATTTGCCTGAGACAGGATTATGGCAGCAGGTGGTCGATAATCT
This sequence comes from Protopterus annectens, assembly GCF_019279795.1. NCBI lineage: Eukaryota > Metazoa > Chordata > Ceratodontiformes > Protopteridae > Protopterus > Protopterus annectens. The sequence continues at coordinate 173,574,596 of NC_056740.1, read as the reverse complement.
TAATGCTGTTGGAGGGCATAGGAGAAACTACTTCCAGGTAAGACATCAGGCAACTGACATGCCCACTGTAGGGTCAAGGCAATTGCCTTGGAACAGGTGGCTACATGGTGGCCCTGCTATGGAAGCGCCACTAACTGAAACTGAGGAGTTTGTGTCCACTGTCAGAGCTCAAGATAGTTTGACTTTGGAGACAACCAACTGTTCACTAACTTTTTTTAATGAAAAACTTTTGAATCTACACTTGTGACATGGACTGTTCTCTTTTTCTTGTTTCATTTGCACTGCAATACTTTGTAGACATCTTTCCTTTCCATTCCTATAATGCAGGCACTTCTGTATTGTCCACTGCCAGTCCACCTGCACATGGTAAGCATGCATTTGTTTATTGTTAATACTATATATATAAGGTAAATTCAGGTCTATATGACAGTAACATTTTTGTAGCATTAGCATCTTAAGAAGTTTAACATACCTTTATTATTAGGAAAAATGTGATCAATTTTATTTTCCATTTTTCTGTTTGCTGTGTTTATTGCTTGTTATCATATGTGATCTTGAGAATGGTAGTGGGGAACTCCTACCACCTGATGTTGGACCATCGGTAGCCTCTAATAATGATGATGATGATGATGATGATGGTGGTGGTAGTGGTGGTGATGAACAGGCACAGTCTGGGGGTTCAGAGGGTCAGTCTGCAACTGAGGCTGTGACAACCACATCCCCTGCCCATTTATCAGACATATTGAGTATGCCTACACATATTCAGAATAAAGAGACCTCTGATGTAGGGCAGGTTGAAGTTGACACAGTTGATCAGGTTAGTGTAGTTACTCTGGTTGTAGAGTCAGTTGTCTCTCCTGGTAGCTATCATGAGGGTGTGGTGCCATGCAGAGGGCTGGTAGGGATGCTGTGAGGAGCTCTGCTGTCCACTCTCCTCCTGAAGATGGTGTGTAATTAGTTGCCACAAGACATATGTGTAGGGCCATACTAGAGGCACAGGCATGTTCCACCAGGGCCTCATAAGAGATAGTGTGACTACTAAATGTCCTGCATTCTGATGTGAGTGACTCCCTGAACTGTGTGGGGAACTCCTTAGGCAGGATGAATGACACACTGGATCAGGCAGTTTTTGTGATGGAATATTTGTTGGAGGAAGGTGGGCATCTACATGGTTGAAGAGCTGCTTCATCTTCTGGTGTTAGCAGACATGGCCATGGAAGATCCTGCTCCCACTCTGACACTACATACACTGCTCTTTCAGTGATTGCAATGTCCACACCCTGACATGGTTACCTGCACAGAAATTGTCAATGATCCATTGGGCATTAAAGGCAACCTGACAGTTTATAGAGTGGAAAAGGTTTCTGTTGATGTCTTTTCATTGTTCACAGGTGGGACTTTTATTTATATGTGTGTGCAATCTATGGCCCCCAAAACTTCAGGGAAGTGTGCTACTGGATAAAATTCCTGTATAGTTCTTGCTCTCTCCTGTGGTGTTTGTGGGAAACAGATATGCTCCCTTGCATGTAGTAACATTGCATTAAATATCTGATGTAATATTCTAGAAGCTGATGCCTGTGACACTGCTAATATATCCCCTGTGGGTCTTTGGAAATTACCACTAGGTAGTATACTCAATGCTACACATACCTTTGTTTCTACTGGTATGGGTTTGCCACAATTTTATGAGGCCTGAGGTGGGGGGTGGTGGGGGTTGCATGCTTCCTCAGTGTTTCCCTGTCCACTCTGTAGCTCTCAACAATTTCTGTTTCATGCAGTCCATGATAAAGTTAAACTGGGTCTAAACACCCTCCTTCTTCTTGCCCGAGGTTTGGCAGCAGCTGCAACAGCAGCACTCTGATTTTAAGCCTGTTACACATACAGCATAATAATAGCAGCAGCAACCCCTAAAGTTTTTTTATAAGTGCAATCATGCCTGTACTCCAAAGAGTTTTGGTGTACATAGCAAAAGCCAATACTGAGTATACACAATTGATTTATAGCTTCTTGAATAGCTCCGCCATCTTGGATTGGTTAATTAGCATGTACTTCAGCTCTTTATGCTTTCATTAGCATATTTTGCCATGTATCTGCATTTGGCGGCTCTAAAACCACTTGATGAATACTAAATAGCATGCTATCATCTTGGCTGGGCTGCCCTACACCAACATAATCACTGTGTAACTCATTATGGATCTTGGCTTCATATTATATAGCAGTACATGTACGGTTGTACAGAATTAGGTTATGCAAGAAAATATGGGGAGTTCTATACATGTGAGTTGTGATTAAGGTAGAGACAGACATATTAGCAATTATCATGGGGAAAATAAATTACAGACTTTCATATTAAGGGGGTAAGAGGTCATGGAAAGTGATTATATCATAATCAAGTTGGCTGAGAATATATTGAACTATTATTCTGTTACAGCAAAACTGATGAAATCTATGATAAACACAGATGGGTGTGTTTATCAGAGGGTCACAATGAAAGGCCTGGGGAAGATTAATAGATAAAGTGAGGCAGAGAAATGCTACCCAGCATGGCAGAGAAAGAAGAGCACTCAGGGAAGAGACAAGATTGAAGGTATCTGGGGCTAGGATGAAGTTAAAAGAAAATCTCAAAGTTAGTAAGGAAGCTGAAATATCGTAGGTTTTTTACAAGAAAGAGATAAGAAAAAATGAGAAGTCTGAAAAAGGAAATGATGTTTCATATCAATGGAACAGTAAAAGACAATGCTGAAGAGGATATAGAGTGAGCTACCCTTCCTCAGAGAGGAACATAACATGGAATTTCCTGTACCTGCCTTAGTGGGAGAGGAATCAGAGCTTTGTACCACAGTGGATGTTACAAGCAAAGGGGATCCCAGTCTGTATGGGTTCCAAGCAAGTTGTATTATTTTATAAGGGCCCAGTGGGAGGATCAGTCACTGGGCCATGCCAGGTAGCACATAACCAGTGTAATTAGGGAATACTGTGTTTTTGGACTGTCACCAGTCTACCCATACTTTGAAATACAGAATGACTTGCTGTATAAAGTAGCCAAAGGGAAAAGAAAAAAAACTTAAAGAGTTAATATTTTCCAAGAAGTTTAGACCTGGATTCATGAAAATGGTTCACAGCCATCTACTTGTGTGGGTGTGGGTGTCATTTGACCATTTAGAAGACTAAAGTGAGGGTCTTAACTAGATTATATTGTCCTGATGTCCTGAAAATTACTGTGCCATTTACTTTGAATGTCAGAAAATAGACCCAAATCCATGATTTAGGAATCATGGTCTTTAAACCAGCATAGACAACCATATAACCATGTTCCATTTATTTGACTTATTTTATAACTAGGAGACATTCAGCATGCACTCAGACATACAAACCTGAAAAGGTCACTCCTCTGCACTATATTTTATCATCCAAAATATATTCAGGTCTTGATAACTTTTATGCTGTGCATACAGAAAAATAAATGAACTAATATAAATATTGTTTTACAACATGTGTTTTGAGAATAACTAAGCAGATAGAGCTTGATACATTTCCTTATCCTGATCAGATTTTATCACTTGTATTTGTGTGTTGAAGTTCAGAATTTACAACAAAGTCTACTGGAAGAGTCAGAATTAGCATATTTTTTAGCAGATTAACAGTTTAAATAAAAAAAAAATTGCCTACTGCAATCCAGAAATAAAAAATAAAAATGCCAAAAACAAACTGACATTTTAAAGCAACACTCCCTCTTACTTTGTCTGTAACCTCAGACCTCTTGTGAGAAGTCTCATGATCACTGACTGCAGCTCACTTTTGGCAGTATGGTATGCCAACTTATAGTCCTGATTCGGTTTCAGTACTAAAAAAAACCCCTGCATTTGTCATACTACTAAAAGTGGTAGAGTTGACCGGTAAGCTGGGTTGTTCTGAGGTAGGTTTTCAAAGGGAGGGCCTGCTTCCCTGCACCATTGTGTAAGTCTGCCACCGTTACTTCTTTCTTTTTTTTTAGAACAAAGAAACTTTGCTGTAAAAAAAAGAGAAATAAATAGGGAAAGTGCACACCTACCAGCATGGTGTCCTATGCAATCGTCTAGTTCGCCTATGCTCAATGCTGGCCCGGTGACAATACTCTAATCAAAATGTAGAAACTGCAAATAAGTGCTGTCTTCAGTATTGAAAAAATATTACCTGTAAGTTAAAAAGGAGGTAAAATGTATAGCTGTACATGCATAACAAGAAGTGGAAAATTGTTCTGTATTAGAAACCATATGACTTTCCTATTGGGAATATTTATGCAGATGCTAATAAGGCATGTCTACCATCTGGTAAATGGGAAATTGTCTTTCCAAACTCTCCAGTTCCTTTCAGCCTTATATTGTTTTTATACTGCATCTCCAGCACAGATTTCTAGGTTTTTAAAATCACTCAGGAGTTGAAGCAGATTAGCTCCCTCAGGAGACAGTGTTTTCACCCAGGACTTTGTGATGGCATTCTTCATAGCTACTGAAGTAACAACCAATCCTGTAATGGGAGATTACAAGCCTTTAGCCTACAATGAATAAAGGGGGAGTCAAGTTAACATGCCCCAGGACTGTGTAACAAATATTCTCTACGTTTTGTATTAAACATTTCTACACAGCCCCTAATCTGTGTGGGTATAAAACTGCTAAGATAAACACTACCAGCCAAAGACTATGAATCTGTGGGAACTGGTGGCATAGTAGGGAAGCCATATCAAATAGGACCAAAAGTCCTCAGTAATCTGAATTCAAAGATCTTGGTCTCAGACCTTTCTATACTCCCTGATTAGCTGGACCATAAGCTAATAAAAATTTTCTATTTTGAGGAAATAGCACCCTTCGCAGTTTGGGTCCCCTGTCTTACTCCCAATCACTGGTCTATCAGTCTTGACCAGTCTGATTAATTTACAGAGTCCAACTTAGCATATGTGCATGTACTCTTCAACTTGTCCATCCATGGTTTGTCAACATCTGACAAGTTTGGAGAATGGTCCATAGGAGAGGGTTCTGATTTTTACAAAGCTTTTCCATATATACACCCAGGAATTGTAGCCATTATAGTTTTTACTGATTAAATAGGTTCCAGTTATTCCATGATGAGAGTGTGTGTGGTTTAAGTTTTGGTGTTAGTGAAATTAAATGCCAATCTGCATATTTTTAATAACTTGATGTAAACTGGAGAGTTGTAGGAATTTTCTTTAACTCTTGTAGCCTTTATTTATTTATTTTTTGTACAGAAAGTTAATGTCTGAGATTCTCCCATGTTGTGCACTTCCCAATCCATGAACAATTGTAGAAAAAAGATTCTAGATCATCCTAAATTGAGCTGATATAATGTATAGGTCAAGACTGGGCAAAGAAAGGGCATCCATTTTCTTTCAGTATGGAACATATCCCAAGTGAGTCTATATTTCTGACCTAATCAAAGAAACGAGGAAGCTATCTTTTGGATCTGTCAAGTGGGTGAATTGGAAAACTTTGGATTGCATATAGGATAAGTGGCTACACATACCATTTGATCGCTACATTTCCATGGCAGAAGTCAAATTTGAAGGATCTCCACAACATTACATGGTTCTTAATTTTATTAATAATAGTGTTAAAGGTTTGAGTTACATATTAGTCTAAATTACCTATCAGATTTGTTCTCAGATATGTGATACTTTGTGTTCCAGCTGGAAGTATTTATGGGGAAGGAATGTAATTACTTTTAATGACGTGGATGTTGGACCCATTAATTTTATACCCTGACACATCCACAAATATTTCTGGCTCATAAGAGGCTTTATTTAAGTCCTTTTCTGGATTAAGGAGCTCCTGGAGTAAATTGTATGTGTATAATGAAAGTGATAAATGCAAGACTTGCCCTGGGAAAGGTGTTGTATGTAATCTGTCAGCTGGTAGCTTGAGATAGAGCACAAAGAGAACGGCTGTAGGTGGACATCCCTTCATAGTGCCTATTTGTAATTTTGTAGTTGTGAGAGCCTTAACCTTATTTTGATTCTTATAAAACAATCAGGGTTGGGAGGGTGGCCTAATGGTTAAGGTGTTTGCCTTACAAACACAAGGTGCAGGGTTCAAGTCTCACAAGAGATAACTGGCTGGGCTTAAAATGTCTCACAAGGGCAGTTAGCTTAGTACTAATCTATGAACCTATGAATATAAGGCCTGTAATAATGAGATAATGCCTGAGGAAAAAAAAATATCTTTCCTATAATCACAGATAAGAAGCCCCAATTCACAATGTCAAAGGCTTTCTCAGCATCAGGACTTGCCATGAGCAGGGTCTATCAGCTTGAGATGGATAGTCTCTGATAAGGGAAGTATTAATGAGGTTGTTAAATGTGGTTCAGCCTGCCATAAGGAGTATGGCTAGTTTACTGGCAAATAATAAATAATTTATAGCTCTGATGCAGAAATTAGATGGGCACTATGATCCCACTTTCATGTCGATCTTTGTCAGGTTTGAGGATAACAACCACTACTGCTTCTTTTCAAGAGGCAAGAATTAGTCTTGTAAATGAAATATTGTTTGCCAGGATCCAGAAGGACTTGAAAAAGCTACCTCCCTCAAATTATAAAACCACTGCCTAAAGGCAGTCAGGCCCAGGAATCTTATTTTTTTTCTTTTGACAGTATTTTCTTTACTTTCCCAGGATAAATGGGAGTATAAGTCTATGATACTGCTCAGAGGTTAACTTGGGAGATCAGCATTGTCATGTAGCTATAGCAGAGTAAAAGAGAAATAACCAGGAAATAGGGACATTATTTCCTGGAGACTGCTGATCACTGCTTCATAGGTTATCACCTTGGACTTTGTGCTTATATTTTGCCCTTTGTGAGAGAAGAAGCAGAGGGCATTGATTCCTGAATTTCTCTGACTGGGTAGTGGGTGTCTGTGTGGGACCTTCCCGATTGGTCTGGTTATTATTCAAGGCAACTAACAGGAAAAGGCTACAGCAAGCCTACAGACCCCTGCATCATCTGTTGATCACTAAAGAGCCTGTGGCCTTCTTCTCACCGTGGGATCAGTGCTACTGTTTTGCTTCTGGTGAGAGAAGAAGCAAAGGGGCACTGTGTCCCAGCATTGTGAATCTGTAGTGAGACCAACACTAGCAGTAGCCAGGCAGTAGCCAGTCAGGCAAATCCTCTTTTTTCATCATTCCTAACAATCTGTGACTCCCCAGGTTAACCACACCACTGCACTGTTACATGAATCCTTCTAAGGATCACCCGTTTCTTCCTCTAGTTCCCCAGGTATACCTGTTCTACCCCAACCATAAGGGCTTTTCAGAATGAGCTCCTATCAAAATAAAATAAAATAAAATAAAAACAATTGTACTGTTTTCAGTTTGATAATGTACTGTATATAATCCTTACAACTAGAAATTGTTAAACTGTGCTTATTACATGCTGAAATGTAATCTTGTAATGTACTGTATATATTCCTTTCAACAAATGGTTGTTAATATCTGCACATTGCATGCTGAAATGTATTCTTGATGTAAGCTCAAATCCTCACTTACACATTGTACTGTATCTTGAGCTTTTCTCCCCGGGCCTCCACCGAAAATGGACCTGTGTCCAGTCGGACTTTCCCGGTTACCAAATGTAAAATAAATAAATAAATAAAATTACCAAAGATAATTCTTTCATTTTTGTAAGGACTGCTTGGTTAGCTGCTGTCTAACCTAACTTTATAATACCTCCCTAAATACTTCATCCACAGATCATCAGGGTCTACTTATTAGTTTCACCTCAAATGTTTGGCAATGCCCTGTATAAAGCAAATACCCTGAGTTGACATTTGTCCTGTAAAAGCATTGCTGAAATTTCACCAATACCCAGTTTCACATATGGCAACGTTTGCTTTGACAAGCACTGCCCTAAGAGTTGCAAATCAGATACCTCTGATGTTACTTAATATTCTCACTGCAAGTGTTTAATCAAAAAGAAAAGGGCCTGCTGCTATGAATATGAACTTTTCCACTATCTCTGTTACCATCTCGGCAGATATGGGCATCCTGAGGCAATGTAGAAATTGCTTTATGTTTACAGACAACCAAGCTAGTTTAAACAAACTGATAAGGTATGTGAGAGATGTATTTACCCAATGTCACCTGGAGGCAAAGCTCTCACATAAAAGCACTCCTAATGTCAATCAGGATGTCAGCAGTACACACACTGCACCCATCACACACAGTTCAAAGCAGACCCATAGCCTCACATATACTGATGCACTTAAATGTTACCTTCCTAAAGCCCAAATACCTCCTAGGCAAAGTGCACATAGCACCCTCAGCAGACTCAAATGCACTTTTTCAAAACAACACTGAAATCAACAAACATCCACATCTCATGGAGCCTCTACTTACAAGCTCATAAGGCAAGCCACCACACAATCCAGCAATCTGGTCATTCGAGACTCCATTGTGAAACATACTGATGTCCCTCCCACCAGGCTGAGTAAGGTGAAAGTCATGGTCATCTGCTTATCTGGGGATAGGATCCGCCACATTACATATGCCTTCACATCACTGGACCACAAGTGCCAGTATTACACATAGTCCATGTAGGTGTAAATGACCTGAGACTTACCTCCATAGACTATATGAAGACAGACATCATGGAACTCTCAGAATATGTGTCCTAGGCTGGTATGATCCAAGCGTTGAGCAACAATTTACTTTCTCCAAGGATGATGCCACAATATGAACAGAAGATGACTGACTTTAATAATGGGCTTAATGTTTGGTGTCATTCTAAGGGGGTGCAATATTTGTCAGCATGGAAGGAAATGGTCACCAGACCACTGTGCTTACCCAGAGATGGTCTGCACCTCTCCCCTCTACTTTTGAATATTAGATAAAACATTGTCCTCCCCCATAGTGCCAAACTGAAAGTACTTCTGACAGCAAATCAAAACCAAGAAAACCTAAAGGTGGTACTGCTCAGTGCTAGGAGACTAAAAAGAAACTCTGCTTCCTAAAAGCTCTCCTCACCATAGAGAATGCTGACACCTGTGCAGTCACTGATACATGGTTTAAAGCCATGTAAAGCACACCAACAGTGCAAGGTTATAATGTCTTCCATACAATTAGACCAGCTACTACACACATAGGGACTAAAGGTGGAGGTGTCTCAATTTACATCAAAAATAAAGATATATCAAGTCTAGTCAAACAGGACAATGCAGTTGAGCTTCTCTGTGCTCAAATCACCATAGGAAAAATCTTATACCACTTCCTTGCAAGCTATAGGTCCCCCTCTATGACCCAAGAACCATATAACATGTATTTAAGCTTACTGGAAACATTCACCATTCAACCCAATACCAATCTCATGGGTGATTTTAATTACCCTACTATTAGCTGGGAATCATATACCATTCCAAATGTATAGGCATAGAGATTCCTGGACTGTGTAAACACAGTCTCCCAGAAAAAGATTGTCAATATACAAAACAGGAGTGCAAACATTCTGGATCTGGTCCACACTAAGGAGATTATTTTGTGGTCTAGCCTTACCAGCAAAGAAATTACACTAACCCCCTAGTGTAATGTATTCTCTGGTAAGGTCAGACCACAAAACTGTATGCTTTGAATTAAAAATAAAACCTGAAACCCCAGCTAACTCTGGAATATTAAGGAGCTATTCTACAGCTAACATTCTACTATTAAGTGATAACCTGAGCAATGAGTTTCAAGCCCCATAAACCCTGAGAACACTTCTGCCTATGAGGAACTGTTCGCAGAAACACTATATAAGCATGTTAGTAGCTGCATAGAGATAGCTGTACCCATCAAGAAGTACAGAACTGGTGGAATCACATCATTGTAAGCTGTATAACAGAAGGAAGGAAAATCATGGCAAAAATTAGGAGGTCCAGCACCCAGCAGGATAAAATCACTCTCAAACTAAACACATATCTCAGAGGACAAATAATGCCTACAAAAGCCAAATATGAAGTAAAATTTGCACCACAGGGCAAGAACAACCACAAGGCATTCTTTATCTATGTTTGCAGACTGGTTTACTATCAATATGTTGAACATGTCTTGTGTGCAATTTAGTTGTGCGAGAGTAGGAATGCAGAAAACTGTTTGGAAAACAATTGCGATGTTGACTTAGGAAGACCGAAGACCAGGACAGTGCGGATCAAGAGATTTACCCTTTTCCGCACTGTAGTGCAATCTCGGAGTTGGAATATACAAGTTGCAGGGGGGGGTGTGGGGGGTGCAGACCCCCACAGGGGGGTACAGGGGGGCTTGCCCCCCTACAAAAAAAAAGACTGTCAGTGCATTGTAGTGCCGACACCAGAGTGCAGGAGTAGAATTTGACTTTGAATGCTTTGGTGTCCGATCTTTCATACTGTTTACTATTGTGAACATTGAACATGTAAACTGCATTTTTGATAGGTTTACATTGCGATATTTGATATTTCAGTAGTAATCCCTGCAAACTGAAAGACAATGCACAATTGTGTGTGGAGCTCATTGTTAATGGAGCCACCTCTAATGAGTCAGAAGATATAGCAAACCTACTGGCAGAAAAAAAACACTTTTAACTTTACCCCCCCCCCTCACTCTCTCCCTCCTCAGCCTCCCCTCTGAAAATACTTTCAAATATATCTCCCATACTTTGACTAGGGAACAGGTCCTCAATGCTGTCTCTGATGCCAAAGACACTGCATCGTATGAACCAGATAATATCCTAAGATACCTTCTAAATATCATGAGACATAATCTATCAGGCTGTCTAGAATTGCAATCTATTTGTGACCTACAAACTGGCTTTGTGTCTCATGAATGGTACAGGCCCTGGAAACTGCAGACTCATAAGTCTCACTAGTCTCGTATGCAAAGCCATGGAAAGACCTATCATGGAAATGATCAGTAATGACATAGGAAACCTCTAAACATTGGCCCCAACTGAATTTGATTTTGTTGAGGGCAGGTTATGCCTAGTCAATCGGATTGACTTCTTTGAGTAGGTCATCAAAGCAATGGATGAGGGCAAAATGGTTTACACTGCCTGCCCTGTCGTGGCCAAGGCCTTTGGAACAATACCGCACTCAAGCATTGCTGACAAACTCAGGAGTTAGGTATAAACCATTATGTCACCCAGTGGATAGCTAGCTGGCTCACAGACAGGACATGGTAAGTTAGATTGGAGAGTCTTCCTCTACAAAGAGGTGAATCATAAGAGAAGTCCCACAGGGATCAGTTCTGGGACCAATCCTTTTTGGTGTTTACTTATCTGAAGTCATGACCAATGTCAAGGACTTCTGGTTGACTAAATTTGCAGATGATTGCAAATTAAGAGCAATCACAGAATCCCCCCACTGACACAAATGTTCTCCAGGAATGGCTGACATAGATGAATAACTTGTGTTAGAGCCATGGGCTAAAACTAAATGCCAAGTCATCCACCCCTGATAACTATCATATTAACAACTCACCCCTAAGAGTTGACCCAGTAGTCAGGGACTTGGGGACACAAATATACAGTAATCTAGCCTTTGACCATCACATGTATCCAGTAGTAAGGAAATCATACTATGTTGTTCAACTTACAAACAAGGGTGTGGCATCTAGGTCTAAGGAGGTCATTGTTCCACTGTATTCAGCAATCATCAGACCTATCATTGAGTACAACGCCCCCTTTGGTATGTGCCTAAGGCATACAACAATTGAAATGCCCACTGAGGTTCCTCACTTAAAGAATACAGGGCATAAGTAACATGTCCTATGCTGACTGCTTCAAAGCCATACCCCCTGTATTCTGCACCCTACAGGTGATTGAGGGGTCAACTATGCCTGGCATACAAGTCATTGTCAACCTAAACGATGATGGACTTCCTGCATATCCACAAAACAAACAGTACCAGAAGTACCCATTCTAAGGACGTAAATCTTGCCTATGATATAAATAGGACCTACTGAAGAGACACGTATGTATCCAAGACATTACCTCTTCTCTAAAACAAGCTCACTATCTATGTGATGCAAAGATCCTCACTAACCCAATTCAAGTGTAACTTGGACAACTGGATGGGGAATAGGACAGTCATCCCTGGTTTGGCCTATGTCTCTAAATGACACAGGCAGCCCATAAATGGTTCATCTCCCAGGCTCCTGCTTGTGAATGTTTCATTTTCCAAGCCCCTGCTGATACTTATCAAGGGTAAGAGAACTTGTCAGATATTTGAAGTGTATAGATAGACTTAAAAAGGCCCTTACTGGTGATTAGCCTAGTACGCACCTATGAGTCTAAGAGTCTTTTGCATAGGATCTTCTGAGATCCCCAAGTTCTAGGTTTATGTCTGGATGCAAATTCTTGGAACTGATTTTTCTACCTATCTTTGTCTGAGAATTTTCACCAGATATCTTAAACTAGAGGGAGGAAAGTCCATGCTGTGTAATTCAAGTAAATTTTTGAGAATGTTTGCCTTATATTGTGAATAATTGTCCATATCACCTCAGGCTTCTTGTTATTTCTGGGGGCATCTTAAATGTCCTTTGCTAGTTCATTGCTCATCTGCCTGACATCCTTATAAATCTCATGTAACCTCATCTGGGCCCTATCCTTGGCCTGCCTGTTTAAGTCTTTTAAATAACAACTCAACTCCCATTTGGAAATATTCCAAATAGTTGGAACAAATGAGTGTGAACGTGGATTTACTTGCACTATGTGAAATATTCCATGTATATTCTCATGTGAGAGTAGACCCTTAACTACAGAGAGATTTAGCCTCCAAGCTGAAAAGTGAAGGACATTATCAGTTGGGAAAGTTCAGACTAGAGGGCATTGGCCAGTTGGGAAAGTTCAGACTAGAGGGCATTGGCCAGAAATGGACATTGGATAAGTGACCATACTTTTAAAAGTTTAGGCATTCTCTAAAGATATAAACACATTGTCATTTGCAGAAAATGAGCCACAACTGGGAGAGTAGCCCTTATTCCTCAGACTGTAACTGACCAGGCATTTAAACAGGACTACCTTGCCCATTATATTTATACAGTTACATAAATGTTTACCCAATGCTGCTATTCTAACTCTTCTGAGACTTGAGTATACTTCATCTGCAAGCAAGGCTGGGTTACAGTCTCCAGCTCAGAAGTTGTCCCCTTCTTGGACATAAGCCCAATCCTTCATCAGGGCTGCCATGTCCCAATGTAAAGTATCTGGGAAAGGTATACATTTACTCGGGTGGGGAGAAGGTAATCTAACTAACCTTACAATATGTAATATCCCCAGGTGTTACTTTTAATATCCATCAAGAAAAAGTGTATATTCTTTTTAATAAAATGTCAACACTTCTTCTCCTTCCTTGCAGGTAAAAGGCAAAACCACACAACTTATATCCCCATCTTTTCAACTTCTCATGGCCTGATTGAGTCATGTGGCACTCCAAAAGCATTAGAATATTGGGATTTAGTTTCTAAAGTATATAACTAGCTTTTCCTTATTAATTGGGTAAGTCACCTCATTTATATTCCATGAAGGCATTCTTACCATGTTATGATACATATAAAAATAACTGAATCATGATGAAATCCAAATGCATATTTAAGGCATCCATGGTGAATCATCACCTGTAAAAGTGTATTCATGTTTCCAGAATGTGTTTGCATTTTTAGGCATTTACTCAATAAAATATAATACAAGGTGCTATTTGTATTAACCATTTAAAACCAGTAAACAAAAATAGATTATTTAACTACTGACTATATACTATGGTTATATATCAGGCCTACTACTGCTGCTCGAGTTCCACCTACTTTAATTCTAGTAACTCACTGGCAGGGAATCAAACAGCTGTTAACTCAAACTGACCAACTGCTCATCTCGAACTTGAAAGTGAGTTCAGCTATACAAGTGCCACACCATCTGCTCTCATCATGGGAGATGGATAGAGCAGAAGCAGGCACTTAAAGCAGGAAGGGACAGGGATTTTATGTTTAGGGAGTGATAAGGACTTTTTAGGGAGTGGAATGTTGATTTTAGGTTTAGGCACTGATCTAGAGTTTAGTCTTAGGGAGGGGGAAAGGGAAGTTTATGTTTAGGGAGAGATAAGGACTTTATGGTTCGGGATGAGGAGGATAGGGATTTAAGGTTTAGTGAGCAATTGTGAACTAGAGGGAGAAAGTGGATTTTAGGTTTAGGCAGCAATCCAGAATGATAGGGAGCCCTTTTTGTATAGTAGAATGATGAAAGGATTGTGTCCTGTAAGTGACCTCCAAAATCTTTCTGTTGTGACTTGACAAGAAAAGTGGAGAAATACTCATGAATCAAAACAAAATGTCCAGATTATCTGTCTGTGTTTGAGGAGTCAGATGAAGGAGATAGCATCCATACCTAGTCCAGATCTGCTTGCCAAGGGCAACAGAAGCACTATGCATACTGGACGCTTATGCAAATGGCTCCAGTAAGGATAAAATACTCAGTGAGAAAGATGTATTTGTCTAATTTTCAGTTTTGACACAGCATATAAACCTGATCTAAAATAGATTTGTTCTGGAGTTACAGAATAACTTAACTTTAATGTTTCTTCAGTTGTGGGACTGAAATTTAAGACCAGTTTTGTTACCATTGTTTCACCCTTCTTTCTTTCTGTAAGCCTCTTTTTAAAGAGTGTGAATAATTCCTGTGACACTGAGACATTATGATCTGCAGATTGCAGTCTAAATGACAAAGCCTTCTGATGGCTATTGGTATGGTTATCCCCATTATCCAGAGTGAGACACAACAGTTTCTACTGAGCTCCCTCTGGGGAGATTAGCACCACTTGATAGACTGGGTTTGGACTTTCAAGATATGCTGAGTATGATAGCTCCTCTTTCCTTACTAACTTAATTATTGAGTGGAAGGCTATATGGCTCTTTCTGGTTTTGGTTGAAAAATCGTGGTCATAATATATATTGTTGTAACCAATCATCAATGCTTTCCCAGAGGGGCCCAGAGAAGTAAATATTGTGGGAAAAAAATTCCAGGGAATTGTTATGGCTAGGCTTGTATAGGCCTTAGGGTGAATAGCCTAGTACCAACCTATGAACCTATGAACCCCTGGAGGCCAAAGGAAAGACAAACCCCGGGATTCATGAACCTTGCGCCAGGCGCACGCATGGCGTAGGTGCCCCAATGCCAGACATGGCCGCCGAGCGATTCAGGTACGATCCAATCCCACGTGCACCACCGGCGTATGCCTGAGTTGTGCCGCCTCCGGCGTAGGTATGTTAAACACCCCATGTGTGGTGTTGCACCATGCAAATGAAGGCAAATAGCGATTCATGAAGTGGCGCAGGCGTAGCATAACGGCACGGCAATGTAAACCAAAAAAAAACGGTTTACAGTCATCCAAACATGACATAGGAGTAACGGAAGGCTGCCAACTTCAGGTGTCATACTGGTGCAACATGCCAATGGGGAAAGACACCGAGAATGTCAAAGGAAAACATGCAGAAAACATAAATAACGACATAAATGGTATGTACGCAAAAACCACAGCAGAACCCCAGGACATGTCCGCGGAAGGTGCGGAACAATGAATTAATATGACAATGTCATAAAAGAGCAGTATAAGACACATCAGCATCACAGCCACAATACACCATAGTATGCATGGAAAGCCGCAACCACAGTGCAAGGGTTGCCAAGGAGTGGCAGCGGTGTCCTGCGCCGTAACCATGTATTAGTAGTCAATGCCATGCAAACGAGGCAGATAATACTGAATCGCAAAACCCCCGCTGGTGTAAGGCTGCACCAAACAGCGCAGCGGTAATACACCGAGGAGTGGCCTAGAGGGAATACATGTCAATCGCAGAGGGGTGTGCCATTGTAGGAGGAAGCACATTGGAGCCCAGCAAACAGGGGCTGTACAATGCACATCACAGCATCAGCACCGGCGTGTGAGGAAATAGATGCGCTGAGTGTACAGAATGCGCGCACAGATGCATGTGTACGAGGATGACTACGTTCCCCAACCCAGTCATGTGACGGCCGCCCCGTCAACAACCACGGATACAGGAAGGTGATGCGGAGAATATGAGGAAATGCGGAAGCAGTGTAATTGGAGTCGTAATGAGCAATCAACACCAATCAACCCACGAAGGACAATCGGCGGCAGCTGACAACTCTGCATGCAGAATCCCGCAAAACAGGAAAGGGGAGGCATATGAATGCAAAGAAAGTAGGGGATGTAGCAGAATTGCAAAGAGCGAAGAACCGATACAGCACAGCCAAGTAGAGAGGTAGCATAACAGCGGCGGCAGACAAAATGCATGAGATGCCATGTGCCTGCAGGATGCACTCCAGGAAATAGTAGGTGCAACCTGCAGAAACAGTAAATTAAGGTGTAAAGCTAAACCAATGCAGGCAAGTGTAATGTAACACCAAAGGCAACAGCGTTGCAGTGCCAACGGTAAAACACGGAAGATAACACACAGATACGGCAGCACAGACACACCCAATGACATCACCGGGTGTAGAGCACAACACTATAAAGTGTGAATGCACACAACACACAGTAGCGTATTCCCAAGCGCCGCACTTTAGGGTGTAAACACACGGGGAACTTTTAAAATGTATATGTTGGGTGCTGCCATGGCCGTGATGCATCGGTATGTGTTAGAGACAGACGGAGTTGCGGAGGAGGGTGCCGACAACTACCGTAGGCCTCAGAGGAGAAGGAGAGTGTTCAGACCAAGGGCGACCTACCAGGGGCTGCAAGACCTGGAAATAGTAGAGGGTTACAGGGTGGACAGGGACACGTTACAGCAAATAGTGGAGCTGTGCCGGCCACGCCTGAGAACAAGAGACAACAGAGCGGAGCCCATCCCAGTGGACACAAAGGTATATGTAAGCTTGCGAATACTGGCAACAGGTACTTTTCAAAGGCCAACCGGGGATATAATGGGCATCTCACAGGCATCAGCATCCAGGGTATTACACCAGTTTCTGGATGCCATGTTACGACATGCCCATGAGTATATATCCTTCCCCAGATCTCAGGAGGAGTTGGCTAGCAATATGCGCCACTTCCACCGTGTGGCACAATACCCGGAGGTACTGGGTGCGATAGACTGTACGCACATAGAAATCAAGTCACCACCCGGGGAGCAGGGTAGACGCTACATAAACCGCAAGGGATTCCCCTCCATCAATTGCCAGGTCGTGTGCAATGTGCAGGGCATTATCATGGATGTGTGTGCTGGCAGCCCTGGAAGCTACCACGACTCCCATATCTGGCATGCCTCACAGCTGTATCAGGTATTCGCCAGGGGGGACATCACACAAGGTCACCTTGTGGGGGATGCTGGCTACGCACTGGAGCCATGGATGATGACACCCATCAGAAATGCACACACACACATGCAAGAACGCCATAATGAGGCACACGCACAAACCAGAATAATCATAGAGCGTGCGTTTGGGATGTTGAAATCACGGTTCCGGTGCTTGGATACATCCGGTGGAGCCTTGCAGTACTCTCCAGGCACATGTGCCCACATATTCATAGTATGTGCTATGCTACATAATATGATCCTGCGGAAACAGCTGCTACAGGGACATAATGGTGTAGGGCCACCAAGCCCGCCACAACTGCCAAGGCAAGCACAGGCACAGGGCGTTCAGCGCCATGAACACACTGTGCCAGCCCCAGTAGGCAGACGGAGGAGTACCCAATATGCCTATGCCTTGGCAAAGAGGGAACGTATAGCACATACTCTGACAGCATAGGCCCCATGGACTGACACCTCCCTACCTGCACACACAGTGAAATGGACGGCACACAAACATGGCCGCCAGTAATGTGTACTGTATGTGCGGTCCCATGTGTAACTCCAACATAGGTAGCACCCAAACACTGCACACCCAACAGCCAGCGGAGCATGGAACGCCAACACCTCAACCGCATGCGGGTCCGACAGCAGACGGCGTAGCCGTATGCTGCCACGTTCGGCGCAAGGTGTCTACATATGTACATATGTGCATACACAGATATGGAGATAGATATCATTACACACGTAGAAATATATGTACACATACACAGATATAATGTACAACAGGTTCAACAGGGAATCACAGGGATGCAAGGTTACAGAGAAGTAAGACGTGAAATCTCTACATAGTAAACATAGTGAACGACAACCCGACTATCTGGGAGGGTGGACAGAGCAGGGAACGCCACCCATGGAAAGGTCAACCCTCCTAAATGCATATCCGCGAGTCGGGATGATCGCCAGGCCACGATACAGTAACAGGACATGTGCGGGTAATATTCTTAGGATATGAGTGCGGAGGTAGACACCGCCGCCGGCGATGTGGTCAACGTAGGTACTGTGTGCAACCGTTCCTGGCGGCAGTATGTGTGAGGTGAGGGTGTCGTGTGTTCCGCTGTGCGAGTGTAATGTGTGTGCCACTGTAAAATGTGTATGTAGGTGACATGTGACAGGCGGAGTGGAATTACATGTGTAGGCATACAGTATAGGAACCACAGGCGTATGTACAGCAGTACCCACAAAGTAGTACTGACAGCTCCTCACTGGCTAGGCGCCTGGCGGCGTAAAAGCGATGCAAAGCGAAAATGTCCCAGAATGTACCACAGGAGTATAGCCAACATGAGATGCAAAGGGCGCATGTGCAAACCATGACCGTATGTATGGCGCCGACATGTTAATTTCAACACGATACATCGGCAGCGTTACGCAGCAATAGTTATGTACCACGGAAATACGCATGTGCTACCCGGCACCGATCGTGGACACGTATCGTCCGTAAACACCGCTGTGTGTTCTACGAGTGTTAAACAAGCAATCGCCACCCGAATAGGTGGCAACCGGTAGCATACAGGCCGTCCCAAGTACAGGACCACAATGACCGTAAATATCCGTGACAAAATGCCAAGGGATAGTCGGCACGTACGAACAGCCGCAGATATACTACCGATGTGACGGAGGAATACATGCAGGAAGCACACAAGCAGGCGGTACCGACACCAGACGACATCAACAAAACCTACACTCCTAGAACAACAGACAGGTAACTTGCAGCTCCCCAGGCAGGGATGGAGCCCACACACAAGCATACCGTGTATGTACAAATGCAAGGCCCACAACCCGTACCCGTCTCCCACAGCCGCCGATATACCCCATCGCACATATCAAAGGGATACAAGCCGAAATAGCAGCAAAAACATTCAGGCAGTCAATGACAGCGGCATACCCGCAACATCTCGCGTGGGAAACACTATCAGCAGCGGATGCATACCTGCATCCGTTGTGTACAGGAACACAACAGCTATGTTACACATCAGAATGCAAAATGACAACGACAGACGCCGACAGGACACGGACACCCACATGTCGAACATAATACCATACCCAACACACACAATCCACGACTAACACCACAGCGAAATGTACCTGATGCCACACATAGCGGTCGCAGCCACACATAACATAACACAATACATACCATCCCCACGAAGGTAGTGCAAATAACCAATGCCCAGACGAGGAATGAACCATGCCCTAGTTCCGACGCGTACCGTATGAATGGAGGAGATGCATAGGTGATATGCGCATAAGTACACACCGAGGAACAGCTATTGGTGTGATGAACCCACATGCCGCAGGTGACGACGGATATAACGAAGACTCCCAGGATATTCAAACTGTATGTTCATACCGAACAAAGACTATATTCCCACACGAGCCGTTCACTTTTTACTAGCGAGATTCTAACGGAATAGGGAAAGCAACACAGGAAAGGTATGTAGAACCCACGAGATGTACTGGTGTGTAACGATATGTATGACGAATCTGCACTGTATGTGAACGGTGTTTGTAAGTAAAGATACCTGTCCATAAAGCAGAGAGTGGTGAAAGGTGGTTATGTAGTGGTAACCCGATGAGCATACCAACTACTGTGGACACCGTGTGCACAGCAGTGGGACATCATGTACACAGCCGGGATAACCCAAGGGCTGGCATAGGGATTTAAAACACAGAACAATGCCACCACCCACGCTGATGCTGGCAGTGGATGTCCGACAATGAAGTGCCACAGCAGGGGATAGGACATGTATGTATAGTGTCACAACACACATGTGTATGGGCATATATCGTCAATGTCATACGTAATGTGTGCACGACGTGCACGTATGCCTCGCAGTAGGGGTGACTATGTCAAGTATGTGTAATGTAAAGCTATCATGATGGATATGTTCAGACATTATACACAGTATCACAGGCATAGCATGCATGATGGAGGTATGGCCTAGTGTTATGTACATTAACAGGATATGTATGGCCTGCACATATGGGACAGAGTAGTAGCAGAATAGCCACCTGAAATGGAAGGAACAGCAAGTAACCATGTCCAAACTATCTGTAGCAGGTGCAATGTGTGCAACAATGACGTCTGGCAGGTCCATGTGTAAACACATGTGCAATGTACACAGTAGTGTCACCCCCCCATGGTAGTGTCCACTGAACAGCAAAGGTGGATGTCAACTGCATGTCTACACAGTACTGCCGCTGTGGTGGTCCCATGTGTATGTGTCACCCTATCAGCAAGGGAGCTATCACATGGCCAGTGCCACAGTGTGTCCCTGTGGTATGTGCACAGGACCTATGTTCTACAGCATGGTGTGTGTCTAGTCTGCGGAGGTAACACAGAAGCCCAGGCTAAGCAATGTGGCATGTGTGCACATATGCAGGAGTGCTTCATTCACCCCGCCCACTGCAAACACCATGTAGGAGTACTACATGCATCAGTAATGCGGAGGACATGGCCCACGGCAGAGTAGAAGACACCCCCTGTGTAAGTGGTATGCAGATGAGTACAGATGTGTTCCCCGTCTGTCATCTGCATATGTAAACTGTCTGAGCCTGGTATACATCACGGCATGACTATACCATGACATGTAAAGTTGTAGCCATTGTGGAAGGTACACCACAAATGTGTTATTGTAACCCTGCCCGTGTGTAGATGTGTGTATGGCACAAGTACAAAGGCTACCAATGTCCCAGCAACACACATAGTCCAGATATGTGTGGCCCTGCAGATGTGTACCCACGCCACAGTGGAATATGGCAACCACAGCACCATGTGGGGCATGTGTGTGTACAGCAACCATGTACAATGTGATATGCATGTATAGGAACAGTATCCATGTGATACCCAGTGGATGACTGTCGCTATGCAAAGGTGATGTGTATGCACCATGTGTGATGTATCTGACGCAATGACATCTACACGATATATCTGCCACACCGACACCTGTATAGTTGTTAGCAGTATGATCTGGTGGAGCTAGAATGCTGCCAGGTATGTAGATGTGGGATATGTAGGCATGGACATTACTCCATGACAGCATGTTGTGTATGTAAGCAAATAGTGAACATGAGGGGCCACATGACTGAGGACTGTGTAATGCCACATGTACCTTACATGTCGTAGGTAGCATGATATGCTTGCACCACTGTGTGACCTGTCCAGCAGTCACATAGCCTAACATCCTGAGACACAGGGTATGATGTGATGGTGGATGTGTACATTGCCACTACCAGAATGTGGAATGGTGCTGAAGGGCAATGTGGGGATAATGTCTGATCTGTTACCCTCTGTACCACACCAACCACCCATGCAATGGTATGACAGGTGGGCAGCATGTGGATGTGGTGTGCTGTGGCACACAGAGGCCCAACAAGGGTGCCAGTAAAGGCATGGAGGTCATCAATGAGTGTGTGAAGCATGGATGTGAGGATGTACCCCAGTGCCATACCGAATGGTCCAGTCATGGGTGTACGAATGCAGTCCCACACGTGCAATGCACTACCACCCATGTGTAGTATGATAGATGCGGTGGTGTGGTGGTCAAGGTACACATTGTCCATGAATGGGCTAGCAGTTAATTCAGTGGGCTGCTGCAGAGACACATAACCAGGTTGGCAGGATATAACAGCTAGGGAGATTGGAGGTGACATTGGGACAGTGTCCTAGGACATAACGGGTGCATGGCAGTACCATGTATGTGTCCACAGGGACAATGCGATGTCCATCTATGGAATGGAACCCTGTAGTGAGTGAGAGTGTGTATTATGGGTAGGTATCCCATTGGCTGGCATGTTGCCAACAACATCTCTGTTGGCAATGCCTGGGTGACTGTTGTATGCTACATTGAATGTGGATGTAGCCAAACAACACAGACATACCACCACACTGCGTGAGTGCCCACACTGCAATGTATGGCGGTCATGTGTAGGTAGCTAGCTGTGGAGTATGTGATGGACCACGAGGACCCACTATGACTGTCAAGTGATGCACCACACACATTTGAACATACCCACCGTGGAACAGCCTGCACATGCGCCCATACAGCACATGTGCATGGAACATGAATACCACCGCGGTGTCAGTGAAAAGGCCAGTACAACCATGTCTCTGTGTGGAATAGCATGGTCCCTACCACTGCGTACATGTAATGGAAGTGCACTGTGATATGTGTCAGCATAGTCATGTATACTGTCCGGCTGACAGGGTGCCATGCCATTAACTACCCCCGTCAGCAGATGTCGGTAGTACCGGCCGTTGAGCACATGTACCATGTATGCTGTGATGGGTGTGTGTCCAGGGTGTGGCTAGCAGGGCGGCGAAGCATATATGTTCATCAACCAGAGGGGGGATGTCCGTAGGTATAGCACACAGACACATGGAGGTATGGTGCATGCCGAGGGTAGTGTAGGTATGGCATGTCTTGTGTAATGTGTCACCCAGCTATGTGTAGTGCATGGCCAAGCATGTGTGGGTACATGGGAGTCCATACTAGGGAAGTGCGTGTCGCTGTCAGCACATGGCAGTAGCAACTGTCCGAGGTGCAATGTACAGTATGATAACACATCCAGCATGTAACCTGTGGTGTACAGTGTACTCACCGTCGCGTGTCACAATGTGTCTAGCGGTCACAAACATGGGTATCTGAACATGGAGTACCTATGATGCATTTGTTGTTGAAAAAACTATAGTTTGTGTATAAATCATTGTGTGATGTGGGATCCACTCACCTGTGTGTGTTGCAGTCCAGGTATGTGCCTGGGAGGTATGATCTGTGTACAATCTGGACTGGCAGGTGTGCTCTGTAGAGCATGGAGGCAGGTCCCAGGCACCGCAGATAAATGTCAGGCATGCCGTACTGTGTGTGCAGTGCTTGTGTACAGCACAGTGGAGGGTGCAAGCATTGTCACACATCACTGCATGCCGTGCCTGCCTGTGAGAGCCCTGCTGGCGACAGACATGTGACACCGCTGCAGAGGCAGCATAGCATGTGAAGATGTACATGTGGGCCCCACACCCTAGGCAGATGTCCGCAGGTCATGTGTGCCACAGTACTGTGGTTGACCACGACTGTCATACTGGACAAATACCACATGCCTGCATAAGTACAGTATGACCATAGTCAACAGTCGCAGTGACAGAGTAGGCCAATGTACAGTATCCCTGTGTGCAGACCACTGTCTACTGTACACCCGGCTAGACACACACCCAGAGGGTGAATACACCATTGAGCCATCAGATGTCCCAGTCCACGTAGCCTGTACAATGTCATCACAGGGTGGTCACAATAGCATGTGGTAAGACAGACATGTTGTACCAGGTGATGTGTCATGTGTGCATATGTTGACTTGCACAGGCGTTCACATGTTCGCAACATACCGGTGCATGATGCATACTGTTACATGATGTGTGGAACTGCACTGTGACCCACAACAGGGCCATCTGACACAGGTGTGTTGTGAATGGTGTAACCCATGTTCACACAGGATACACACTGCTGCTGTTGGCAGCCATGCTGGTGGCTACCAGTGGTGCATGCAGTGGTCATACAGACATACTGCACACAGTGTTCATGCAGGGATGTCCATTGTTGTGGATGATGTGTTGCTACGTGAAGGTAGGTGTGTGTTGTGAATGTTACACATCCAGATGACACCATCTGGCGCAGTCATGGTCGTCGACAGCATCACACACATCCACAGCAGTCAGAACCCTGTCCTGAGAATGTGTGTCAGTCACCCTCGTACAGTGTGACATATATGCACATGGCAGAACACCTCACACTGTCATCTAGGATGGCTACGTGATGGCTGGAATGTGCTGTGATAATGTACAATGCTGGTAGCCCAATGAAGTACTTGGAATCACACACAGTACGCCATGGCTGCCATGTAAACCATGCACAACAATGACTGTCTGACAGACACAAACAATGCGTTGACATGTTGAACATGTGCACATGAGAACTCCCAATGAGGTATGTTGCACATATCGATGTACAACTGTCATCTATGGCCATAGCATGGATAGAGACGCACATGCCCCACAGGCAGTACCACGTGATGCAGGTAGGGGGGCATTGCTCGTGTACATTTGACAGTTGCTGTACCGCCACATGTCCCGCATAGCCGTCATGTAGGGGTAGCAGTGGCATGTGACTAATGGACATGCCTGTACATTTGGCCATGTCCCACAGGAGATGTGTTACGTGTGTACAACATGTGATGTGCCAACATCAAGCTGTGCAGTGTACGGCCGCCAGTGTACCTGTGTGACTTGTTCTGCGATGGGTGCAAAGGCACATAGTACTGCATTGCATGCCCACAAGCCCCACACAGGTGCATAGCCTGAACATACAATACAAAGAGGGTGTGGGATGATAGCAACCCACAAGAGGAGATGGGTACGGGTGGCAACCCACTACCACATGTGCGGGTATGGTGTGCATGTCTATGACACATTAGCACCTGAGAAGCTAGCGGTACAGCAATACAGGGTTGCATGCAGATATGTTCAACAATATCCCTGTGTGTCCCACCACTGGTCCGTGGATAGACAGACACCAACAAAATGTGCAGATATTTTTCCTGCTTTACTAGTTTAGTCCAGTTTCAGAGTTGCTGATTCCTGGGCTTTGGTTGTAGTTCCTGTGTACTGTTTCCTTGCCTTATTTGGGGGAGAGGAAGTTACCTTGCTTACCAGTGGGAGTGGGAAGCATTGAGCTGCCTTTTGTCCAGTTTTGTGAGGTTTCAGCCAGTAACTAGTAGTTTATTGGTCGTTTTGGGCCAGTTTCTAGCTTTTTCCAGCCCCCTGGTATAAAACGCGGTAAACGCGCGTTAGCACGATTTAATGCGATTTAGCGCAATTTAGCGCGGAGCTGCCACTGTTGCACACTAGGGCAGTGCCGGTTAGGCAGGTTTAAACTATTCGGGCTACCTAAAGTCCACTCTTCAAATTTTCCCTTAAAACTACCTTCCTCGAACTATACTACTGATCTAATCAGCGTATCCTATAACTAAAAAGATCATCTCCACTTGACTCCAAGTAGACTATTCTCTATCTTTTAAACCTAGCACTTGCTCCTACAGTACTTATTACCTTGATACGGCACTCTTGTCATAGATAGTACCCCAAAAAGGTAACCCCCCATTTCTCGGTCACCCACGTCCCCTGAATCTTTTTAAAGTTTTTGTCTATCCTTCTAGCATGTCGAGGATCAGTTGCTAGTGTCCTCTCCTGCTCAGCTGGTGAACCTGGGAATACTGAGGCAATGTTACAATTGCCTCATGTACACAGACAACCCTCTCCTCCTCACAAAACACAAATACTTGCAGAGATGCAACTATACGGCCAAACTGGAGGCTGAGCTCTCTCAACACAGGACTGGCAAGACCAGTCAGGAGGAGAAGGTTACCACACACACTATAGACCCAGTCTCACATAGCACCATTACAACCTCAAATCATACACATAAACACACAAAGACATACTCGGAGGCTCTGATCAAAAATCTACCAAAACAGCAGAGGCCACCAAAGCAGACACCCAAACAACCACCACCTCAGAACACAACACCTGCAACACATAGACCTCATAGTCAGAGTGTCAAACAGTCACAGCCCTTAAGGCCAAACACAATGCCAGACACACTAGTCATTGGTGACTCCATAGTCAGACACACTGACGTCCCGCTCACCAGACTGAGTAAGGAGAAGGTCACAGTAAGCTGCCTGTCGGGCTAGAATCCGCCACATAACGCAAGCACTCAGGTCTCTCAACAGCAAGTACAAATATGACTCAGTCATTGTCCACGCTGGTGTAAGCGACCTGAGACGTACTCCTGGACTATATGAAAAGAGACATTGAGGAGCTCTCTGATTATGTAGCCCAGGCAGGTATGACCCTGACCTTGAGCAGTATCCTACCTTCACCAAGAGTGATGCCACAATACAGAGATAAGATGATCAGCTTTAACAATTGGCTTAAACACTGGTGTCATTCAAAGGGGATCCAGTATCTGTCTGCCTGGGATGACATGCTGGACAAGCCACGCTGCATGAGGGACGGCTTGCACCTGTCACCCTGGGATTCGGATATTGGCAAAGGCTCTTGCCACCCCATAGTGCCTTTTTAGGCAAGGCTCAAATTCTAAACCTACCACCCTAGAACACAAAAAGGAAAAAACTAAGGGTAATGCTGCTCAATGCCAGAAGTCTCAATCTCAAAATGCACGCACTTTCGAGGCCCTTCTCAGTATGGAGAACATCGATGTCTGTGCTGTGACAGAAACCTGGTTCAAGGCTCCTGAGAGCACCCCAGCACTATCAGGTTTTACCTCATATCATGCGTTCCGCCCCAAAATCCGGACAATACCAAGAAAGGAGGGTATCCATATTCATCAAGGACACCCACTCAAGACTGGTGGCATACGATGCATCGGAGACCATCCAGGTGCAATTAACCATAGGCAAGACTGCTCTGCAAATTGTAGCATGTTACAGGCCACCCTCACAAACTCAGGAACCTCACATGGCCTTCCTGAAAACACTGGAGGATAAATGTATCACCAAACACCATCATACTAGGTGACTTCATTTACCCTAATATAGACTGGGAACACTACTCAAGCCCAAACACCCTAGCCCAAAAGTTCCTGGAATTCATAAACTCAAATGCCATGGAACAACTAGTCACCATCCCACAAGAGGAGATAACATACCTGATCTCATCATCACGAACATGGGGGCACAAAGTTCCACACCCGAAGTATTCCCCCCCCCGGTGGGAACAGAACACAAACTAATCTCGCTGGAGGTCCTCATCCCACCCCACCTGAAATAAAAAGACCACAGTAAAGAACTTCTCAAAGCCGACTTCACACTTCTAAAGACTAGTGTGGTCTCCTTTAAGGCCCCGAGCCGGAAAACAGTACTCAAGCCGCTGAATCACTTACAAACACCTTCTACCAGCACCTGCAGGACTGCATGGATAAGGCAATCCCAAACAAAACAAAGACTCTTAGTACCAAAGGCAAGCGTCCAGTCTGGTGGACCCCAGCCATAAACAAACTCTACAATAAAAGGAGGAAGCTACTACAAGATAGAGCAAAATCCTTAAAAGGTAAGACACCCTTGATCACTATAAGTAAAAAACTAAGAGCTCTCATAAAATCATCAAAAGCAAATTTCGAGAGAAAAATAGCTAAAGACTCAAAAGACAATCATAAGGCCTTCTTTAGCTATGTTAGAAACCTAGGAGGAAACTCCCAGATATGCTCAGAACTAGTTCAAAATGATGTGAATATTACTGATCCTACAGACATTGCCAAAATACTGGTTGACAGGTTCAGTGCAAACTTCTTCCCAAAAGGAGATATCTATACCAAACGATAGCAGCGCCTGAAACATCTCCAGCGCCCAAGTGAGAACTGCTCTCTCCAAAGCAAAAAACACAGCATCCATGGGACCTGATGGTGTCCCCGGCTGTGTGCTCCACGAACTCAATGAGGAATTAAACCCACAGCTAGGACAGCTGTTTAATCAAAGTCTTACCTCTGGATCACGTGCAGGGGTGGCGCTGCAACTGTGGTCTCACTTCACAAAGGCGGTGCCTCCACCGACCCTGGAAATTACTGGCCCATTAGCTTGACAAGCCTTATCTGCAAAGCCATGGAGAGGATCATAATGGACCTCATAAATAAAGACATAGGAATTTGCAGACTTTGGATCCAACCCAGTTTGGCTTTGTCAAAGGCAGATCATGCCTTTTAAACTTGGTTGACTTCTTGAAACAGTCACCAAAGCCATTGACGAGGAAAGGCAGTCCATACAGCCTACCTCGATCTGGCTAAGGCCTTCGATACAATACCCCACTCGGGTATCATTGAAAAACTCATCAGCTTAAATGTTAACCCATACATCACAAGATGGGTTGCAAACTGGCTGAGTGACAGAACCCACAGGGTCAGAGTTGCTGGCGCCATGTCAGACTCAAAACCTGTCACAAGTGGTGTCCCACAGGGCTCAGTCCTGGGCCCACTCTTGTTTGGCATCTACTTTTCGAAGTACAAGCAAACACAGGAGGGTTATGGCTGACAAAGTTTGCAGATGACTGCAAACTGGGCGCCATAGTAGAAAACACATCTGACACAGATATCCTTCAGAAGGGTCTCACAGAAGCGGATAACTGGTGCCAGAGCCATGGCCTGAAGTTAAATGCCAAAAATGCATAGTCATACCCTTTGGGAAAAACAAGGTTACCCCTAGCTACCAAATAGGTGGCAATCCACTGAGCACAGAAGAAGTTATCAGGGACCTGGGGACCCAGGTTGATAGTAGTCTGTCATTCGACACCCATGTAGCTAAAGTAGTTAGGAAGACCTTCTACATTGCCCACCTTATCATGAAGGGATTCTCATCTAGATCAAGGGAGGTCATAGTCTCCTTTACTCATCACTCATCAGACCAATGATTGAGTACAATGCCCCATTCGGGATGTATCTGACCCGACACTTGCAGCAGCTGGAGAGGCCACAAAGTTCCTCACCAAAAGGATAAAGGGTCTCAAAATCTGTCCTATGCTGCCCGACTGAAAGAACTCCAGCTCTATTCAGTCGCCACCGCTTGCTCAGAGGTGACCTTTGCCTAACATAGAAGGCCATGTCAAACCCAGATTTGATGAATATGCTTCACCTCAAAAAATCTAGATCCATCAGAGCCACAAGAGCGGAGACTTAAACCTCGTCACGGCTATTAATAGGACGTGCTGGAGGGATAGATTCATCACCCAAAGACTCCCTATGCTGTGGAACAAAATCCCGGTACATGTGAGGCAGAGCACCTCGCTGGCCTTGTTCAAGAGAAATCTTGACCAATGGATGGGAGATCGCAGATATACCCCAGGGATTACCTCAGTGTCACTGCTCGACAGAGGCACAGCAAAATAATTGGTATAGTTCCCCATACTAAAGGGGTGGCGTAAGCCACAAAACGATGGGCTAGGCTTGTAAATGCCCTCGGGCAGATAGCCTAGTATGAACCTATGAACCTATGAACCTATATGATATGTGCACAGCACATCACTGATGCCTACTGTAGAACAGGCTTACTGTGTAGACATGTGCACAGTAGGTCTGCGCCAGCCGCACTCAAACACGTTATGTGCCGAACCACACCAATAGTCCAGGCAATGCCACAGACAGATGTGCATGCATCTGTGTATGTACATCTGTGAATGTCTCCGGCATAGCAGTATAGCTGTGTAACTGTTGTGAACAACATAATGAATGGGTTGTATGTGTGAGGGGTGCGTCATACGTGTATGGTCAGATTGGCGATACCATCAGTGCCCCTGCTATGTGAACATCCCTGTCCCCATGCATGGATACCTATGCTGTGCCCAACACCACGTTTCCAGAGGGAGGGATGGCGGTGTGCGGTGCACCAGCAGACATGGGGGTGGCAGCAGGCACTGGATGTAGACATATGTGGTACCCACGTCAGTACAGGCAACCATCCATGTGCACGGGATAGCAGTGTGTGGCCACATACAGCACTGTGTTAACCAATATCGCAGCACATAGCACCTGTCAGGGTTACAGTGTATGCATGGATGTGCGATACCTGCATGCACCAGACACACCCCCACCAAGCAGCGTGCAGCCTACCTTGCATAAGGCCAGTGTCCACACCATGGTGATAGACATGTGTAATGTCCATATACACATAGCAATGACATATGGAATGGACAGCCACCATGCCAATATCATCACCCCCCAGGTGGATCACATCCCAGTGCCATGTATGTGGCATACCCTGCCATACCATGCAGCCCTGCCCAGCAAGGCTGCATGTGCTATCACAGTCCTACATGGTGCGATGGACAAAAGGCACTGTCACTATCAACCATCCACAGCAGTAATGTTGCGGTGATGCACCCTGTGGTGTTACAGGTGCTGTGTGTTGCTGTGGACAATGTGCGTGTGTACATGCTATGCATGACCTTTCCTGCTAATGTGGCATGGTTACACATTGTCCCATGTGTATCACATGTGCAACACAGGTGAGCCGTGGCAAGTTGTCCAACACCCATACAGTTCTGTGTGGATGTACATGGCACAACACATGCATGTGCAGGTGTCCATGTGTATGTGTACAGTGCCACCGCTGACGTTCATAATGGCCATGTACGTGATGTCTAGTGACATATACACAGCATCCAGGTGAACAGTAGAACTGTTGTCACATGGGGACCCGTGCCAACTGATATGGACACAGGTGCAGCCAGGTACACATGTCCACAGCAGGCTAACATCAACATGGTGCGTGTACAGTGTGATGAGGTGACACACAGATATGATATGACACCCACTGCTCAATGGTGTGATGGCAACAAATCGGCAGTGTCACTGCCATGATGCCTTGCAGAGATTACTGTGCAGATGTTGTACATGTCATAGCAATGTATTTCCAGCAGTATGCCAGCACAGCAGTGTAAATGTGACCTGTCACCATCATTATGTCTTACAGATAATGCCACGTTCCCGGCTGCCTGCCTTTAGCCGACAGGAAGACGAGGTCATAATACCGTTGCTACATGACAATTATGACATCTTGTTTAGCCATGTGCCACTGCAGGCACAACAACGGGAGGAGATGTGGCAGGATATGCGCAGGAGGGTGAACACCCTGGGCGGCCACAACCACACATATCAACAGATCCGCAGGCACTGCACAGACCTAATCCGGTATGCGAGACAGCATGCCGCTGCAATCGCCAGACAACAAGGCGGGACGGGTGGTGGTCCACAAACCCAGCCCCCACTCACAGCCACGGAGGAGCTCCTGGCCAGTCTGGGGACACCCATGGAACAACACGCTGAAACCCTCGCGTCCATCGTGGAGGAGGGTGTCTCCCAACCAACGAGCTTGGAGCTGCCTGGTAAGTCAGTGTTGCATGTTTGTATGATAAGCGACATAGGAGTGGGTGTCATAGTACAACACATAATATAGCAACACATGCCAGGTATATGGAGACACAAGATGCATACTACAGTATGCTATGTTGTGTTTGCAGACATGTGCATAGCACATGCTAGCACACAGGTGCATGATGTGACATGCACAGTGCTTACCGTGGCGATAGTAATGAATAATGTGTATACCTTTGTGTCATCCCTATACAGGTACGTCTGGCGTGTCGCACAGACAAGGGTCTGTCGCAGGTAAGTCTGTTGCTAGTAAAAGGCATGATACGGTGTATTGATATTCCCCATGTGTCTAGGTATGTCATGCACTCCTGGGTGTGCCCCAGTCACGGTATACAGGTTGCACCACCCGACACACACACCACCCATGTACAGTAGATACAACCGTTAGTATTGAGTGGCATGACACCACATAACCCATTGGTGTGACATGTGCAGTCAGCTATGCATACAATGGTGTAGGTGTTCCACAATGGCTGCATGTGTAGTATGCATTGGTATGCCTCTGCGGTATGCACACAGTACCACATAGTGAGCTGTGATCTGGCCAGAGCACAGGTGTTACCACTGTGACCTATGCCCCTGCATTGGGTGCACATGTTGTCACATGGCACATGACATGTCCCATGCACGTGGATGTCTGTCTGCAACAGTGTCACACCATGACATGACCTATGCATGACATAGCAGACATCCACAATGTCTGCATAGCCTTAGGGAATGTGACACCTCAGACTAGTACGGTTGTATGTCACATGGGCCACCACAGGGCCGTGTGCACGATGTCCATCACACACAATTGTCGATGACCCAGACAAACAAGGCCATGGGTGATACCTACAGGCATGTTGCCACACAGTACATCCACAGTGGGTAGTCACCGTTGCACCCTGTCCACACATAGTGGGCTCATCACTGTAGTGGACCCCCTGGACATCCGATGTGGTACACCAGTGAAATGGAATGCCTGTCTGCAGCCACTAGAGGTGCCACCAATGTCAACCATATACGTGCTGCTGAGCAGCTGAACTGACTTTCAGACATGGCAATGTAATGCGTCCAGGTCACGCATCACACAGAAACATACCTGTGTCCTGCTACCGTGCAGTGGCACAGTGCCCGTACTCCCCACTGTACAGCTATGTACACAGCTCACACCAACCACACCTGCACAGACATCCGTGTTACACATGCATTGTATCTGTAGACTGTACACATAACACTGCACTGTGACATCCGTTGTGATGTGGTGCATGTGGTGGGACACCATCGTCACATGTCCACATGATACCGCACATGTTTGCGGTGTACATGACATAGTGACGGCAGCCATGTGTACTGTTAACCCGCCCGTGGCCACACGGTGTATCACGGTGATGCATGCAAACTACCATGAATGTGTGTACTGCATGCCTACTAAAAGACAACTGCCTGTTGTAGTGTGCACTCCAGGGCAGTATGCATACTGCCACTATTAATGTCTGGGCTGCATTCACTGGCCTGTGGTGTGGGAATGCTGCATGCCACCTGCAATATCACATGCATGATGTGTCTGCATGTGTGTGTGTCCATGTGTGTGTGTCAGCGTGTGTTTGTCCGCATGTGTGTGTGTGTGTGTGTCCGTGTGTGTGTCTGCGTGTGTGTAATGTAACTTACGGTATGTCTTTGTATTGACAGGTGCTGTAGGTGCGTTCCCCTCCTGCGGTCCATCTGATGCTAGTGTCCCCACAGATACTAGTGGTGATGACCATGTGCATGAGGCACAGGCAGGGTCGTCACAGGCAGACACTGTGCCATTGGAGAACATCACACTTACGTCCCCTTCATCCTCGCACACGGTTCAGATGCCGACACATACCCCAACACTGTTGCCCATAGATGACGGACAGTCAGCGTCTGTTGGCACCGAGCAGGAATGTGTGGTGGCTGCAGAAGGTGCGGGTACACACGATGATGCCAGTGTAATGACTGATGGAGTGCCACACAGGCATGTGGCAGGTGCTTCTCGTAGGAGGAGCACTGCTAGACATACACCTGCCGTACAGGGTGCAGCAGCTGGTATAACCAGACGCATGTTCCAGACTGTAATGGCGGTGCAGGCACGTGCCAAATGGCAGAACCAGGAAGGGCAGAGGCTGCAGAGGTCCGCAATCCGTTCCTTAAATGAGAACATCCAGTCATTGGCGAATGCCCAACAGCATCTTGCCGATGTTCTGGATAGGAGATTGGGTGAGATGGCTGGGATCCTCGACTGAGGCATGGCCATCCGTGAGCGTGAGCTGTCCGTGCTGGAACACCTGGTAGGGGTGAGGCATAGGGCACGTGGGCGTGGCCCAGTAACACCACCAAGTGCAGGTCGACTTGTGCGTGCCACCTCCCATGCCCACCCACACAGTGCTGGTAGCAGCAGCAGTGCAGCTGCTACTACACCAACCACACCAGGACACAGCAGGCCACATGGACGTGGCCCTGGACGGCCCCGGTGTGGACACGTTTCCAGCGGACATGTGTCATCGGAGAGTGGCCACTCTATACCTCCACCCGGTAGTGCCCGTGCGACCCCAGGCAGGCACGGGTCAGGTCACTGCAGGCGGACACAGTGAGCCATACCACCTGCACTGTACAGTCTGGGGCTGCCAAGTATACCCCGTGTAGGCATCACAGATGACTGAACTGTGTACACACATACCCACACACAGCAAACACAACTGTAGGGCTCCACCACATCCACATGCATTCTGCACAGTCATGCCCAGTAAATGCACAGGCCCTTACACACACACATGATGTCATCCATTGGTACAGCCTATGCCTGTGGCACACATATCACACTGTGCATATGATGAAGTCTCTGCCGCAGAACCGTGAGCTACACCATCGGTGCACGGTTATGCAAACATAATCTGATGCACAGGGTGGACAAGATAGTGAGAGGTGTATGTGATACCTGTGTCTGCATAGTACGTTATGTGTATGTTGTGGTGGTTGTGTATGGCAGGTGACAGGTGCGTATGTGATGTGTGTCATGCACTGACATCATGCAGCAGACATACCATGTAGTGCAGGTGCAGCAGTCATTGCTCTGTGTACACAGTATGCGTGGTGGTTACATGTGTAGCACCATGTTGGTTCAGTTAACCCGTATGCCAATTATGGTGTACTTGCATGTGCCTACTGGGAGCACTGTTATCAGTTCCCCACGTGTATTCGTGGGGTACCCACAGGCACATCTGGCAATATCAGCATAGCACAGGTACCCGCAACCGGCATGGACCCCTACATAGGTACATAGGCGCATATGTACATACCAGGCTATGTGCCCTACGGCATGTGTAAACCTAGCAAGACTGTGTGTGGCTGCTAACACCCCTTAGGATGAGGGTACCACATCCATCAGTCTCCTGTCCCCTGTCCAGCACTGAAACAGAGATGATGCCTGGCGCATACCTATGATCACACATCCACACGTCATGATTACCCCTGGACAAAGGCAGTCATGGCCTCTGCTTCACATGGGCTGCCAATCCTCTCCGTGTTGTAGGGGGTCTCTGGGCGTTGACCCTGTTCCCCCAGCACGTCCTAGTCATCTTTGTGGTGAGGTGTCTGACAGTCGCTTCTGTGGCAGTGTTTGCCCGGAGCCTAGGAGGTGGAACATGTCCATGTCACCCAGGTTGGACATGGCCGTGTATGTCGGGCACAGATCACCACAGAGCAGACGTGCTGGGAAGGTATACAGCCGGAGTCCCTTTGGTCGGGCAGCGTGTGACACATGTCCCAGCACCTTTATCCCCGCGTCGTGGAACGTTTGTGGTCCTTCCGAGTGCTGCAGGTGTCAGGGTAGGTACAGCCCAGATGTGCCATTGTACGCAATCATTGCTCTGGTGTGTGATGTGTACAGGGGTACAATGAACACCCCTGATGTGTATGTGATTCCTTCCAGACCAGGTGGCCACAGTGGAATGTCTTCCCACCCACATTGGCATAGTGTGTGTTGACAGAGGTTACTGACAGGTGTGGTACCCATTTCCATGAACACGTCCACCATGTTGAATGGATTACCACGTACATGTTACATCGGGGCAAACATGTCCTTCACACTGGGTAGGTCTGCACCTTCTGTGGCATGAAGCAGCAGGCCATGGCTCTGGCACCAGTTATCCATGTCTATGATGACCTAGGTGGATGTCCGGGTCAGATGGGGTGTTGGGTATGGTGGCCGGTGTGCAGTCATCTACATACCTTGTCTGCCACAATCCCCCTATGTTTGCATGCACATTGGATGGTCGAATGCCGAACGGCAGGGGGCTCAGGACTGAGCCCTGTGGGCCTCCACTTGAGACCAGTTTAGAGTCTGACACTGCACCAGGAACACAAACCCTGTGTGGTGTGACCTCCAACCATTCTGAGAACCATCGTGTGACATATGTCCCCACATGTACGCTGGCGAGCCTTTCCATGAGTACCACGTGGAGTGTGTTCTGAATGCTCCCACCAGGTCATGGTAGTGTGTGCAAACTTACGTACCCCCATCAATGGCCTTGATGACCGCTCCAGACAGGACGAGCAGGTTTGGGAGGCAGGATCTGCCCTTGACTAAGTCATTGTGGGTATGTTCCGGTATGTCTGTACACCACTGTCTGTATTCATGGGCACCTGTATGGACCTCCCCACAGCTTTGCTGACAAGGCTTGTCAGGCTGATAGGGCGGGAATGTCTACAGTCCATAAGAGCACTACCCTGGCATAGTGGGGCCACAGCTGCCGTATGCCATCCAGCGGGGACCTAGCCCGTAGTAAGGCTAACATGACACAGCAGCCTTATGTGTGGGTCGAGGGCCTCAATGAGGTTGGGTAGCACACAGCCAGGGACACCATCGGGGCCCATTGGTGCTGTGTTCACTGCCTAACAGATATCAGATCACTCCAGGGAATATGAGATGTTTCGGAGGCTAGACTCCGGTGGGATGGATATGTCCCCTCTTGGGGGGGGGGTGGATGTATGCATGGAACATGTCCACTGGTTTGTTGACAATGTCTGTGGGTGCAGTGACCGTTGTACCATTCTGGATCATTTCCGGCCATGACTGTGTGCTCCCAACCATGTCCTTACCACAGTTAAGGAAGGCCCTATGGTTGTCTCATGTGCCCTCTGCAGTACCACTCCCACAAGCGGCATTGGATGATTGTATGTGTGGCCGTATGTTGACGCCGGTATGAATGGGTGATGGCTTCCCTGGTACTGATATTGCTCTGTCATGTATTAGCTCCAACTGTTGATGTACAGTTTGTCAGTGGCTGGGGTCCACCAGACCATGTGCCTACCTTTGGTGGACAAGGTCCTGATGTTATCATGATCGCTTGGTGCAGACATCCCTGGGGGTGCTCAGAGAAGGCATTCGTAAGGGAGTTGGCATTGCGGCCTGTGTTCACCACTGGCATGGAGGAGTTGTAGGGTACTACACCGGTCGTATGATGTGTGTGGTTTGCTGTGGAGAGGTCGTCACTTAGGTCTCCCATGCCGGTGTTGGGTGCAGGATGTGGATTACCAGTGGATCCACTATATGGTCTGATATCACCATTGAGGGATGTACATCCTGTGTGGAGCATATCCTCCCCATGTGTGATGGGCAGAACTGGTATACGTCCCCCCCTAGTGGGTATGGTTCATGGCTGTTTCACAGCAGTCATGTGTATGAACACCCGGGACCTGTGGCGTAGGGTGTTGTGTCATGGGTAATGTTTCCGGACTATGTATGGGTGGTTGATGTCACCCAATACGGTGCTGTTGTGAGAGCACGCACACTCACCAGTGTCCTCAGGATGGCTGTGCAGGTAACCTGGGTTTGGGAGGGTGGTCTGTAGCATGCAACAAACTGTAGGGCAGTCCTACCCATGGTTAATTGCACCTGGATATTCCCCGCTGCAATGGCCACGTCTGTGGCATGGCCGGGTTGCTGTTGTGTGGCTGGACACACACGACGGTCCACATTCTGCCACCCATGCTGTCGCACCATGTGTATGCATGTCCGCTCTGTGCCGAGTCTAAGTGTCTGAGCATGCCCAGTAAGCAGTTGTGTAGATGGACATACAGTACAGTGCACACCGCGCCCGACTGCAGTAATACCCCGGGTGCATGCCTGTATCCCCTTCGCAACGGCCACATCTGTGGCATGGCCGGGTTGCTGTTGTGTGGCTCGACACACACGATGGTCCACATTCTGCCACCCATGCCGTCGCACCATGTGTATGCATGTGTGCTCTGTGCCGAGTCTAAGTGTCTGAGCATGCCCAGTAAGCAGCTGTGTAGATAGACACACAGTACAGTGCACACCGCGCCCAACTGCAGTAATACCCTGGGTGCATGACTGTATCCCCTTCGCAACGGCCACGTCTGTGGCATGCCCGGGTTGCTGTTGTGTGGCTCGACACACATGACGGTCCACATTCTGCCACCCATGCCGTCGCACCATGTGTATGCATGTCTGCTCTGTGCTGAGTCTAAGTGTCTGAGCATGCCCAGTAAGCAGCTGTGTAGATAGACACACAGTACAGTGCACACCGCGCCTGACTGTGTTGATACCCCATGAGCATGTCTGTCTCCCCTTTGCAACCGCTAGGTGTGGGAGGCATGGCCAGTACACCCGCCGGGGGTACACACGACAGTCGTCACCGATGTCTGCTACTAGGCGTGTAGCCATGGCCAATGGCATCCTGCATAGCCATGGTGACCATCCAGGTGACACATATGTGGCTGTCATGCCACATTGGCTGCCTACATCCTGCACGCCGGATGCCCTCTCATAGGGTAAACTGTCATGTGGTGCATCCCGTATCCCTGTCGTGATGTACTGATCAGTAGTTATTTGGTATTCCCGACTGCAGCAATAACGTGTTACTGTACGGCCACCTTGGGATGGTAACAGGCTGCGTGACTGCGCACTCTGTCTTCATTCCCTATCGGATGCATTGTCTCTGCAGATGATACCACCCACCTAGGGGTATGCCTCCTGACAGTGCTGTTCTCAGTAATCCCGGTAGCGTGTTCTGTAAATGCTTCATGCTGTAGTGAGTTCATGTAGGTAGGCGTAGGTTCAACTCTCGGCCCTTGTGTGTGTGTGTGTGTGTGTGTGTGTGTGTGTGTGTGTGTGTGTGTGTGTTTCCAGCTCCCTCTGCAGATGAACTAGCTTTTAGACGCTTCGCAACACATACCCTGGCTATTGCCAGCTATTGTCTTACAAGTGATGTCACCCGCCTAGAAGTATGCCTCTGACAGCACTATGCTCAGTAAACTCGGTAGCACATTCTGTAAATGCTTCATACTGTAGTGAGTTCATGTAGATAGGCATAGGTTCGACTCCCGGCCCTTTCGTGTGTGTGTGTGTGTGTGTGTTTCCAGCTGCCTTTGCGGATGAACATGCTTTTAGACGCTTCGCAACACATACCTTGGCTATTGCCAGCTATTGTCTTACGAGTGATGTCACCCACCTAGAAGTATGCCTCTGACAGCGCTGTGCTCAGTAAACTCGGTAGCGTGTTCTGTAAATGCTTCATACTGTAGTGAGTTCATGTAGATAGGCATAGGTTCAACTCCCGGCCCTTCCATGTGTGTGTGTGTGTGTGTTTCCAGCTGCCTCTGCAGATGAACATGCTTTTAGACGCTTCGCAACACATACCTTGGCTATTGCCAGCTATTGTCTTACGAGTGATGTCACCCGCCTAGAAGTATGCCTCTGACAGCGCTGTGCTCAGTAAACTTGGTAGCGTTCTGTAAATGCTTCATACTGTAGTGAGTTCATGTAGATAGGCGTAGGTTCGACTCCTGGCCCTTCCGTGTGTGTGTGTGTGTTTCCAGCTGCCTCTGCAGATGAACATGCTTTTAGACGCGCAACACATACCTTGGCTATTGCCAGCTATTGTCTTACGAGTGATGTCACCCACCTAGAAGTATGCCTCTGACAGCGCTGTGCTCAGTAAATTCGGTAGCGCATTCTGTAAATGCTTCATACTGTAGTGAGTTCATGTAGATAGGCGTAGGTTCGACTCCGGCCCTTCCGTGTGTGTGTGTGTGTTTCCAGCTGCCTCTGCAGATGAACATGCTTTTAGACGCTTCGCAACACATACCTTGGCTATTGCCAGCTATTGTCTTACCAGTGATGTCACCCGCCTAGAAGTATGCCTCTGACAGCGCTGTGCTCAGTAAACTCGGTAGCG
The DNA here is from genome assembly GCF_019279795.1 of Protopterus annectens. Lineage (NCBI taxonomy): Eukaryota > Metazoa > Chordata > Ceratodontiformes > Protopteridae > Protopterus > Protopterus annectens. The sequence continues at coordinate 173,535,054 of NC_056740.1, read as the reverse complement.
CGTTCTGTAAATGCTTCATACTGTAGTGAGTTCATGTAGATAGGCGTAGGTTCGACTCCCAGCCCTTCCGTGTGTGTGTGTGTTTCCAGCTGCCTCTGCAGATGAACATGCTTTTAGACGCTTCGCAACACATACCTTGGTTATTGCCAGCTATTGTCTTATGAGTGATGTCACCCGCCTAGAAGTATACCTCTGACAGCGCTGTGCTCAGTAAACTCGGTAGCGCATTCTGTAAGTGCTTCATACTGTAGTGAGTTCATGTAGATAGGCGTAGGTTCGACTCCCGGCCCTTCCGTGTGTGTGTGTGTTTCCAGCTGCCTCTGCAGATGAACATGCTTTTAGGCGGCCGCAACACAAACCTTGGCTATCAGCGGCCATTCCTTTACGGATGTTGCCACCCAGCTGTACATGTGCCTCTGCTGGTGGTGTGCTCGGTGGTCCACGTAGCGCATTCCATACCTGTGTCGTACGTTTGTGCGTTTGGGTATGTGGGGGTGTGGTCAAACACCATGCCTGCCACATGTGTGTGTGTCCATGCTCCCAGCTGCATGGGTTCATACGGTATTGCCTTGTGGTTTACACAGAACACACCTATCCTGCCGCCATCCCTGTGTTTCTGGATGGTGGTACGCAGTTCGTGTACTGCTTGTGTGTCTGTTGTGGTCGGCGACCGCCGTAGCGTGATCTCCACGTGCACCATGCTATGGTGTGGTGGGGTGATGCTGTGTACATTACACACCCGGGCCTGCCACATGTGTCCGTCTGTATCTCTGTCATTGTATATCTACATACCTGTGTTGTGGCCGTAATGCTGCTCTAGCATGGACGGCTGTCTTTCCCATGTATCGCATATTTGCACGGCTGACACATATGACTGTGGTACGTTGCGTATCCACTCATTGTCCATGCACTGTCCGTATTCCAGAACACCGTATTGACATCTGCTGGATATCGTGACAGACAGCTATCCATGCTGTCCTGACAGTGTACCCATACACGCCATACACCTTGTGTGTACTTGGCTAGTTATGGTGTGTGTATGTGTACCTGTGCTGTATGCATGGCCGTGTGTGTGTCCTGCTACAGCCATCTGTGCATGTGTCGCCACCATGGGTAATCCTTGTGGACCGCTGTTTCATGTGCACGTCTGCACATACCTGCAGACCGTACTACCCCTCTTACGGCTGCGGACTTAGATCGACTGCTGCCCCAGGCTGTAGGGCTCCTTGGCGCACACCACCACAGCACATGGTGACCCCATCTTGGTATACCTACATGACACACCTACTGGACAGGTGGCCCTACTAGTGCGGCGCCCTGGCCAGCCGCAGGATTGCCGTATGCCTACGGCCGGATGTGGGCACATCACAAGGCATTCGTCTACAGTCGGTGTTTCTGACGTCCAGGTTGTAATACCAGAGGGGGGAACCTCATCAGCTATGCTATAGAATGCGGATCTATTTGGATTAGTAGGTGGAGGGTTGGTCACACACCAGGCCTGACTGATGGAACACAGATGAGGCCTCTTTTGCAAGGCAGGTGGAGCAAGCCCCCGTAACGGGAATGTAGTTTAGGTACAGCTGTACGGTTAGCACACATTTGTCCACTCTTTCAGTTATGTACCGCTGTATTACAGTGATATGCTATGCATATCTGCCATATACATTGTTAAATCATTGAATGATGAGTATTCGGCATAGTACAATAACATATGATACATGTGTTAATAGGATGCCTTCTGAGGTGTTAACATATGTGTGTGTGGTTAACATTGCGTCTGTGCTTTCTATGCTGTGGTTACATGTTCATTGTTTGCACAGAAAGTAACACATGGAAGTGTAAGGGGGGATATATAAAGCCTGGGCGTCTATGTTATGTGTATGTCTCACGGAGCCTACGGGTGATAGCGCTTACATGTCTATGGAGTAACCTTTGGATACCACATGTGACCTGTCGTGGACGAAACGTCTACGTTGACTGTTACATCTACCTATGTGTGTCGTGCTTTGTGTGCCATAAGGTGCCACCGGTCTTTGATGTGGAGTATGTGTATTCCATGGTCAATTGACATTAACACTATTACTTCACCAAAGGATGTTCTTCATTGGTGGGGACGCCATAGTTTGACCATCGTATGGCTTTCCTATCTGACATTGATATTGTGCCATTTGTATGTGTTCCACAGGTCACCCATTATTTCCGCGGTACGGGAGTGTGATACCCATTCGGTGCTGGCAGATTGACAGCTGTGTACGCCGGTATTCGCATGGCGGTCTGACATCGTATGTGGAGTCTCTACTGTAGTCCCTATCTGTATTCCCTGTGTTGTGCCTTACCACAGCTGTGTGATTCCACCAGGTTTGCAGTTATGGGTGCCATCTTGGCCGTACGATTGTCCATCCATGGGAACTGTGTAATGGACACTGGTATAGTGCTGTACACATTTCACAGCTGCATTTAGCATTCTCCAGTGGGTCATTTGCATAATTAGTGCGGAGTAACGCATGTGCCATACCCACATCCCTCACATGGGGCGGGACAACGGATCATCTGCCAATCAACACCGAGACCCATTTCTGCATACCCACGATCCCATGGCTGCAGCCCTCGACAGTACCCATTGCACATCCTCCACGTGTGTGAATGGGATGTGGACGCACCTGTATGGACTGGACAATCTGGGGATTCATGTGCAGATCACCTGCAGTTCATGGACAGTTGTCATTAACCTTGGACACGCTGGTGGTGCATATATGTAGCTGTGCCGTAGTCACGGCTGCCACTTCATCTGGGTCTCCCGCTCCAAGCAGGTTGCATTGCGTACGGATAAATTTTTGGGTCCTACAATGGACATATGTAAAGTGTAGAACATATTGGACTGTGTCCATCTGACCAGTGTGTTTGACTGCCGCTGCATGTCCAGCAGTCACGGATGTCTGTTTGAGTACCCATATTATGTAGAGCTACGTAAACCGGGTCTTCCGCCACCGAACCCAAATGGTGTAGTTCCCATGATGCAGGCTAACAATTGCTTTAACTAATCCGCAGATATCCCATTGGGACATTCCTGCCTCTGTATTGTCACATTAACACGAAGAAACCATGTAGATCCTATTGATTCATTGCAGGATGTTCTTTATATGTGTACGCCATAGCTTAAACATCCTATACCCTTTCTAGGTGACGTTGTTGGTGTGCCATTAGTATGTGTTCCGCAGGTCACCCATTTGTTCCACGGTATGGCAGCGAGTGATCACCATTCACTTGCTGGCAGATTGAGTGCTGTGTACGCCGGTATTCGCATGGCGGTCTGACTTTGTATGTGGAGTCTCTACTGTAGTCCCTATCTGTATTCCCTGTGTTTTGCCTTACTACAGCTGTGTGATCCCACCAGGTTTGCTGTTATGGGTGCCATCTTGGCCGTACGTTTGTCCGTCCATGGGAACTGCCTACTGGACACTGGTAGAGGGCTGTACACATGTCACAGCTGCATTTAGCATTCTCCGGTGGATGATTTGCATTATTAGTGGGGAGTAGCATGTGCTATACCCACATACCACCCACGGTACGGCGGATTATCTGCCAATCGACACTGAGCCCCATTTCTGCATACCCAAGATCCCATGTCTGCACCCTCGACGGTACCCATTGCACATCCTCCATGTGTGCGTGAATGGGATGTGGATGCACGTCTATGGACTCGGCAACCTGGGGAGTCCGATCCATATGTCCTGCATTTCATGGACACTTGTCACCAACCTTGAAAACGCTGGTGGTGCACATATGTAGCTGTGCGTAGTCACGGCTATCAGGTCTTCTGGGTCTCTAGATCGCCGCCTGTTCACATTGCATACGCATAATTTTTGGGTCCTACAATGGACACCAATGTGCATATATCAAGTGTAGAACGTATTGTACTGTGTCCATCTGGCCAGTGGGTCTGACTGCTGCCGTATGTTCAGCAATCACGGATTTCTGTTTGTGTACCCATATTATGTAGTACTACGTAAACCGTGTTATCCGCCACTGTACCCAAATGGTGTGATTCCAATGTTGCAAGCTAACAATTGCTTTCACCAATCCGCAGATATCCCATTGGGACATTCCTGCCTCTGTATTGTCAATTTTACACGAACGAAACATGTAGATCCTATTAATTCATTGAAGGATGTTCTTTATATGTGGGTACGCCATAGCTTCACCATCCTATAACCTTCCTAGTTGACGTTGTGGGTGTGCCATCAGTATGTGTTCCGCAGGTCGCACATTTGTTCTGCGCTATGCAAGCGAGTGATCCCCATTCACATGCTGGCAGGTTGACAGCTGTGTCGCGGTATTCGCACGGCGGCCTGACATTCTATGTGGAGTGTCTGCTGTACTCCCTAAATCTATTCCCTGTCTTCTGCCTGACTACAGCTGTGGGATTCCACCAGGTGTGCAGTTATGGGTGCCATCTTGGCGTCGTTTGTCCATCCATGGGAACTGCCTCATGGACACTGGTGTAGGGCTGTACACATTTCACAGATGCATTTAGCATTCTCCGGTAGATGATTTGCATTATCAGTGCGGAGTAACGCATATGCCATACCCACATCCCACACACGGGGCGGGACAACGGATCTTCTGCCAATCACGTCCGACACCCATTTCTGCATACCCACGAGCCCATGGCTGCAACCCCCGACAGTACCCATTGCACATCCTCCATGTGTGCGGGAATGGGATGTGGACACACATCTATGGACTGGACTATCCGGGGATTCCTGTGCATATGTCCTGCATTTCATGGACAGTTGTCATCAACCTTGAACACGCTGGTGGTGCATATATGTAGCCGTGCCGTAGTCGCGGCTGTCACATCATCTGGGTCTCCCGATCGCAGTCGGTTGGCATTGCAAACGGATAAATTTTTGGGTCCTACAATGGACACAAATGTGCATATGTAAAATGTAGAACATGTTGGACTGAGTCCATGTGGCCAGTGATTGTTACCGCTGCTGTATATTCCCCATTCGCGGATGTGTGTTTGACTACACATATTATGTTGTGCTACGAAACCCATGTTCTACTACGATTAACCCAAATAGTATTGATGTACTGCTGCAGGTTGGCAACTGCTTCACGTAATCCTCAGACAGCCCAGTAGGACATATACGCCACTGTATTGTCAATATGACACAGCCAGAACATGTGGACCCTATTGATTCATTGATGGATGTTCTTTATAAGTGGGAATGCCAGTGTTTCAACATCCTCTGACCGTCCGAGTTGACGTTGTTGGTGTGCCATTGGTATGTGTTCCACTGGTCGCCCATGTGTCCTGCAGTATGGCAGCGAGTGATCCCCATGTTGTTGCTGGCAGATCGAGTGCTGTGTACGCTGGTATTCGCACAGCCGTCTGGATTTCTGTGGGGGGTGTGTACTGTACTTTCCATCTGCATTTCCTGTGTTATGCCTTACTGCAGCTGTGTGGTTCCACCGGGCTTGCAGGTATGGGTGCCATCCTGGTCGTAGGCCTGGCCATCCATGGGGATTGCCTACTGGACACTGTTATGGCCTGTACACATTCCACACCTGCATTTAGCATTATCCGGTGGATGCTTTGCATCATTAGTGGGGGGTAGGTCATGTGCTACACCCACACCCCTCCCACGGGGCGGGACAACGGATTATCTGCCAAACAACACCGAGCCCCATTTCTGCATACCCAAGCTCCCATTGCTGCAACCATCGATAGTACCCATTACACATCCATCATGTGTGCGGGACTGGGATGTGGACGCACATGTATGGACACGTCAATCTGGGGATTTCTGTTCATATGTCCTACATTTCATGGATACCTGTCATCAACCTTAAACACGCTGGCGGTGCATATGTCTAACTGTGCCATAGTCACGGCTATCGCATCATCTGGTGGTCGGAAACGGCTGGATGGAGTTCTGTTAGAAGGTATTTTTGGGTCCTACAATGGACACAAATGTGCATATGTAAAGGTAGATGTTGCTGGACTGTGTCCAACTGGCCAGTGGTTTCGACTGCTGCTGTATGTTCGCCAATCGCGGATGTCTGTTTGACCACCCATTCTACGTGGTGCTACGTAAACCAGGTGTTTTAGAACTGTGAATAACTGGTGTATATCCAAAGATGCAGGTTAGCAACTGCTTTACATAAATCTCAGACATCCCAATAGGACATATCCGTCACTGTACTGTCAACATAACACCACCGGAACATGTTGATCCCCTATGTATTCATTGAAGCATGTCTTCTTTATAGGTGGGAACGCCATAGTTTACATATCCTAGTTGACGTTGTGGGTGTGCCATTAGTATGTGTTCCACAGGTCGCCCATCTGTTCCGCTGTATGGTAGCGAGTGCTCCCCATTTTGTTGCTGGCAGATTGAGTGCTGTGTATGCCGGTGTTTGCACAGCGGTCCAACTTTGTATGGGGAATGTCAACTGTAGTCCCTATGTATATTCCCTGTGTTATGCCTTAACGCGGCTGTGTAATTCCCCCGGGTTTGCAGTTGTGGGTGCCATCTTGGTCGTACGCTTGTCCATCCATGAGAATTGCCTACTGGACACTGGTATAGGGCTCTACACATTTCACACCTGCATGTAGCATTCTCCGGTGGATGCTTTGCATTATTAGTGGGGAGTAAGGCAGGTGCTACGCACACATCCCTCCCACGGGGCGGGACAAAGGCTTACCTGCAAAACAACGCCGAGCCCTGTTTCTACATACCCAGGATCCCTTGACTGCAACAGTCGACACTACCCATTACACATCCTTCATGTGTGCGGGACTGTGATGTGGACGCACTTCTATGGACTCGGTACCCTGGGGATTTCTGTGCATATGTGCTGCATTTCATGGACAGCTATCATCAACATTGAACACGCTTGCGGTGCATATGTGTAGCTGTGACGTGGTCACGACAATCAGTTCACGTGGGTGATGACGGAGGCTGGCACGCAATCCGTACAGGAAATTTTGGGTCCTACAATGGACACCAATGTGCATATGTAAAGTGTAGAGCTTGTCGGACTGTGTCCGTGTGGCCAGTGGGTTTGACTGCTGCTGTGTGTTCACCAAACGCGGATGTCTGCTTGACTACCCATAGTGTGTAGTGCTACGGAAACCATGTTTTCCGAGACCGGAACCAAATGGTGTACATCCAATGTTGCAGGTTAACAACCGCTTTAATTAATCCCCAGAGGTCCCGGTTGGGAAGTATCGCCACTTTATTGTCGGAACAACACCTCCAGACTAGGTAAATCACGGGAACTTTAGCCCGGTCTTATCGGCCATTTGCAAGTGTAATTAGCAGACACGTGTCAATACATGTATGATAATACATATTGTCATGCCGATGTTAATCTATGTTATTTGTACAATGGCTTCTGCTATTGACATCCGTTGCTGTGGGTGTTGCCGGTTACCATACACATGGCTTGCTCAAAGGCAGAATTCACAATTCTGAACACTACTGTGGTCTCCTTTAAGGACCCTGAGCCAGTGGTCAACAGTACTGCAGCCACTGCATCACTTACATATGCCGTCTACCGGTACCTACAGGACTGCATAGATCAGGCATTCCCTTACCCAACTGTGGTTCATTGTACCAATGCCAAGCATCCAGTGTGGTGTACCCCAGCCATACACAAGCTGTACAACGAGAGGTGGCTACTACAAGGCGGAGCAGACACCTTGTGAGGTATGACACCCTTGGTCATTATATGTGTACAGCTACAGGCTGTCATGACATGGTCCGGGGCACATTCCACAGATATATCTACATGGACCTGGCTGACAATCATACAGCCTTCATTTGCTATGCTGGACACCTGGGAGGTCACTCCCACATATGCTCTGACTGGGTTCACGATGATGTGGAGTTTACTCAACATACACACATTGCCAAAATACGGGCTGACAAGTTCGGTGAGGACATCTCCACACCCTCCCCCCCACATGAAGAGATGTCTGTCCCAGTGGTTTGTGGTCCCCAAATGTTCTGTGACGCACGGGTGGGACATGCTCTCTCCAGGGTAGTGAACATAGCATCCATGAGACCAGCTGGTGACCCGACTGTGTACTCCATGATCTCATTGAGGAATTAGACCCACAGTTAGGACAGCTGTTTCTTTGTAGCCTCACCTCGGGTAACGTACCCGGGTTGTGTCACACGGCGACTGTAGTCCCACATCACAGGGCCAATGCCTCCACTGACCCTGGTTATTACTGTCCCATTACCATGAGGAGACCTATCTGCAAAGACATGGGAAGGGATCATACTGCGGCTCGTAGATGAAGGCATAGGGGACCTGCATACTTTGCATCCAACACGGTTTGGCTTGGTCAGGGGTGGTTCATGCGTTTAAAGCATGGTTGACGTTTTCAGGACAGTCACCGAGGCCATTGATGGGGGTCTTGCAGTCCATACAGCCTACCTCGACCTGGCAAAGGCCTTCAACACATTACCCCCCTCAGGTATCATTGATAAACCCATCGGCTTGGATGTGAACATGTACATCACAGGATGGGTTGTAAACTGGCTATGTGACATGGCCCACGTGGTCATAGTTGCTGGCAGCATGTCAGACCTACTGCCTGTCGCAGGCGGTGTCCCACGGGGCTCTTCCCTGGGTCCACTCCTCTTATACATCTACATTTCCACAGTACAGGCACACACACGGGTGTTATGGGCGACATTGTTTGTAGATGACTGCGAAACGGGTGCCATAGTGGGACAGACATCTGACACGGATATCCTTCAAAGGGGCCTCCCAGATATGCATATCTGCTGTCAGGGACATGGCCTACAGCTAAATGCAAGGTAATGCAACATCATACCTGTCGAGGAGTACTAGGTCACCCCTGTCCAGCATATGGGTGGCAGTCCACTGAGCGCAGGGGTGATTACCAGGGATCAGGGGACAGAGGTTGTCGGTCACCATTCGTTCAACACACACGTTGCTATCATGGTTTGGTGGGACTTCTACATTGCCCACCTGTTTGTGCAGGGATTCACATCTAGATCAGGGTAGGTCATTGTCTCCTTGTACTCATTATGTGTTACACCTATGATTGACTACATTGCCCCATTCGGAGGGTATCTGACCCGACACCTACAGCAGCTGGGAAGGCCTCATAGGTTAATTGTCATACAGATGCAGGCTGTCATGGATTTGTGTAATGCTGCCCCACTTGTACGACCCCTGCCCCATTCAGTCACATACCTGTTGTTCAGTGTTGACCTGTGCCTGACATACGAGGCCATGTCGACCCATATGTCATGTCTATGCTTCAACTACTGTATGTGCATCCCTCGGAACCACGAGGGCAGGTGACATGAACCTTGACGCGGTCATTCATAGGATGTGTTGGAGTGACACATACGTCACCCGGACACTCACAATGCTGTGGATCTACATCACAGTACATGTGAGGCAGAGATCCTTGCTAGCCTTGTTCAGGGGTATGTTGTCCGTTGGATGGGGGATTGCAGATATAGGCCAGGGATTACATCAGTATCACTGCTTGACAGAAGTACAGCAATATCATAAGCATTTTATCTCCAGACAGGAAGGTTGGCAAAGGAATCCTAACTATGGTGTAGGGTTATGGCTGAACTTGGGTAGATGGCCTACCCTGTACCTATGGACCTATGAACCTATATTCATACTTTGTCCCATTTACACTTGTCTATCCCCTATCCTCTTTCTCATGTGTATATTTCTGTGGCACGTGATTGTCCTCTGTATTACCTGCAGGTATGCTGTCTACAGTGCACATACGTCACGGTTGATTACAGTGTATCTGTGTCCCTACCACTGTGATACTGAGGACTACCACACATCCTTCACAACATTACATGCATATGTCCATTCTATTCTTCTTTGGCCTATGGGGGGTGTTAAGGCAATGGTTACACATGTCCCTGTTTGTGCATGCTTCATAGTGGTGTTTGACCAGCCTCCGTTGCAGTCGTGGGTTGGACGGTAGTGTTTCTGTGTGTTTGGCATGTGTTGTCATTGCCAGTACATCTGTGGGAGGTGTGGTTGGCACATGTTCCTCTTTGCAGGGAGCCCCATCCTGGGGTTTTGTGTCACGCATCTGCACTTGGCACATGCCATATGTCCTGTGCTATTCCCACAGTCGTGTATGCCTTCATGCATTACTACTGCGTGTTACTGGCTGTTTGTATGTGGTACACATGGTGATTGTGGTGGTTGGCTTGACCTATTCCCATGCTAGAACATACACATCTGTCAATTACGTTGTTTAAATCAAACTGTAACACTCATTACTCTTTTCAAAATGACAGTCAATAACACAGGAAACTCAGTTTCACAACATTTTAATAGTGTGCACCAGGAGGCAAATAACTATGCAGTACAAGTATAGAGTTTTGTCTGACTCTATACAAGAAACAGCTGTATGAGTATTGTGTTTACAATCAGCTTTTGCCCACCTTAATGATGTGGTCAGTCACAGGGCATTTACATCACTATAGTCCACAATATTGTATTCCTACAACGGTGCTAAGGTAATGCTTATTAAATGTTTTCCCATGAGAATAGCACAGCCTTGCGAGGCACATAGTCAATTAGATTGTCCTTCTGTAAATACTGCTCTGTCAAGGTTCCAAGCCTGTTCGGGTACAATAGTCAGTTCATCGCCTACTAGGTTCCTTCGTCTCTCTGGTGAGCAGCTGTACTCTATCTTAGATAGAGCTCACAAGGCCATCCTCCTCAGTGGAAGGATGAAAGATATACCTGTACATACATTTATTATTCTCTAACCCAGCAGATAACTAATGCTGAATGACATAAGCCTGCTGCACTGGTTACTGCCAGGGTCAGGGTTCGATCACACTGCAGCTACACTACAGGCAATTACATGCATGATAAGTTCTACTGCCATATTGTAAAATAGAATAATATGCATTATACACTATTTGCTTCTAAACTAGCACGTCATATATGTTTAAATATATATTTTTCTAACATTCTCCCTCCTTTGATTGCTTCTATTCTATCCAGAAACATATACAACATTATTTCATTCCCTAGCCTCTTCCTCTCTGGAACGTTTAACTAGGCAAGTCATTTGTTGTACATTTCAGAAAGGATTTCATTTGGTATTAACAAATTCCACTACAGGTCTTGATACATAGTCTCGGTTACAGATACGTCAACAGAGTCCCTGACTAATACTTTCATACAAAGTATCCCGCAACAGACACATGCTCACAATATGAGCAGAACAACACAAATGGCAATCAAGATTTTCAGTTATGAGTGAACCCCATCCACCAAATGGTTTCTGGAAATAGTTCGTCAGTGGGTTTGGGCCTGGTTCCGCCATGGCTGATACCTGCTGTATTACCTCTAGGTGGTGGTTGATATCGTGCTTATTATGTGGTACTTAGACACAGCAGTCTTCTTTGATAAGCGCGCACGTACCACTTCTCACTGCCAGGGTGCAGTCGTGAGCCATTACATTTTGTGACACAACAGTTCTCATTGCATTCAGTTCATCAGTCACAAGTTCGAGAGCGAAAAGTCGCATTGCTCATTCCTCCAAGAGGTTTTGACAACTTCCTCAGTTCCCTGATTGATTTCACTGCTCCATAAGCTGGGATTGTTCCAGGCCACGATATAACACTGTCACTCGAGTCCATATGAGTCACTTTTCATTTATCTCTTGCAGAAGAATGATTTTTCCAAACAGCTTCCATTTCACCCACTGCATTAGTAGGTTTCTCGACTGAGTTCCCAGTTCTTCGAGCTATATCTCTTACAGTTCGTTTCGTACCCAGAGGCAATTCTGCAGTATGTCATATGGCTGGAGCCAGGTAACCCAAAAAACAACTGCCGGACCAATTCTCAGGTAACCATTGATATGCTTTTTTCCCACAAACAAAATAACAATATTCTACTTTACTACTGATGCGGGTTAACTCTGCATGTAACATTTTCCTGTCTATAACAGACGACTGTTTATACAATTCAGGATGTTTCTGCACATCTTTCCACGTTGTTCTCATTAAGCTTAAATACAAATCATGAATGGTGCTACAACTAGTACTGTAATCTTTGGCTGTTATATGACAATTGTAAGACACAGTTATGTTACAATTACTCCCACCAACTTGGACTGTATCATGTTTATGAAAACAAACAATTCCTTTTTGTGTAACAGGTAAGTACAGTGCCACTTTGTCCTGTGATCTCACAGAACCTGTATCAAAGGTTAAATATTCACAAGTCTCCATCTATCCCCAAGGAGACAACATACATCGGAAGTCCTCCATATGATGTAGGTATGGCAGTACAAACACAGCAATTTGAAATGTTCATAGTCTGTACAAGCACACGCGTCATGCCTAGGTATGTGTTGAGGTTTGGATGCCAATCTGTGGCCAGTTCATCACGTATCACTATTTGTATCTATGTAGTTATATGCAGGAAAGATCACAGCAAAAGTAAAGTCACCACAAACATGGTTAATAGGTGTATGATCAGTAGGACAGTAAACCAATGTCTTTGGGGTTGCTTTGTATTGTTATACACTCTGCCCCGGGTGATTCTGTCTCTATGGTATATCGGCTACAACATGTAAATCAGACTGGATATCCTTTACAGGTTTGAAAAGGGTGAGGTGAACCCAGGACGACCTTTCCGCAAACTTTACTGCAGTAGGCGTTGCCAACAGTACCTGGTACGGACATTCCCACGTTGGACTCGGGCAGTTACTTGTTTGGATAACAGACAAACACACCCAGGATACTGGAGTCAGCTCTGCGTCCGGCTTCGCTTGCTCTTTTTCTGAAAAAGAGTTTAACTGCAAAACAGTGTTATTGGTTAACAATCCTCTCATGTAACTTGCTAATGAGCCATCGACCTCCAGCTCTGCAGGCATGACAGCTTTCCACTGTGGCACATAATATGCCATTCCAAATACTACTTCAAAGGGGGTCAAACCCTTTACATTTGGAACTGTTGTCATGCTCAGCAATGCTAGAGGTAGACAGCAAATCCAATTCATCTGGGTGTCACTCATCAACCTCCTCAACTTATTTCTCGGGATCCCATTGTACCTCGCCACCAGTCATGCTGACTGTGGGTTGTACATGCAATGATTATTCAAGGAAATCCCAAATAATCCCCCAGGTTGCTGGATTGTCTGGTTCACAAAATGTGTTCTATTGTCACTGTAGCTTCTCTCCGGTATGCCAGATCTAGGGATACTTTATTTTACTGAGACCTTTGCCACTGTTGATGCGTCCGGATTCCTGGTTGGTAATGCTTCTACCCATTTTGATAATATATCTACAATCACTAAACAGTATTTCTTCCCTTCACATTTATTCAGCTGTATAAACTCCATACAAATAGTATGGAACGGATATGGTGGTGTAGGAGAACTCACTCGCTTCGGTTGAAATGCTCCCTGTGCATGATGTTTACTGCAAATATGACACGCTGCTCAAAATGTTTGTATGTGGTTCCTAATTCCGTATGTTAGGAATATTCTGTTAACCAACTGTACCATCCCCCCTGTTGAGACATGGCTCTACCCATGGCTCACCAAAGCCGCATATCTGAATGACTTAGACGTTAATATTGGCTTTCTCACTGTGGATATGTACAGTCCGTCTTCAAGGATTGCTCCTCGTCTTACCCACGTCTGCTTTTCTGCTTTCGTAGTTGATGTTTACATTGTTTCTAACATTTCTATATCTAGGATCTCTGAGGATTGTCATTCCTCATTCAAAATGACACTTTCTGACTGTGAGGCTGCTTGTTTTGCAGCTGCATCAGCTCGTGCCTTACCTTTCCTAATCTTATCCTGTTGCTTTGTATGAGCTGCACATTTACAATTAGCTACTTTAGTGGGTAACTGAATGGGATCTAATGAATTCAAGATCAATTGCGCATGTTTAATCAGTTTACCAGTGGATGTTATCATTCCCCTATTCTTCCACTGCTGCGCATAAACATGCACTGTAGAGACAGCATACTGACTATCGGTATAAATGTCCACACATCTGTTGTTCGCTAGAGTGCAAGCACGTGTTAAAGCTATCAATTCTGCTGCTTGAGCAGACACGTTATGCTGCAGGGGTTGGGCTTCTACAATCTCATTATCAATAACTACTGCATAACCTACTTGCTTCTTTCCTGTAGGACTCTTTCTACATGATCCGTACACATAAACTGTCACCTCTGCATCATCTAAGGGTATATCAGTGATATCCTGTCTGTGTAAAGTTATTTGCTCCATTTCCTGTAGGCAACTGTGTGGTGTGCCATACACAGGTGTCGGACGTGATGTTGATGGGTTTAATGTTGTACAATGTTCAATCACCATATGAGGTTGACTCAGGGGTATGGTCAAACAAGAAAGATGTCTAGCACGGGTCAGGAATGCTATTTTCTCTTGCAGCAATATGATCGCAACTGCATGAGGCACTCTCACAGTGAGAGGGGGGATAATACCATTGATGCCGAGGCCTGTACTGCCATGGCTGCTGCAACAACTGCCTGTACACAATGTGGCAATGACCATGCCACTGGGTCCAACTGCGATGAGTAGTAAGCTATGGGGCGTTGCTTACTTCCATGCTGTTGTGTCAAGACTGACGTCATATATCCCTGCTTACAATCTACAGTCTGGAAACATCTGTTATGCTTATTCGGGAGACCTAAAACAGATGTTGAAGCTATCAATCGTTTTAGTCTGCAGAAAGCTGTTTCTGCTACTGGAATCCAGTGTAGTATATCTTGTGCTGCCATAGGTGTATTACAGATTAAAGCAGACAATAGAGCAGATTCCAAAGCATAGTTTGGTAACCAGCTTTGACAACAGTTAGTCGGCCCAGGAAGGACATCATTCCCTTCTTGGTAGTTGGCTTGGGTGCTTGTGAAATTGCTGCCTTCCTATCATCATCTAATGTTCTACCCTCCTTGGATACCACATATCCCAGGTACTTGACCTGTATTCTCCATAGTTGCAATTTCTGCTTGCTTAATTTATGTCCCTGTTCTGCTGAATATTTCAATAATGCTATTGTATCTTCCCTACATTGCTGCTGGGTAGGGGCCGCAAGCAGGATATCATCCACATAAAGTAGAACTTGACTGCCCCCGGGTGGAGTAAACACCGGCATGTTGCTAGCCATCTCCTGTGCGAATATCGTTGGACTTTCACAGTATCCTGAGATAGCCGGGTATGGCTGTATCTGTTACCCTGAATGTAAATGCAAAACAATACGGACTATCTGGATGTATAGGTATTGAAAAGGAAGCATAGTTTATATGTACCACGGTAAGATACTTCTGTTGCGGGTTCATAGCATTCAATATAGTGTGTGGGTCTGGCACCTTTGGTACCCTAGGTATTATTACATGATTTACAGCTTCTAAATCCTGTACCATCCGCCATTCCCCCTTTGCTTTTCTATCAGGAGATAGAGGGGTATTGCATGGTGAATAGTGATTACTTTGTGGATGGGGAATTCCCTCTGTGACATTCCGGATATCTTCTGGTGTCCACGGTCTATACACTAAGGGAGTTGGGTCCTGGCCTTCCTGTCCTGCCTGAGGGTTCGGTACTTCAATTAATTGACAGATATCCTCACTCTGTTCTAGTGACTCTCTTCTTACTTGAGTGTCCCTAGGTATTTTACGTGTTTGTGATGTGGTTTCAATAGCTTCTCTTACAATTGGTCGTTGTGATACCTCTGTTGCCACAGGATAACGTGGGAGGGACTAGCCTGCCCTCCCGCTTCATATCCTGGATGTGGTATTGGAGGTGGTGGAGGGGGTGTGGCCATCGCTACTACTGTATTATTATCTTCTTTGTCTACATATGATGCTTTTGCATTTTTAGTCTTCTGTTCCCTTCGGTTCACTACCTCAATCCACCTATGTGCTTGAGGGATACCCAATTGTCACTGTTTTTTAGCCTGCACATCTTAGGGTTGCCACCTTTTCAAATGCACAAAGTGGGACATTTGTGTTAGGAACGTCGGATTTTGCAGGGCAAAACATACCCACTGCCAGTACAGAGGACAGCAATCTACTTTTTGCCCGAATAGCAACTTATTCTTGTAGCATTTGCGTTGCTTATTCTGTTTATTATAATATTTTGGTGTTTCAGATACAAAATAACTGTTTTATGCTACTATTAAAGAAGATATAGGAAATATATTTGTCCTAAGATATCAGGACATTTGCCATTTGTTCAGTTTGTTTGCAGGACACAACTGGCCATAGAGGGACTGTCCCTCGCAAAGTGGGACAGGTGGTAACCCTAGAACATCTGCGTCACATTTTAAGTGATTCCAATGTTTCACTAACGATATTTTGTCTAATATACCATCAATGTCATATTTATTACCCCATTTTGCAGAATATCTCACATTATGTGCTCTCTGCAATTGCATATACTTCACATCACCCGTCAAACACGGATCTCACGATCTCTTAGTGCACTAATCTCCCATGTCTTCTAAATGACTGTTACGTAACCCTTCTCTCGTACCACATGGTATCTCCTTCCCTGCATCCACTGTAGTGTCTACAATGACTATTTACTCTACTCTGTGTTCCCCTGATCTATGTCCAAATGTAAAACTACTTGGATTGGTCTTCGACTTGCTATCACAACTGTTAACAGAAACACAATGTAGCCTGGTCCCTGATCTACAACAGAGACAAAGAGGCAAACTCTCCTTACCTGAGCCTCCCGTTTATGACTGCACGTTTTCTTCTTGGGATCCAGTTTTCCGCTTTTCAGCCACAGATCAGACAGTGGACAGCCTCTTTACACACAACAATTCAGTCGGAGGTCTTTTCACTCAAGAAGAACCATTTAGGCAACTTCTCCTGCGCAGATGTCTAACCACCCATGCACTCTGACCTGTAGCTTACCAAGGGAATTCCGGCTAAGAAGGACCACAATGTCAAATAAGTTGTTAAAACCAGACTGTAGAAATCAGTAGGCTTTTCTAAGTGACAGTCAATAACACAGGAAGCTCAGGTTCACAACGTTTAAGTGGTGTACACCGGCAGGCATAAACTTTACAGCCCAAGTATGAGAGTTTTGTCTGACTCTATACAGGAAGCAATTTGTTTATATAGTGTTTACAATCAGCTTTTGCCCACCTTACTGACGTGGTCAGTCACAGGGCATTTCCATCACTATGGTCCGCAATATTCTATTCATACGAGGGTGCTGAGGTAATGCTTTTAAAATGTTTTCCCATGAGAATAACACAGCCTTGCAAGGCACCTGGTCAATTACAGTGTCCTTCTGTAATTGTTGCTGTTTCAAGGACCCTGGACTGTTCCGATACAATAGTCAGTTCATTTCTTAATACGTTCCTTTGTCTCTCTGGTAAGGAGTTGTACTCTATCTTCGATAGAGCTCACAAGGCCATCCTCCTCAGTGGAAGGGAGGATGATATACATGTACATACATTTATTTTTCTGTAACCCAGCAGATAATTGATGCTGAGAGACATAAGCCTGCTGAACTGGTTACTGCCAGGGTCAGAGTTCGATCACACTGCAGCTAAGCTTCACCAATTACATGCATGATCATTTCTACTGCCATATTGTACAGTACAATTCAATGCATTATATAGTATTTTGCTTCTAAACTGGCACTTCATATGTGTTGCTATATATATTTTTCTAACAACATCCATCCGGCCATATGCATGTTGTTCCATCCTTTACCTTGGCCGTGGGTGTTTGGCTGTCCGACAACGCTACACTCCGCATGTGATGTCCCACCTTCCCCTTCTGAGCCTGTGGCACCCTGTTAGGACGTCCTGTTTGGTAGGCACATGTTCCGCTATATGTGTTTGACTTGTCTGCATAGCTAATCATCAGTGCGGTGGTTCAACATCCCGACTTGTCCACATGTGTACAGTTATGTGCACCGTGGCGTGTGCAAGCCTATAGGGTTTGGACAAGTGCATACCACATGCGGGATGTACACATTCTGCAGACACATTCACATGCAGCCATTTGCATATCTGTACCTGAGGTGGGTTTGTGACATGTGGGGTACATATTTGCCCGCGTGGCACTGCCTAAAACAATACTTCTTACCACATTTCAGGTATGCCCATTGTGTGTAGGTGTGTAGCTGCACAAGGCTGCTAGCTGGATTGGGTGCACGGTCGTACATGGGTGGGACTTACATGCTACAATGGGGCTATTGTGTATTACATTTGCATGCATGGGTTCTGCTTCTGGATATTACGCTTAGACATACGCCGTCCTGTGTATGCGACAAACACGTTGCTGGGTGTGGTACATGTTGCTATGCACATGTTTGCCTGTGTTTAGGGTATCTTGGTTCATTCCTGTTGTTATGTCGACACGGCTACCCGGCTGTGTACTCTCACTACTGCTTGTGACCATTATGGTTGCCACCTTTTCCAATGCCCATAGTGGGACATCTTTTGTGGAAACATCGGATTTTGCAGGACAACACATACCCACAGCAAGTAGAGATGACAGAACTTCACATTTTTGCCATAATATACGCTTATTCTCGTAGCATTTGGGTTCCTTATTCGGTTTCTTATGCCATGTATGTGTTTCATATACAAAATATATGTTTTATGCTACTATTACAGGTATATTGAGGGAATATTTTTGCCCGAAAATCTCAGGTCATTTGCCATTTTTCGATATTTGGCGGGACACAACTGTCAAATGAGGGACTGTCCATAGCAATGTGGGACAGTTGGTAACCCTGGTGACCATGCCCATGTCGCTACTAGGGTTGCCACCTTTTCCAATAGCCAAGGTGGGACATTTTCGGGACTCACATCAGATTCTACAGGCCGACACATACCCACGGTCAGTACATAGCATAGAACTTAACTTGTTTGCCTAAATAAAAGCTTATTCTTGTAGCAGTTTGGTTGCTTATTCTGTTTCTTGTGACATTTAGGTATTTTAGTTACGGAAATAACTATTTTATGCGACCATTACATAAAATACGGGATATAATTATGTCCTACAATCTTAGCACATTTGCCGTTTTTAATATTTTTTATCGGGACACAACTGCCCATAGAGGGACTGCCCCTCGCAAAGTGGGACAGGTGGTAACCTTAGTCACTACTCCTATGTCGGTGCGGCGCGCTGACATGCTGCGGTACACCTTCTCTGGGTATGCCCACTGACGGTGCATTGTGGGACGAACACGGTGTTACGCGTATCCTTTGTTCCTTGGACGGGTACACTTAGGGCTTTGTGGGTTGTGTTTGCTTCTCCTTTTGTTGGGCCGGGTACTATGTTGCATACTCTGCGTGCGTTTCATTCTGCACGGGCCCTGGCTGGTGACATTACTATTATGGGCGGACTGTGGCAGTCAGCACTTTAGGTTGCTCATCGCCTGCCAGCTTAGCCACGCCTCCGGACGCATCCTACTTGGGCTCGCTCACGTACACTACGCACGTGTCTGTGGTTGCGGCGCGCACTCATTACTATGCATATGGCGCTACTACGCCGACTATTCACTGCACCGCCGGCGCAGGCCTTACACCGGCCTTATGCTGAGCTTCATGAATCCCGGGGAAAGGCCTGCTTTTGAATTGTATGCAGTGAATCATTACATACGGTCACACTTTCTACCCTATTGGGACCAAAATAAGACAAAAATATAGCAATACATCCCTTTTGATCCAAATGATGGTAAAAAAAACTTTCAGTTTATTATTTAAAATCTAACAAAGCAAAACACAATAACTCTTCAGCATTTGCCTTCAATGGTTCTTGAGACTTGACAAGAAAACAGGAGCAGCACACCTGAATCAAAACAAAATGGCCAGTACTGAAACACTAGTTCATTTTGTTTTCTTGTATTCTATATAATAAATCGAAAGCCTTTTAACCTCATTTGGGACAAAAAGTAATCTTTTCACATCAACACTGGGATGTAGACATGGAGACTACTGGGCAGTAAAAGTGTGTCAGCCCTTTCCAGTAGGATGGTGTCTGATGGGAGACTATTCCATTCATTCAGTTTTCTAGCCACAAAAGATAAAATATCCTACTGTTCTAAGACCTCTGAAATCTGATTAAAACTCAGGTTCTTGCAGTGGGATCTTTCCTCCTGGTTAATTAATTTAGATTCTGCCAGATCCATTCTGGTCTTTATTTTGGGTAGATGCTGTTAAATAGCTGCTACCAAAGTTTGGCTTGGAGGGGTGGGAGCGGGGTGGATTGGCATAATGATTAAAGTCTTAACCTCACTAGTACAAGAAAAATGTTTAATTCTGACTGAGCTTGTAATAGTTTCCAGACAGATAGCCTTATAGTTGTCTATGAATTGTTAGCACCTATAAAATATGAACTGGGTGTGAGGAAAGAGTTTCCTCCTCCTCTTTTAAATGGCTCTCAAGTCTACACACACACACACACACGCACACACACACATATATATATATATATATATATATATATATATATATGGATTCCATACATTTTGTCGAATTACACTTAGTCGAAAATGATTCCAGGCATTGCACTTCACTGAAAGCTCACTTGACTGAAAGCTCACTTGGTCGAAGTTCATTTGATCAAAAATGGAATATAGCCCCTGCCTCACTGCAGTGCAACCCTGGTGTGAGAATATTAAATAAGGGGGGGGTGTGGGTAGCACAGCCCCCTACATTGGGGGTGTGGGTGGCGTGGTCCCCCACATAATTTTAATGTATTCACTATTATAAGAAGGTATATCCATTAGAAATGCAATGTATTCACTATTATAAGAAGGTATATCCATTAGAAATGATTTATATATATATATATATATATATCAATGCATTTCTAATGGATATACCTTCTTATAATAGTGAATACATTAAAATTATGTGGGGGGGCTACGCCACCCACACCCCCACACCCCCCCTTATTTAATATTCTCACTCCGGGGTTGACTGCAGTGGGGCAGGGGCTATATTCCATTTTCGACCAAATGAACTTCAACCAAGTGAGTTTTCAGTCAAGTGAGCTTTCAGTGAAGTGCAATGCCTGGTATTATTTTCGACTAAGTGTAATTCGACCAAATGTATGCAATCCATATATATACATACATATATACATATATATGGGTCTACTTTGTTTAACTGAAAGCTCATTTCACTGAATTTCAATTCACCCTGACCAAATCGCTGAATGCTCAAATTACTGAAAACTCATTTCACCGAATCTCATTTCACTGAAGTAAAGTACTGGCACTGTGTAGAATACTTTAAGGCAAGTAAAAAGTATATGGCCTTTTTACCCACTGTAGTGTGATCCTGGAGTTAGTATATATAGTTGGGAGTGTAGGGGGCATGGCCCCCCACTTAGTTTGGGCATATATTGTCTTCTGAAAAGAGTTAGTCATTGGTGTTGTAAGTATGCATGCCTATGGTTTAAAATGTATTGTTTTGAAGCTTTCAGTGAAATATAATATAAAACCAAACTAGGTGGGGGCCTACACCCCCCACACACCCCCAACTATATATACTAACTCCAGTATTGCACTACAGTGGGGAAAAGGGCATATACCTTTTACTTGCCTTACAGCACTCTACACAATGAAATGAGATTCGGTGAAATGAGTTTTCAGTAATTTCAGCTGTCAGCGATTTGGTCAGGGTGAATTCAAATTCAGTGAAATGAGCTGTCAATGAAACAAAGTAGATCCATATATATATATATATATATATATATATATATATATATATATATATATATATATATGTATATATATAAAGTTCTATTGATCTTTTGAAGGCCCTGGATTGGTATTCTGTTTATGTTAAGGATATACCTGTTAGCTTTTGAATAGAGAAAATTTGCTGTTAGCTGGCAATTTCACTGATCAGGAGAGAGGTCAACAGGAGCATGTAAAATCTAGTGCTACCCTTCCTCCATCTTAACAAGAAGTCAGTCTCAACTGTACATTTTATACTACATATCCCACAATAAGGGAGATACCAGAAATAATTCTATGTACATTTTTTACCTGATTGTTTTACTATAATTTTTCTACTCTGAATGCCTTTTTACTTATTAAAGCCAAATAAAAGTAATCCCATTAATAAAGTTAGTATATCACTTTAAAATAAAAAAGTCAGAGTGGATAACTGGATAGCATCCTAATGTGTAGCATAAAGTATTATTAGTTTTAATACAAATCATATTAATGTCCATTGGGAGAGTTTTTTTTTATGGACTGGATAGTAGAAATAACTGCACTGCAGATTTTCTGTTATAATTTTGCCACAGAAATATATCTTGTTGTAACATCTAGGCTGTTTGAGTAAAACACAAGTCTCCTAGAAGTTAAATACAGATTTATCTAAACATATATTAAGCAAATACATTTATTAAAAATATATTAAGCAAATAAATTAATCATTTAATGTATAAAAACTGTTTCATGAAATGCTTTGTTCACTTAAAACTCAGCCACACAAAGCTTCAACTGAATTGCATTGAAAATTGTATATAAGAAACACCTGTACTGATGCCTTCATATTACTTTTGACAGGCATATTTATTTTCTTTTTCAGTAGTGGTCTACTCCATGTCAAGACCTCAGCATGTTTTTCATATTTCTAATACCTCAATAGCACAATTCCAAATGAAGCTATCATGTTTCCTTCTTTCTGTCTTATTTCTAACAAAAGAGGATATGGGGTAAACAAAATCTCCAGGGAGCTTTGTAATGGAATGTTCAGAAATTGTAGCAGCTATAACAAGAAGATTGCTTTCAGCTCCTCTGATGTTTGCTATTCTGGAGGCATTCTACATTAATTTACAAGTTCCATTATAATGCACCAAAAATCAGCATTAGAAAATACATTGTTGTAATACATGGAAGCTGCACATATCTGAAACTGTGTTGCTGTTTGATCTGTAATATTGTCAGTTTGCCTTCTCCCTATGATTTTTTTCAGCCTTAAAAATTTTGAAGTGAACTTAATTGCTTGCCTTTGATAGCAAGCTTTTAGGCTTTATTTTTTCTAGAGCATTAATGGCATTTCTTAAATCAATGCGCCTATCTATTTATGTTACTTACAATGACCTTCAAGTTTTCTTTTCCAGCAAAGTTACTTTGGTTAGTTTTCTCTGCCAAAGACATCGTACTTAGGAATGACATCCTTACTTCCAGACGGTCCACTTTTCGCTAAACATGCTAAAACTACAGACATGAGATAAAAGTGAGATAGTCTGATAATAAATAATAAACACCACTATGATACAAACCAAAGAGAGAGAGAGAGAGAGAGAGAGAGAGAGAGAGAGATGAATAATGAAGTAGATACTAACTGAATCATTTATATCGGTACATATAGATACATTAACAACAAATGTGTTGCTAGAGAACAGTAAGAAACCAGGAAGCAGGAATCATGAATACATTAATATCAAAAGTTCAACCTTTTGATATTGTCAGACTAAACCCCTTAACTCATTATAACTGCAACAGGATAAGCAAATTAACACAAACCCAAAATACAATTAATTCGTGCTTTCTTTTAAAGCAATAAACAACTTTATTGAATTTTCACTTATGGCATAGGCAATCATATACTTACATAAATTAAAATAATTCCTATTGACATATTGTCAGTTGCAACCATTATACATCACATAAAATCTTCTATACATTCATTATCAGTTAAACATTACATAGCTCATTCATTTCCTTCTATACATTCATTATCAGTTAAACATTACATAGCTCATTCATTTCCTTCTATACATTCATTATCAGTTAAACATTACATAGCTCATTCATTTCCTTTTATACATTCATTATCAGTTAAACATTACATAGCACATTCAATTCCTTCGATACATTCATTATCAGTTAAACATTACATAGCTCATTCATTTCCTTCGATACATTCATTATCAGTTAAACATTACATAGCTCATTTATTTCCTTCTATACATTCATTATCAGTTAAACATTACATAGCTCATTCATTTCCTTCCATCCTTTAAACCCCATTCCTCCTGCAAAACATTAGTCTGCATACACTGTTCCTACAATTCCCATTTTTCGATATAATTTGCTCCTATCCTTTTCTAAATATCCTACTTCCAGTTTATTATCACGGTTACTATATTCACTACTTTTGCTATGGTTGGTTTACACTTTGATTTCCATTTTCTAGTAACTGCTTTTTTGGTAGCCACCAGAACTAAACTCAGTGAGGCCTTACCATGTCTAGGCAATTCTGATTCTGTATAACAGCTCAGAAAGGCATTTTGTTAGTTATACCAGTTTGCTCACTCAATATTTCTGACAGAGTAGTCTGCAGGGAATTCATGCTTCATGTGTTATTCCATTTACTTAGCATGACAGGGGAAAATAACTTTGATGTGGATAATCAGTAAAGAAATTTAGCAAGCACTTCATTACAGCTTTTCTTCTGCTGTGAAACTTTTAAAACTTGGTAATTCTTAGTGAGTTCATCAGGGCAAACTATTACATTTTGAATATTTTTAAATGAATTGAATTTCCAGACTTAATAGACACAATATATTTCTGAAAAGTATTGTAGTAATGAATAAAAGCCATCTGATTTCATTGTGGGAGGAAGAAAAAGTTATAGGAACTTCTTCACAGAATGGATAGTAATGCATCTAAAAGTGCATGAAGGCAGAGAATTGAAACATTACAAAAGATGCATTTCACCAAGATAAATTGATCAACATCACAAAAGCTCTTTATTTAGACTAAAGTTTAGGAAAACTTGTAAAAGAGAAAAGGCAAAAGTCTCTGCAGTTGTTACAATAAGATTCAACTTTAAGATGCAGTACTTTGTGTATATGTTGTACACGTTTAAGAAATCTGTAGGTAAAGAAAAGTATTTAAAATGTTAGTAGCTACATGAGCAGTTGTAAGTATGCATGCCTATTGGCACATTTATATCAATTTATATCATAATTTCCATTAATGGGTTTAGAAAAATGCCTTGTATTACTATTACATAACAAAGATTTGTTGCTGGTTTGAAGTATATGAAATAATAAGTCATTTTGTACAATGTGCAGCAATGCAAACCTTAACATAATGTTATGACATGGTATATGTAATACAGTGTGAATAAATGCCAACAGACCTGTATTGATTTACAAATGCACAGTTGATGGAAGAATGCAACAATGACCCCAAGTAAAGCAAAGGGACTAAAGTAAATGCATGTAATACCTGAACCTGTGCAATGAGAGAAACTAAACCTAAGTTTCTCATATGGGCATTCTTTATGAGAGGTTCATAATTACTTCCTATGCTATTGATCTGAGGATCTTAAGAAGCCTAGCCTTACATAAACAACTACCTAACATACTCACAACTACTTGCTGCACATAAACTAATTTACTACCATGAAAAATATATTCTACCAACTTTATTTTATTTATTTATTTTATTTTTTATTGTTTAATAACAAATGTAAAATAAATAAAAATAAATAAATAAATGCATGTAATACCTGAACATGTGCAATGAGAGAAACTAAACCTAAGTTTCTCATATGGGCATTCTTTATGAGAGGTTCATAATTACTTCCTATGCTATTGATCTGAGGACCTTAAGAAGCCCAGCCTTACATAAACAACTACCTAACATACTCACAACTACTTGCTGCACATAAACTAATTTACTACCATGAAAAATATTCAATACTACAAAATATTCTACCAACTTACTCCCCTACAAGTGATCATCACTAAGGTGAAAAATTCCTGTTAATCACAAGTAAGTCTAACAATTTAGCAAAGACTCTCTGTACTCCTGTTCAGTCTTCAAGCTTTGGAATGCCATCCCTCCACATATAAAAATGACAGGAAAACTCCTTCACTTCAAACTTCTGCTCACACAGCACCTTACTCAGTCATGGTCATACTCACACAGCACTTACCTCAGTCATGGTCATGCTTAAACAGTACCTTGCTTAGTCATGGTCATGCTCACACAGCACCTTGTTCAGTCATAGTCATGCTCACACAGTACTTACTTCAGTCATGGTCATGCTCACATAGCATCTTGCTTAGCCATGGTCATACTCACACAGCACTTACCTCAGTCATGGCCATGCTCACACAGCACTTTGCTCAGTCATGGTCATGCTCACGCAGCGCTTACCTCAGTCATGGTCATGCTCACACAGCATCTTGCTCAGTCATGGTCATGCTCACACAGCACCTTGCTCTGTCATGGTCATGCTCACACAGCACTTACCTCAGTCATGGTCATGCTCACACAGCACCTTGCTCTGTCATGGTCATGCTCACACAGCACTTACCTCAGTCATGGTCATGCTCACCCAGCACCTTGCTCAGTCATGGTCATGTTCACTTAGCAACATGATCAGTCATAAACATGCCCACACAGCACTTACCTCAATCATGGTCATGCTTTGTTCCACAAGATTGAGTCTCTCATCTCAAATTAATGTTTTTCATTACTCATTTTTCATCATTTTTCTATCTTTAAGTGTATTAACATACTCTTCTCTACATTTCTCTAATATGGTTTCCGCTCATATATAGCTTTTCTTCTTTCTGAGACTAATCATTTTTGTGCTGTCCTACCCATGATCTTGGACCCCTGTCCTATTACACAAAACCTGTATCTCTACAATCGTATCCTACATTACTACACCTACCGTTCCTCCTGATACCCATCTCTTCATCAATATATTCTAATTTCACAGAATTCAGTAACTCATGGTATATGACTCATTGCTAAGGTTTTCTGTCTTAATAAAATATATCTAGACTATTTAATTTCTAGCGAAAGAAATACCTCATAATCTTGTAATGCATATAATTAATACAAATTTTTTGTTAGAAAATACTTCAGTTTATCAATGTAAACAGTGCTTTATGTAGCCTTGTTATGTAACAAATGTATATCGGAAACTATGAATGTATAATATAAATGCAATTACATATGTACTTCTGATGGATCTTTTATCCCTGGGCATCTGCTGAAAATGGGCTTTGTCCAGTCAGACTAACACAGTCAACAAAAACTAATAAATGAATTAAAATAATCAATTGTTATTTGTACTTACCTGTCATAAGTCTAGTGGTGGATGAAAGGGAGTATCCAGTCTGTTCAGAAGTGATTTAGGAATACTAAGGAAACAAATACAAGTGGGAAGGGAAGATGGCAAGTTTTTTTGGTAAAATAAATTAACAGCAGCAGGAAGTGTAAATGCCCCAAACAGAGATGCTGTGGTATGTTTCAAGGAGCTTTTGCATCTCATTGAGATGAATGCATTTAATAAGAATAGAATAGTGGTTATGCAGAATTTTAATTTAATCCTCAAACTGAATACAGGGATTACAGGTATCTTTTATGACAAATGAGAATATCATGCCAGAGCATAAAAGAAAATGCCACTAATAATAGAGGATAAGCATTGCACTGACATATTCTTAAATAGAGTAACTCGGGGTAGATCCAAGTCATCTTTTGGAAGAACATCTCTAAACATGGTTATAGTTCTGATAACAATTTGGTCTCTCAGTCATAGATTAGAATTAGCTGAAATTCTCTCAGTCTAAGCACCAGTAAATGTCACACTATTAAATCCCACTGAGAATAATTCAGCCCAGCGATGGAGGTGGACCTGCTAAAAATGGAGAGAAGGGTCAGAATAGAGCCTTCTTCAAAAAAAAAAAAAAAACACCAGGTGGTTGAGATGAATAACCAGGACAGAATTATTTTATCATTGTATTTGGCAGGATGGCTGTAGGGCTGCACTACATACAGAATTAGTGCCATAAAAGAAGATCCCCCCCAAAAAATATGGAAGTTGTTTAACAGAGATACAACTTAGCCATCTACAAAGGTTGATGGTTAAGACAATAAATAAATAAATAAATAAATAAATAAATAAGAAGAAGAGCTTAGAGTTAAAAGAGAAATTCATTATGCCTTTACCACAAAAGCTGAGGCAGAACTCCAAAGAAAAGGAAGATTTTGGTGGTTCCACATATAAACTAATCAGAAATACCCTTCCTTAAATTTCAAGTAAAGAAGACTAAACACTTAATGAATGGAATCACCAGAATGGAAGGACATGTAATAAGTCAAATATACTGTATGACAGTAGAATTTAGGATGTGCAAGTACAGTTTTTAATCTAATCAACCAAGATGAAGGGATCATGGAAGGTTTTATGGTGAAAGACTTATTTATATTAACCACTGAAACAGCATGATTAGAAAAGAACATAACAAGAGGAAACACGTAGCAAATATGGGAAAGAAAGATGCTGATCCAGATGGATTTCAAGCAGAATGCTACAAATGAAGATGAACACCATTACTGATCAACTCAACAATGTGTTTAATAAGATAACTGAAGGTTTCTGTCTCTATGGCAAATGTTGCTTGAATGGAATAATTTTTATCTCTACAAACTGGATGTTGAATTGGAAAGTACATTGGACAGAGATAGGTAATTTAAAATGGGGGCTAGACTTAATACTTTGATTAGAAATAATCTTTTATTGGCAGCAATATTGAAAAAGAACAGCAGGGAAATATGGATTGGAGCAGGGATATTAGAATGAAATCAAATCTTGGTGACCAGAGGGAAGTGGAGTAATAAGCCTAGGTATTTTAAATTTGTTTTTATAATTTTGAGGTAGAGTACAAGATATCAAAACACAGTGATACTGATATAACAAACTAGCACATGTTTATGAATCACTAGAAAATGCAAAGAAAATGTTAGGGCAATGTACCATGAAAAGAAATTGGCTACTATAATGAGGGCAGAAGTATTTTCAAATATCAAGATTAATTAGAAAAAAAGGACAGCATTAGTCAGGAATATTCAAAAGTAGTGGAAGGATAATATAAAACTTATACTAAATGAAGAAGAATGCAAAGTGGTCTAGGAAAGAAACACGAGGTTAAGAAAATGTAGTAGACTCTGGGACTTTTAGGTTAGAGTTATACACAGGTGGTGCATAGCTCTGTGCAAACTATTGAGAGATGGCAAAATCAATCAAACAATCAATCAATCAATCAATAAATTCCTCTGTTGGAGGTATGGGAGGTGAACATCCTGATCACATGCATATGTTCCAGACCTAGCCTACAGCCCAGGTATATTGAACACTAGATTTATAAAGATGGCACCAGATTTTTTTTATTTTAATTTGTCTTTAACTTGAAAGTCATGCATGTGTAGTGTAGATTTTAAAACCACAAAACTGGCACAGATTTGGATGATACTAGCAAGTGTAACTAACAATACGCTAATAAAGGAAATAACAAACGTTACTCAGTCCTGTCAGGCATACATATCTAACTATGTCAAACTATTAGAAAATGTTCTACTTTAATTAAAGAGGGAGGGATGAAATTATCAAATACACATGAAGAGAGACAATATTTTTCATTAATTTAACTTTCAGACAGATAATGGATGACACCTAGTGTGAATGGATGTAATCATTATATGCTCTTATCACCGCAAAAGCTTCTGAAGATGGTCATATTATTATAAATATGATGTATGCAGATTTATATGTGTTTATGCTTAATTTTGGTTAACTTTTGACAATGTGGGTTTCAAATTTGCTGTCTTTATTTTAATTTGCTATTATGCATTTATGCATCCTCCTGTCTTATAATCAATAAAAACTATGCAGTATAAAATAAAATAAATAAATATTTTGTTTTTGTGGTGAAAGGTCACATGATATGTGCATGCTAGGAAGGAAAGATAAGAGGGCAGATGAATGGCTGAGGATATGATTGTGGGCTAATAAAGGACCCCGCTGCTCTAATTAAAATCTGTGGTAAAAAAAAGTCCAGTGTGAAAGTTTCCTATTCAGGGACACATTAGTTGTAATGGTAAAAGGCCTCATTCTTGACTAATTTGTATGTCTCTGGATTACCGTTAACTACTTCAAGTGCACATCAGCACTTCCTGTGGTAGTTAGCAGTGGCAGTGGCCATATCATGTCAGCACAGGCATCCTCCTCATTCACTTTCACAAACAGAATGCTCACATTCAAACGCATGCATGCACATCTCCCTATATTGTCAGAACATCTCAGGTGTCTCCAGGGTCGGCCCGTGCTATTGGACTGCCAGACTGCAGCCCCCCCAGCTGTAAAATAGAAAGAAAATAAAAGATAAAAAAGAAAATTAAAAATCACAGACTTTCACGCATGCGCACTAGTCCGGACTGCTGCTGAGACAGTCTGGAGCATGGGCAGGTGTCTCCAGGGTCGGCCCGTGCTATTGGACTGCCAGACTACAGCCCCCCCCCAGCTGTAAAAAAGAAAGAAAATAAAAGATAAAAAGGAAAATTAAAAATCACAGACTTTCACGCATGCGCACTAGTCCGGACTGCTGCTGAGACAGTCTGGAGCATGGGCAGACTGTTTCAGCAGCAGTCTGAATTAGGAAACATTTAAGAGCAGAGATCCCAGAAGTCTATGCAGTTGTAACTGCATAGACTGTCATTGGAAATGGATCAGACTTGGACTGCAACATCGGCAGGCTGGAGTCTCATCAGGAGAAGAACAACTCGCGTGGTGGATTTGATGCTCCAATGGACATAATGCATGGGCAGGTTGTAGTGCTCTAACAGCTATGGATTTAATGGCACGAAGGGATCTACATCACTCCAGGTGTGTGTGTGAAATACTCCAGTTGCTATATACTGGTGGCTAGAACAAACTCATGGTGGTGTGGTAGGGAATCCCTCAGGCTTGAACTCTGTACCTTGTATGCAGGTGTTAAGGATCTGAATTCCCTACCCATCACCATTTGTAAAAAACAAATTGCAGATTTTTGCCTCATATTTGATCTGATCTGTTCCTCATAATATCTGTGGTTTCTAAATGTTGCAATGCTTGATATTTGATGGTGCAGTGGTAGCATTGTTGCCTCAAAGCTTCAGGTTTGATTCTTGGGTGGGGTGCCTTCTGTGTGGGGTCTGCATCTTCTTCCTGTGTTTGTGTGGGTTTGCTTTTGTGTCCTCCCATGTTACAAAGACATGTCTGCATTATTTCTTCCTGGGTCTCTGCTGAAAATTGTTTTTTGTTCCAAGTCAGACTGTCCTGATTAACAAATGTTAAATAAAATTGACAGGCATTTAAATTTCAGACTTCAGGTTTCTGAATGCTTAATTCCTTGCATATTTAATGGTGCAATGGTAGTATTGTTGCCTCACAGCTATAGGTTTTCTGGTTTGATTCTTGGCTGGGGTGCCTTCTGTGTGGAGTCTGCATCTCATCCCTGTGTTTGTGTGGATTTGCTGTGGTATCCTGCCATTTTACAAAGACATGTGTCTGCAGTATTACTCCCTGGGCCTCTGCTGAAAATTGTTTTTGTTCTGTCAGAAGTAAAATTGACAGGCATTTGAATTTCAGACTTCATATTCTTCAGAAAATACATAGTAACACAACCTTTTATTCTAGCAATTTTCTAAGTTTATAAGATGAATATTTGAAATTTGTCCTTATTTTTGGGACTGTATTAGCCCATTATTGGCTTTGTCCAGGTTTTTTGTGCTAAGGTTGACAGCTATGGCAAGAACTGAATTCACTGAATATGTTTGAGGGCTGTATTCCCTCATTACTGGGTTTGTCCAGGTGTTTTGTGCTAAGAGGTTGACAGCTATGGTGAGAACTGAATTCATTAAATGATAGCCATTTAAGTTTCAGTCTTCCTCTCTTTCACAAAGCAGCTGATATGGTGTAGTGGTATTTTGCTCTGACTGTTTTGCACAGGGACCTTGGCAGTAAAATGTATGGTAGTAACACAGCATTTTTCTTTCACAAAGCAGCTGATTTGGCATAGTGGTATGTTGCTCTGACTCTTTTGCACAGGGACCTTGGCAGTAAAATGTATGGTGGTAACACAGCATTTTATTCTAGCAACTTTCCAAGATTATACAAGCAATGTTTAATGTGTCCCTGGTTTTTGGGCTTTTGACTCCCCTCCCAATAAATTTGGCTTTTTCCTGATTTCTTGTGCTGCGAAGTTGAGATGCAGTTGAGTATTGAGTAGATTTTACAAGGAGCTGAGAGCTGCAGGGGAAGATAAGTTTAGTGCTGCTTATGCTAAGTCAGCTTGCATTGTTAATATCACAACAGGTTGTATACTTGCTTTTGATGCAGTAGGTTGTTGGTTCTACTCCCACAAGGGGCGAATGCTGCCGTACTGAAAAAGTTAAGATACTAACTATGAGCCTGTTATCAGTTTGCCATGCATTTCCTATTGCAATATTACTAGCTTATCATTTTTAATGTAATATAGGCAATTTATTCCTCAGGAGCATCAGGCACTTTATTTTTCAATGAAACCATGAAATATAAAGGTGTTTACTAGCAGTAACCTCTTCATTAGTTACAGATTTATTTAATGTGGAATTATTTAGATGACTTTTTTACTTCTTCAGAGATTGTGCATATTTACTGATAATGGTGGACTGTAGAATTGTGCATATTTACTGATAATGGTGGACTGTAGAACTGTGCATATTTACTGATAATGGTAGACTGTAGAAGTTTGAGTAGACTTTTATGATAGAAATGTTCTGAACTGGGCAGTTTTGTCATTATGGGTGCATGCATTTTGTTTCATTGTTTACTGGAAAGATGTTCTGAATTTGGCAGTTTTGTCATTATTGGTGCATGCATTTTGTTTCATTGTTTACTGGAAAAATGTTCAAAACAATAGGAAGGTGTATCAAAGAGCACATGTATGTTTCATATGCAAGGGACCTATGATTTGAAAACAACCCAGAATTAATCTTTATCTGCCACTGGTAAAATGTATTTTCTTTGAATGTGGGTTTCAATGCTGTTACAATTAATGTGAGTTTCAAGGGCAGATAAGTTTTAATGCTAAGTTTGTTTAGCAGATGTCTTAGTGTTCGTGCTGTAAAATGCAAAATAAAACTTTCAAATGAAGTCTAAATCATCATAGAAGTAAATCAGTATGCACATTAGTGTTTATGGTAAATAGAGTGAAATAACCAAGTAATTGGTCATTGGAATGGCTGCAGGGGGAGGCTCCATTTGACCATGATTTTGTGAGGGGGAAGGGCGGCAAACTTAAAGACAGTCCCAGCTGAACTATACCTCCCAACTGTCCAGATTGTCAAAGAATGAATAGATTTTTGCTTCTTATTTTTGGCTTGTTCCTCATAAAATGTGTGGTTTTCTGGCAAATCATTTAGGAATTAAGTCAATAAATAATGACACACTGAGTTTCAGACTTCATAACCTTCAGAAAAATGCATGCTAAAGTAAGACCTGTTGTTCTATCAACTGTCTCGGTTTATACAAGAGCAATTTTTAGTACTGTTTATATGTTCTCCCAATATATTTGGCCTTGTCCAGATTTATTGCATTAACAGGTTGAGAGGTACATGCAAATAAATTGCTTTATAGAATTAGGCATAGCCAAACCTCTCAACTGTCCCTGATTTTGGCTCAAAATGTTGCTCTTCCCCCTAATAATCCCTCCGCAAAATAGCAATTTTGGAAGAAAACATGGAAGGTTTACAATGATCAGAGTTATAGATTACTTTTATTTCAGAAATGCATGTAGATTCTTTTATTTTGTCAGCTGCTCAAGTTAGCAGTACTAATATTATGTCCCTTCTTTGACAGGTTCCCAGCTGTATTGTGTGGCTATTTTATATTTTTACATCACATTTTGGTCCATTTTTCATAAAATTGTGTTTTTTTTTGGCAAATTAGTGACAAATCATTAAAGACTGAAGTTAGAGAATAATGACAGACATTTGAGTTTCAGATTGTATACCCTTCAGAAAAGTCATACTAATGCAAGACCTATTTTATTATCTTTCTAAGTTTATAAGAGCAATATTTAAAAATTGTCCTTATTTTTGGGACTTTGTCCCACTTCTTTGTATGGCTTTGTCTAGATTTCTTGCTCTGAGGTTGAGAGGTATGACACATGTGTCAGGGCCATCACAGTCAGCCAGAGACATTTCAAATTGTGACATACTTGTTGCACCCCACTCCCCGATGTAGTGACTCTGGATGTGTCCAAGCAAGTCAAGGAGTAGTTATGCAGTGTAAATGTGCAGAGTATCCCCCCATCCAAGGTAGACACAAGTACTACAGTGGCTTTTTATCTGTCCTTGATTTTTGCAGAATGGTCTGGTTTCTGTCATTTTTTTTGTACTGTTGATTTATGCTTATTACTCAAAGTGCCTGTTGCTCTGTGTTTAAGTAGCAATACTTTAATGACCATCAGGTAAGCTTGGCTGAGATCGTAAGATGCAAGTAAGCTTTAATAAGCATACTGTTAAAGAATTGGCAACATTGAAATCATTTCTGTTGTTGCCAAGTAGAGAATACTTAACTAGATAATGTATAAGCCTTGGGTATTGAACTGCATATGACAGTATTTGTAATAAAGGACAGGATTACATTATTTTAAGAAGCTTATTACACTTGGAGACTTCCAGTCATTTCTGCAGGCTTTGCCCGTAAACTAAACAGAATGCCAAACGTGTGGTCCATAACCTGTACAGTAATCCTTTTAAGCAATGCATCTTGAGCCTATTTCTTGTTTGTTCTTCAGTTTTTACTTTGATCATGTTTTCCCCATGAAACAAGTAGATAGTTGTCAGGCAGCAGGTCTTTTTTGGATAAGAAACATTTTTACAAGTGGGGGCATCAGAGATTTCTACTTTCAGCATGTTACTTGGTACTTTAATAAAGCTGAATATAAATTATAATTAGAACTGCAGTGCAAGAAGTGGTTTGAGTTGAGTGCTGCTTGTTTTTCTTATACTTGATTTTGACTGGCATTCCATTAATGTATTTAAAAAGTAATTTATTTTTCATGCCTCACAACCTTTTTGTTTCCATCTAGATATTAAGTAAGCTATCATGCAGCCAATGCATTGAAATATTTTTATTCTTCTACACTTCATTTTGTCTTGATTGGACTCTCATAATGACGGTTTGGCACCCAGGGCAGTGTATTTAGTTAGTTTTTGTGGTTTTGAGCATAGCTCCTCCCCTTTCTAGTTGGCCGCATGCCTTCCCATTGACCCCACCCATTCAGCTGTCTCCTGCAGCCCCCCTTTAATTTGAAGTCACCAGCCGCCACTGGGTGTCTCCTTTTTGTTGCCCTTATATGTCATGGATGATTTCAGTCAGTCATTAATGCCAGACATTAGAGTTTCACATTTCATATCCTTCAGTTAATTGGGTCTATATTAGTTCATCGGCAGCTTTGGTTGTCGAATCTGTAATAATCGATACCAAAGCGTCGAACTTGCAAAGTCTTGAACGGTCATTTCAGCAAATTCATTCCTCGGGAAAAATGTTGATTGGTCGTTATCGGGGATTTGCCCTTTCGGCAATGTGGAGAGATCTCGGAGTTGGTATATTTAGTTAGGGAGGGTGGGGTGAAGCCCCCCACTTTATTTAGGTTGAAAAGTTAATTTTTTTCGCGGACGGCCTACTCAATTCTTTCCCGAGGAAAAAATTTGCTTAAATGGCCATTTGTGATTTTCCAAGTTCGACGCTTAGATGTCAATCATTGCAGACTCAACAACCTAAGCTGTCGATGAACTAATATAGACCTTAGTTAATCCATGGTAGTGCAAAAACTGTTAAACTAGCAACTTTTTAAGTTTGTAGGAGGCAAATTTAACATCAGTCCATGATTTTGTCTTGTCTTGTGCTATGAGTTGAGAGATACATCTACTGTTCCCCTTGCATGCCACAAACTGTTTCAGGCATGGAATAATGTCTAAGATTCGCAATGTATATTTAAAAATCTGTTATTGCAGTAGCTTCTCAAATAGCACATCAGGTTAATGCTGAGGTTTACTCACTCTGTCAAGGATAAAATATTCAAATCCTATCCCCTTTGCAACTTTTTTAAATCTTATATACACACACACATATATTATATATATATATATATATATATCTATATATGGGTCTACTTTACATGGTCGACGTTTCACAAAGTCGACCTTCATATGGACGAGACCACATGATCAACTTTTGGAAAGCCGACCATGTAAAATAAACACAAAAAACACAGCGAACACTTACCTTAAAACTGTTAGCAGGGGGCAAGCCCCCCTGCACCCCCCCCGTAACTTACATATACCAACTCAGAGATTGCACTACAGTGCGGAAAAGGGAAATTTTCCCATTCCACACTGTACGGAGATAGCGGTTCCCCATGGTCAGCTTTTCAATAGTCGATCATATGGTCTCAGCCATATGAAAGTCGACTTTGTGAAAAGTCGACCATGTAAAGTAGACCCAGATATATATATATATATATATATATATATATATATATATATATATATATATATATATATATATAGTTATGTATCAGTCTCTCTCTATCTCTATCTATCTAGATATATATATATATATATATATATATATATATATATATATATATATATATATACATACACACACACACACACACACACACACATATATATGCATATCACTCTCTCTCTTTCTCTGTATCTATCTGTCTATCTATCTATCTATCTATCTATCTATCTATCTATCTATCTATTTAGTTTATCCATGGTGTCTAGTGTTTTCCCTATGATTAAGACATGAAAAGATATTCTCCCCAATGTCTAGTATTTCTCCTCATCCCTGTACTGTGCAGTGCCATTAAGTTATAAGATGTAGTTCACCCTGGTAGGTACTGTTTTCCCCGACCCACAACTGCAAAGTTATCCCTATTGGCTAGTAGTTAAATACTACAACCTTATGTCTTTAGTCCAGGGGTGTGTGGAAGTAGGACTGCCATCCCAACCTACCCAGCCAACACACACACACACACACACACACACACACACACACACACACACACACACACACACACACACACGCACGCACGCACAAAAAAAAAAAAAAAAAAAAAAAAGATCAAGAGGAAAAGATGTGAAACATCCAGGAAAAGGGGATCAAGGGCTGAAATCTCTGCCAGACTGAAGGCAAATCCTTTCAGGCCTGCATTACCATCCTTACTTCTAGCAGACTTGGGCTCTCTGGATAATAAGATAGACTACATAAGGCTGGAAATAACATCACAAAGCAAGGTGAGAAATACTTGTGTTCTTATGTTCACAGAAACTTGGATGTATAGCAACATTAACAACTGGAAGGGCTCACTGTTTTTCGTGCAGACAGAGATCTAGCTCACATTGGGAGACATATCTCTCAACCTTTTAGGACAAGAAATCTGGACAAATCCTAAAATAATGGGGTATACAAAGGCCCAGAAATACAGACAGATTTTAAATATTGCTGTTATAAACTTAGAAAGTTGCTACAGTAACAGTATTTGTGTTAGCTTGCATTTTTGAGGGATATGAAGTCTATAACTGAAACGTATATCATTATTTAATCACCTCAATCCTCAGGGATTTGCCAGAAAAACACTAATTTTATGAGGAGCAGATGAAAAATACGAGGCAAAAATATGGACATTTTGCGAAAATCTGGACAGTTGAGAGGTATGGTGGGAGATCTAGAGGAGGTGGAGTCTGCATGTATGTAAACAATAGCTGGTGCAGAAACTGTGAGACTGCCCTTAGCCATTGCTCTGAAAACAGAGTTCTTAGTAGTCAGATGCAGACCTTTTTATCTGCCTAGAGAGTTCAGTGATGTCCACATCATAGTGGTGTATATCCCACCAAGCGCAAATACTAAAGAGGCACTGGCTATGCTGTATAACCCAATATGTGTCCTGCAGAATAAGAACCCAGATTTTGCATACATTATTACAGGGGATTTCAACCAGACAGATCTGAGGTCAGTATTACCTAACTACTACCAGCATGTGGGATTTGCAACAAGGGGTAGCAACACCCTGGACAAGGTGTACACCAATATCAAGATGGCATATAAAGCAATGCAATACCCACACTCGGGCAGCTCAGACAACCTCACCATCATACTAATGCCAGCATACAATCCTGCACTAGTCAGGGAATAACCCACTGTGAACCAATCAGGGTATGGCCAAATGGAGCAATCACAGGACTCTAAGATGGCTTCGACAATACAAACTGGAGCATACTCAAAAAGGTTGCAACAACTGATCTAGATGCTAACTTGGATGAATACACAGAAATTTTGATAGCATATATATCTAAATGCATAGATGACATGACCATCCACAGATGCATCATCATAAGAGCCAACCAAAAACCTTGTCTCACCAAAAGATAAGGAAGTTCTCAGTGTGACAAGGGCAAACTTGAAGACAGAGTTAAAGGAAGCAAAAAGGGCCTATGGAAAGAAAGTTCAGAACCAGTTCACTGACATTAGAGACCCCAGGTGCATGTGACAGGGCATAAAAGCCATAAATGAATACAAACCATTGTCAACCCAATGCAAAGACAACACAGAATTCCTGGATAGGCTGAAGACCTTTTTCTGCAGGTTCGAGGAGAGGAACAGCTGCAAGGCAGTAAAACTCACTGCAGACCCAGGAGATGAAGTGCTCAGTCTAAGCTCAATAGAGGTGAAGAGGACCTTACAGCAGGTGAACCCTAGGAAGGCTGTGGGACCAGATAACATCAATGGAAAGGTGTTCAAGGACTGTGCTGAACAACTAAGAACTGTACTCATGGATATATTTAACACCTCCCTCGGTCAAGCGAAGGTACCCAAATGCTTCAAAAACACAAACATTATTCGGCTTCTGAAGAAATTATCTCCATCAAGTCTCATTGGCTACAGACCAGTAGCCCTCATGTCCACCCTTATGAAAAGCTTCAAAAGGTTAGTCAAAAAAGCAAGCCTTCCAGTGGCACTAGATCCATACCAGTTCCCAAACTGTGCCAATCACTCCACGGCAAATGCCATTTTGGTTGCATTACATCTCTCATTGGTAAACCTTGAGAACAAGGACAGCTGTGTTAGAATGCTGTTTATTAACTTCAGTTCAGCATTCAATACTATCATCACACAACAGCTAATCGAAAATTGTGTTCAACTAGGTATCAACACTCATATGAGCAACTGGATCCTGGACTTCTTGACTGAAAAACCTCAAAGGGTATGTGTGGGCAATAACTCTTCGAAAAGCATCACAATCAACACAGGAGTACCTCAAGGCTTTGTGTTGAGTCCACTGCTGTTTACTGTACTAACCCACGAATGTAAAGCTAGATTCAATGCCAGCTGCATCATCAAGTTTGCGGATGACGCTACAGTTGTGAGCACACTGATTGACTGGTGTGCAAAGTACAACCTTGACCTTAAATTCAACAAAACAAAGGAGATCATAATGGACTTCAGGAAAACACAAGCAGCTCATTCTGTTGTCATGATTGATGGTGGAAAGAGTAAAGAGCACAAAATTCCTGGAGGTTCACATTGCGAAGGATCTATCTTGGTCAATAAACACCAGTCATATAGTAAAGAAGGCTCATCACTGTCAGCGATTCCTAAGGTGATTGAGGAAAGTGTATCTACCATCACCTATCCTCTCTACCTTCTACAGGAGTACCCTAGAACGCATTCTAATGTGTAACTTTTCAGTGTGGTAAGGTAGCTACCCAGTTTCAGACCAAAAAGCCCTACAAAGGATTGTGATAGTGGCAGAGAAGATAACAGGCTCCAAACTTCCACCAATACAGGAGTTATACACAGCATGATGTAGATCACAACAGAGCTACAAAAATAATCAAGGATCCTACACACCCTGCTTATGAACTGTTCACATGCTTGTTGTCTGGCAGAAGATACCGCAGCTTGCATTATAATATGTTCAGGTTCATAAACAGCTTCTTCTCTCAGGTGGTGAGACTTTTGAACTCTGGAAATGATCTCAGGGAAGCTAGTCACTGACAAGATATCGGTCAGCCAGCTCTTCTGGTGTAAATAAATGAGCGACAGTTTGGATTCTAAACATAAACAATACATAGAAGGCACATAATATGCAATATTCTACTAACTAGATCCTCTTATTCATGTGAGAATCACACAGTGCAGTAGGAACTTGTGCAATAAGATTAGCATATGTCTCTATCCCAGACTGCTTTATTAGCCTGTAGCATGTCCACATATACAGCCTACCATGTTGCTTTACATTTTCAAGTTGTAGTACAGTGATAGGGCTGTCTATGAATCAGAAATGTTTACTGCAAGGTGTACACCTCATGTATATCTTACAGTAACCTTTCTAAATCTGGTCCATGGTGGGATACAGGCATCACACAAACTGCTATCTGGAAAGGAGGATGATACTGGAACCAGAATGAAAGATATCTTAGTTCTGTGCAGCCGGTGATGTGGACCACACCCACCTCTTGTATCCCAGTGGCATAGGACAGCTGGTCCAGTGAATTCAAAATCTGTTTCCGGAGTGGTTAGTGTACAGTGATCTAGGACAGCAGTGTTAGGTCAACCACCACTTCCATCAGCTGTTCCATCTCTGGCTCAGCTGAGACAGG
Source organism: Protopterus annectens (assembly GCF_019279795.1). Taxonomy (NCBI): domain Eukaryota; kingdom Metazoa; phylum Chordata; order Ceratodontiformes; family Protopteridae; genus Protopterus; species Protopterus annectens. Next base: position 173,494,511 of record NC_056740.1, on the reverse strand, counting down.
AAATTGGGATAAACTTCATGCTGGTGTGGAGCCAGAAACTCCCAGGATGAGGCATTTATAACCTGATCACCAACCTCAGTCACAGTTTCCACTGGGGCAACTGCAGCCAGTGGCTGACATGCATGTGGCACTTTGGTACCACCATGACCTGAAGAAGAGAGACACAAAGGAAGAGTGCCATGAGTAATGATGAGTCCTGGCTGGTACATAATGTAGAGTAGGTGGTAAACTATGAGTCCACTGGCCCTGTTAAGCCATAAGTCTCTGCTGCCCCTCTGGCAGCTGGTTGTATTCTCCTCCTCCTCCTCTGGGCATATTGAAGGAGCCAACTGATATGCAAGCCATTGCAAACAGATGTGAGAGAGATGCAGACAACAGAGTGAGGGCATGGCTATATATTTATGTGCAAGCAAGCAGAAGCCTATGATTGTCTACACCACCATGTTTTCTGGAATGCTGCAGAAACATGAAATGATAGTCACAATCACACAAAGGAGTGGACATGCACCCTACTCTAAAGAATACCACAGTGCCACAACAATACAGTTACCATAACAGCACACATAGCAAAAAGACAGTTTCCCATTGTTGCCAATTTAGTACATCCTGGCATCTGTAACAGGAAACAAACCTTATTAGAAATAGTACTCTGAAAGGCAGAAAAATGTTTTAAGGTACAGTATGAAGTATGGTAGAAATGGCAGACATTTGCAATGCCATTCAGGGTCCTCCTGCCTCATATCTGCTTCCCACAGCCTGACGTCTTCAGGGTGGCAGTGATACAGGCCAGTGTACTGGTGCCTGTACTACTCACTGGTACAGGGATGCCAGAGTCTTGGGCAGATGTTCTGTCAGGTTATAGCAACTATCCACTTTATGGTATGGTGTTTTGTGTGATCCCACTAACTGGATGCTCTTTCAGGTTATACTAACCATTCACTTTATCACACGGAATATCATGTAATCCTAACAACATCTCCTTGATGTTGATGTGTAGATGGTGTAGCATTATCTTACTTTCTTTGACACACCAGGCAGTTGCTGTTTAGGGACACTATTAGTGGCAGCCATCATCAAGGTCATACAAAACACCAATATGGCAATCTCTGACTTACACTTTACATGGAACATTGAATCACATGCAGTGCACCTTAGAACCAGTATGCAGCATGGCATGCATACATGCAAAGCCTATCTACATTAAGGTATGTGCATGGAAAGTATCTGAGCCTTGTTTCACTGACGAATTTCTGTGAAACAAAGTTATTTATAGAGAGAGAGACAGATTATAGCCTCATTAGCAAACATGTGGTGCAAACTGGTATATATCTGTGATATTTGTAACCAGTTTACTATGTTAGAAGTCAAAATTTGTAGCCTGGAAGCAGCAGCAGTATTTGAGCCACTTGGTATCTGTCTGAAAGTAAGATAACAATAATTCCAAAGGATAGGGTCCAGAGGAAATGGTATGATAAATTTCATCAGTGTGATATATAGTAAATGTGTGCCTAGGAACAGATTGTGGTAACACTGCTGTAATTGTGCTACTACCACATGTGTGCACTAAACTTGCCTGCACCCTGTACCTGAAGTACATTGTAGATTGTAGCTGATGCGTCTGTGAGATAGCAGCCTACAATGTCAGGTTTACCTTCCCCTCCTTCTTTGTTCTAACTAATGTATCTCACCAGTGCTGTATACACATGAGCACCTTCCTAGGCAAAGTCTATAGCAACCTTATTGCAAACCAGGTATCACTACTGATCTGTACTATACTGGCTTGCAGCATGCATTGTGCAACATGCATGTATTATGTAGCATACGGAGCTGTATATATGTAACTATAGCAGTGAGTTGACAACCTACAGCAATGGAACTCTTTACCTCCCTTCTCCACCCTGCCTTATGTATAGGAAGTGGTGTCTTCTACAGGGATACCTGCTGTGGATGTTTAAACATGCAGCTGCTGTCAGCATAGCCCATGATCTTATATTACCTTTACATACTGATGAGTCTCCACTTATGCTGCCTGTAAAGCCCATATCACCCATGCATATTTGTGAAATTGTGTGTGTGAACTTCCTAGCTGCATGCACGAACACATAAATCCCTAACCTCGCTCACTTTAGCTATCACTGAGGTGCTCTACTGTCCATAATGTATGTGTGGCCTCCATTACCTTAATAACTTTGTCCAACATTGTCCTGGTGTGATTTGGCAAACAAGGTGTAATTCAGGGCTGTAAAGAGGGTGGGTTAATGGGGCAGTCATCTCAGGTGCAAGTTATTAGAAAGCATGATTGTCAGGTGCTCATGTTATGGGACTGCAGTACCGACATACATAAATGGGTGCTAATACTGTGTTTGCACTCACAGCTGATATGCTGTGCATGATAATGTAACTGTACTGAGCAAGCTGCTTGATGCATTAGTAGCAAACACCTTGCTATAGTTTTATCAGTTTTACATTAAAATCCCTTTTTTGTTTTCATTTTTGGAATTTTTTTTTTTTTTTTTTTTTTGCAGAGGTAGCACGAGAGCAATGTCAGCACTCATAAATGAATGCCCAAACTTCAGTTGAGGTTCTGGCTGAAGAAATTTGCTTGGTGATTTAGCAATGGATGTCTAAGCTGTTTGTTACATTACCAGCAAGCGACTTGCATTGCCTTTTTTTTCTTTTCCTTTTCTTTTTTTTTTTCCCCTTTGGTTTAAGAATTCTTGACAATGACTAAAATAATGGCAGTCAAAGGTTCAAAATAAGGGACGATGTTTGAATATTACTCTCATTTACTTAAAAAGTTAAGAGAAGAAGATTGGCATCAGCATGCATTCTTTGAACGATATGAAGTATGAAACTATAATGTCTGATATTACTGATTAACTATAATCACTAGTGATTTAACCAGAAAATCAAACATTTTATAGGTTCGTAGTAGGTTATTAGGCTAATGGCCCTACAGACCTTATATGCCTAGCCACATATATATCCCAAGTTGCCCCAATTGCCAGTGGTTAGGTGAGTGAAGTTCGCAGAGGTAAGGGTCTATGGTAGTTAATACCAACATCCTCTATTCAGGAGGGACATGGGCACCACCCAAGGAGTGAATTTGCAGTCACCCATCCATTGATCTAGGTTGCATTTGAAGAGGGTCAGGGAGTGTTTCTGTTTCACATGAATTGGAAGCTTGTTCCAGAGATGCGGCAGTCTCTGAGAGCTGAATCTATCTCACCAGCATGACCTGTTGATGTCAGAGGCTAGGTTAAGATCCCTGGAGTGAGTTAGTGGCCCTCCTGCAGTTTCATTTACGAATATGTATCATTTCCATCAGGGCCAGGTCAGAGGCTGCCCTGTAAGCCAGGCACAGGTCACCCCTTAGCAAGCTATAAGAGACAGATTACAGTGACTGGACTTTCAGTCTTTCCATGTAAGACTTGGTTTGTGTACCTTGTAATTTCTTGGTGCAAAACCTTTGTGGTCTCTCCATTTGTTGCGGGTGTCTGGTGAGGTACATGTAAATGGGAGTATTTTCCTCAATTATTGGTCTGATGAGGGCTGAGTATAATGGAAATATAACATCCTTAGATCTAGATGTAATGCCTTTACTTATAAGATGTGCCACATAGAAGGATTTCCTTACTTCTGTGGATACGTGGTGGTCAAAGTTCATATTGTTATCAACTTGAGTACCCAAATCACATACAATTAGGTCTCATGCATTTTTTTTGCATTTAGCTTTAATTCATGGTTTTGGCACTACTCGTTTGTCTGCATCAACCCTGTCTGCCATATATTGACATCATTGGGGACTCAGCGATTGCTGGCAATTTGCAATCATCATCAAACTTGTTCGGTCATAGGTTGTCCAAGTTTGGCTGGACTTCTGGGAAATAAATTCTGAACAGCAAGGTGCCCAGCACAGAACCCTGTGGTATGCCACTGGTGACTGGTCTTTTGCTAGAGGTGAAGTCATCTACTTTGACAGTATGTGCCCTGTCAGTGAGCCAGTTGGCTACCCATCTGGTAATGTAGGGGTTAGTTCCCAACTGTGAGAGTTTATCTATAATACCTGAGTGGGGGATTGCATCAAATGCCTTGGCTAGGTCAAGATGCATGGTATGCACTGTCTTTCCCTTGTCCAGGGCCTTGGTGATGTTCTCAACGAAGTCATCCATGTTTAACAGGCATGATCAAACTTTAACAAATCTGAATTGAGATGGGCCAAGAGTTTGGAGACTACCTATGGCCTTGTTAATAAAGTCCATAATGATTCTTTCCATGGCTTTGTAGATGAGGCTAGTCAAGCTTATGGGACTTTAATTCCCAGGGTCAGTTGGTGGTCCCTCTTTTTGCAGAGGGATTGCTGTGGTTGAACAGGGATCCAAGTGGGTCTACTAGGTCATATTTTAAGTTGTTTAAAAAGCAACCTGGGGTGTTGTCTGGCCCCAGTGATGCTGTCTTTTTGGCCATGGAGAGTGCCAAGATGACCTACTCTCTTGAGATAATAGGCTGAAGAATGGTGGCAGGTATACTGTGGAGGATGACTGTAGGGGACGGAGAGGGTGGAGTTTTTTTCCAAATCTGTCAGCTAGCAGGTTGGCTATTACCTCCAGTTGAGTATGGGTGGTGCCATCCACAACCAGTTCAGCGCATAGCTGGGTATTCCCTTTTAGACTGCGGACATAGTTAAAGAATGCCTTGTGATTATCTTTAGCTAGGGAGGCTATTTTTGCTTCATAATTAGCTTTGGAGGACATAAGATGAACAGGGCAAAAATATTAAGGAAAATCAAGGACATTCTGCTGAAATTAACTTTTTTATGCCCAAGGTGTTATTGCACTACATGTAAAGAACATACTTCATTTTATAAATGCTGTTTATTTTCTGCATTCCACCAAGTATTTTCCTCATTAAATACAAAAGCAAAACGAGTTTTTACTGTAGTATATTAACTAGGAAAGTGAAGTACTCACACTTCATTAATATCATTTTGACTGATATCGTTAATATGTTCACTTATAATCTAGTTTGCTAAACAGGTAATTGCCTCATTCTTCACAACATTGTCTTTATTATTACAATAAAACTGTTGGTACAATCTGTCTAAAAAGGCTTTTGCAACAATAAATGTATTTATCTTCATGGCAATGTGCAGTGAGGGAAATTGATTCCTATTAAAATCAGGTAATGCAAATAATACATCATTGGATACAACTGGCTTGTTAACTAATAGTGATAAATAGTTTGGTAAGAAAGGAATAAATTAATAAAACAAGCAACACCTAGGTAACAGTTTATGGACTGTCTGCACAAACTGCACATTTACAGACTGTAGCCAGCTACACACACGACTTACTATATTATACATCAGTGACCTCTATAAACCAGGTTAAGAATGTAATTTTTTTTTTGCAATCATTAAGAGGTAAAGTCATGTATGTATAACTTTATAAATGGACAGATTAAGCACATCCTTTTCTAATAATGAAAGAAACACATCATGCATTGCTTTATAATTATTTACTAGATTTTTTTCATTTAAATCCAAGCAGTTTAATAAAGTATAGTCCTGCTAGAAAGCAAAGATTCCTTAGGGTGTACTAGTTACTGGCTAGGAATTTTGTACACTTTGTGCAGGCTGGTGCTTCTCTATGAAGCCATAATAAAACACTGTCGAAGAAACCTATGTGAGTGGGATCAATTCTATATTTCTTTTTTTTTGACATTTTATTGAAACAATTTGAAAAACTCATTTATTTTTATAGAAAATTCACAAATCATCAAATAGTTAACAATCTTCTAACACTCTTAAAACAGTAAGACTCCTATATAAACAGGCTTATTTATAGAAATAATCCAGCTTTTAAGGTATTGCATCCAATGACATACAAACTAGCCTGAACAGCAAAATTGACCAAAACTCATTTGTTATTTATATAAAGTCCTTTAATTGACCATGTTTTACATTTGTCTGAAATCTGAAAACTCTACCACCCAGAGACATATTGCAGTTTTAAAAAAAAGCAAAAGCATAGTAGCTGCAGCTTCATCACCCATAAATTTACTCTGAAATCCGACTGTAATGACTTATCAGTTAGACCAAATAGCCAACATTTTAAGTCATGCTTATCAGAGATACTCAGTACCCAGTGAATGCTTCAGCTGCATTGTCTTATATTCCTTGTGCTCACAGGCAGGACCAGATCATATGTACAAAGTCAGACCCTCCAGCTTACAATCATAACGTGACTCTCTTGCCACCAGACCACATAGATATAGCCATTTAGGGGGAATAGCACCATTTATAAAGCATTTTGGGGAAAATGAAATCTGGTGAGGGGTGGCTGGGCTTTATCCCTCAGAAAACCACAACAATTCGCTCACTACCACTCACTTAGAGGAATTGCCAGCATCTCATTCCATTTTAAGAAAAAAGAACAGAACACTTCGTGTGGATTGTCTAGCTCGTGGAAATAAAAGAGTTTAAGTTTACACTGCTGCATCCCCTCTGGCCATAAGGCTGAGCACAGGTCTGTGGCTGAACTATACCCCTTCCCCTGATAAGGGTAAACTCACTCAGTCAGACACAAGTGCAGATGTAAATATTGCCAACACTGCATTGTGGCTCTAGTATTAGCTGCTCTTAACTCTGTAAAATATTTAAAGTGGTCAGAGTTAATGTCCCAGATATTGTTAGTTAATAAATCCCAGCTATTATCCAGTCCATCCACCACACTACACCATACTCAATCTTAATGAGGGGGCCATACAAAATAAAAGCCATGGAAATAACCAAAGTCTTCTGCCTTAATTCACATACTTCTAAATGGTCTTTGATGCACCATCCTGATTGTACTAAATTATATTCCTTGTATAATACAGCACCACTTGTTACAGTATGTTTTAAATTTGCAGGTTTGAACATTTTCCATTAAGGAATAAAACAAAATGCATGAATCAAAAATAACAAAACTACCCATTACAGAACATTTCAACCACAAAAGGCCACTCAGACTTCTTTCATTACAATCCACCAGTATTAGTCAATATACATAATCTTTGCAGAAGGGAATCATATGCAACAACAAACGTACAGGCACAGAGATTCCTGGAGTTTGTAAACATAAACTCCCTGGACAACACTGTCAACACACTAACAAAGTGTGCAATCATATTGGATCTGGACCACACTAATATGGGAGGGTACTGCACCCCCCCCCCCCAGTGTATTGTTTTCTCTGGTAAGATCAGGCTACAAAAAGGTCTCCTTTGAAGCAAAAATAAAACCTAGAATCATATCTGACCCTGGAATATCCAGGAACTACTCTATGGCTAACTCCCTACTATAAAGTGATAACCTGGCAAATTTCAAGACCCCATAAACCCTATACAAGCAGGTGAATAGCTGCATAGAGGCAGTTGTACTCAGCAGAATGACATACAGAACTAACTCAAAAAGCAAGCCAACTTGGTGTAATCACAAAATCAATAGTCTGTATAACAGAAGGAAGAAAATCATGTCAAAAATTAGGAGGTGTAGCACCCAGCAGGATAAAAACACTTTCATTAAATTAAGCAAACAACTCAAAGGACAAATAAACTCTACCCAAGCCAAATTTGAGGTATAGTTGGCCTCCCTCCTGTTTGCATATTTCAATAAAGGATAATTCCATTCCATTCAATAAAGGATATTCCATTTTTAACTCAACTGTGAACTACTTACAATTTTATTATTTTGTAGTATATATTTTAAAGTTTGATTTTTATTAGTGAACTAAGTGCACAACATATTTCAAGGAGTGAAATTCACACCATCTACACTGCAACATTTCTGCTTGGTTTGTTTTTGATGTAGTATATGTTGCATTCTGGGTTTCTGAGACTTAAAGGGATGCCGTGGATTTTTCTTTTTATAATATCCTTTCTTCCTATTCCCCAAACCCTTCTTTCCCCAGTATTAGTCAAAAGCTGAAAGTTATACCAGTAATGACCATCTTTTCCACACTGCCTGCATTTCATATCAGAATCCTTTATTGAATTGCCCACCTCACCACACTGAGATCACCACCTTTTGGGACTTTCATATTAAATGTGTATCTGTACCACAGAAAAGAAACATGGTTTAGCGTGTGTGTGTGTGTGTGTGTGTGTGTGTGTGTGTGTGTGTGTGTGTGTGTGTGTGTGTGTGTGTGTTTGTGTGTGTGTGTGTGTGTGTGTGTGTGTGTATGTGTGCATGTATGTGTATATGTTTGAATGTATTGCTTGTGTGTGAGAGAGTGAGGGGGTGTTTGTATCAACATGATGCGTGGGCTGTCAGTCTGCAAGTGGTAATTACCATAGCAAAGTGTGGTTAGCACTAGCGGTAACAGTGCAATTCAGAGACGTGAAAGTTAGCCATTAATGGAATCTTTCCTCATTGCAGATAATCTGACTCAGAATCAGTTTTTTGAGATCATGAAAAATGTCCATTTTTGCCGTAGCAGTTTATGCTTGAAGTGGGAATCTTTCTTTATCCTAGCCATGGTCTTTCCAGGAAGAACACAATTATGATTTACAAAATAAAGTCAGAATCCTTTGCATCACAGGACAATTAAAAAGGCATCTTTCAGTTTCTTACTATATTTGCATCAGCAATGAAAAATAAGCAGTTTACATTACATGCAGAAGAATTTACATAATGCACCACATCTCATTCATTTGCCAAAGATCAGTGTGTGTGTGTGTGTGTGTGTGTGTGTGTGTGTGTGTGTGTGTGTGTGTGTGTGTGTGTGTGTGTGTGTGTGTGTGTGTGTGTGTGTGTGTGTGTGTGTGTGTGTGTGTGTGTGTGTTTGTGTGTGTGTGTGTGTGTGTGTGTGTGTGTGTGTGTGTGTGTGTGTGTGTGTGTGTGTGTGTGTGTGCATCTGGATATGTGTATGTGTGTGGGGGAATGATAGGGGAGATTGCTTGGTATGACTGTTAGAATGAATGGATAGAAGGAGAGAAGACCAATGGATCTGCAGATTCAGTGGAAAAAAAGACAGAAAGCTATAGAAGAAGAATGAAACCCCTGCAGTTACTACTAGCAGGATGAAGTCAAGCAGGGATATAAAGAGTAAGCGTGAAGTAGGAATATGAATGTGGAATGATTTAACTAGTTATCTAAGAATGCTGGTTGAAGTTTGCTGCCGAGGGTCATAGTTATATTAATAGCTTTAATATCAGTTTTGTTTTGTAGAATTGTTAATAGTTTGATATCAGTTTTATATTTTTTCCATGAAGTGGTGAAATAAATAAAGTACATGTGATGAATGTGGATATCTGATCTTTATATGCTTTGCACAGAGAGTACAAGGCAGGAGGAAGAAAACTTGATGGCATTTTGGGAGAATCAATATGGATGTGATAAAGAAGTCTGGGGTAAAGAACATGATAATTGACTTTATAAAAGATACAAAGCTGAATTTTGCATAGCTCTGATAATAAATAATTGCTGAACATTTTAAAGGAGAGACTTTTTTAAAAAGACCGATAGAGCTAAGGTGATGGATGGAAACTTTTCTATATAAGCAAATTTTAATGAAGGACAAGGTATGTGCAAAAGAAAATCAGGGGAATTCCATTTGAGAGATTATGTGACTGAAAATGTAGATAAAAGCAAGAATATATATATATGTATATATATATATATATATATATATATATATATATATATATAAAAAATTAAATTCCCAGAGCTTTATATGAATGAAAAACAATGGGACTTGTTAGTTCAGTGGTTTCTTCTAAAGAACTGGGGAAGGTGAAGGAAATTGTGAAGTTATTTGAAATGCCAGAAGAATGTTAAATGAAACGTAGAAGGTAGTTGACATAATTTTACAATATACAGGGTGCTCTGAGCAACTATTTGGAAGAAACATATTAAAAGAGTGCAGACAGGAAGACTGGAGCTAAATATGAAGGAGTGGTTGTTACGGGACTGATATTAACAATTGCTATGTAACAGAAACATGGACCCCTTGGAGGTATAAGCCTTTCAATGAATGTTACAAGACTGCTAAATAGCACATAAAAGAAAAGTTAAAAACAAATAAATAAATACAATATTATTTGTCTTGTTTTTCTGGAAGAACCAGACAGAGGAGGATGGGTGTGTCTCATTTACATCAGCTTTTCTGACCTATGTGGCATGAGATGGTGGTCCTGATAAACCAATTTCTCCTCTGCAAGTCAAAGTTTATCATCCACACTAACTGTAAGATTGGGGGAATGTGCATTTGGCAGTTCTAAGCCAGCGGTGGCAGCATTCATGGGAATGTGTGTGAGGGCACACGTGTGCCATGTGGAGAGAGTAGAATGCCCCTGTAATGACTTTGGCATCCATATCAACCACCATGAGGTAGAGTTAGGGCCATTGCAGAGAGAAAATAATGGCATATGTATGATAGATCCACAACTGGTTATTATCTAAGGAGTGAAAAAGGATTGAATAATTGCAGGGTTTCATGGTCATCAGGCCATGGAGACAACAAAAAAAAATAAAATTTAGAAAGACAAGACAAGAACAGTTTCATACAACACGTATATTTACTTTATTTTGCAAAAAAATTTAGCAGAGAGTGATTATTTCACTGCTCATTATGAAATGTGTTCCCTAAATGTTTAGTGTAAACATTTCATGTATCATACTCCAAATTTCCATTCATTCCACATAGCTATATTGGACAGGAAAATATAAACATATTTATTTGCCTATAAATAGATAGATTCTAGTTCATGCTGGTGTTAAAATTGTAATTTGATATGTCAAAATGTTCACAGCACCAATGTAGGAATAGAATGTTATCTATGCTAATTTTAGCACTGTTTTTATTGTGTATAGTGAAACAAATGAGATATGTAATAAAATTAACTTATTTAAAAGAAACTGTATGGTATAACTTTGAATTCACCCACCCTCCTATTTCCAGGTGTTTTTGATGAGGAGTACAATGAACATTCTTTGTCTAGAATGCACTGAACAACTGGAACATACAGAGTACCTCCCGACATGCTGACCAAGACAAGTTAAGTGTGTTTGCTGTAATTGAATCATGTGAATCTTTCTCTAATATGTAAAATACTTCATTTTTGACTTCTTTGTTTATCTCTGAATATTTGGAATTGGCTGAGATGTAACAGGTAGATAATCTTAAATTAATCTTTTGGGCTGATAAAAAGGGGTTACGGTAGCAGACAGAAAACAATGAGATAATGAAAGATTTTGAGATTAATCATTCTACAGACTTGGAACATCAATGTAAATTTTATGGTATTTATACTGAGGAAGAATGGAAAACTATAGTTCACTTCCACACACATTTTCATTAAACCAGCCTCTTTCAGAAAGGTGCAGTAAAACAAGTGTTTAAGATTCATATCCCAAACAAACCTTGGAAATGTGTGCCGAAGTGTCAAAGCTACTTTTATTAATGCTGGTCTAGATTAATTTCAAAAGCATACAGCACTGCTTGGCACACCTTCTGGATCTATTCTAATTTGTCATCCTTTTCCCCTACTACCTTTAATCCATCTCCTACTCTCAGTACCACTTACTCCCTTATCTCAATACTGGACACTTCTAACCTCAGACTTCCTATGCTTTAGTCCAGCATTCATTCTAACTATCTCTTGTATATCTTTCATTTCCCTCCTATATAAATCTATTCATAACATCATATGTTAAATTCTAATTATTTATTTTTTTTGTTGAATGTAAAAATGTCTTTCTCATTACCACCTATGGAATCAAGTGTTAATAATATTTTTTTATTACTTGAATAGAAATTAATATGTTACTGTATTATGTACTGGAGCTTTTCTCCCTGGGCCTCCACTGAAAAAGGGCTCTCCAGCTCAGTCGGACAATCCTGGTCAACAAATGTAAAATAAAATAAAATAAATAAATATTTAGCGATATACTCAGTTAACTGCAGGTTACAGGTGCTGATACCTGGGGCAAAATATTTAAAATGTGTATAGCATAATGCTACAGCCATTCATTCAGTTGCTGGCAGTTGGATCTTAACATCTGGATGATTTGCATAATATAAGAATTTGCTTTACTTCCAATTATTTTGTGTTAACAGAGGCATATGACATAGAAAAACAGCTACCTTTTTACTACTACTTTGATTAAAGTTTGTTTATATCTATAGTATTTTATTGTGAATTTAGATAGTAAGTAATATATAATTGGAAGATATGTAAATTCTCCTGTTTTTATTTCCCTAAACTTTGCATGGTGTAACCTTCTCATTTCTCTACCAGCTCTAATCTTGTAATAACTATGCATTTTAAATAGTTTGCTTATTAATCACTTTTTCATGCAACTATCCAAAAAAGGTATAATAAAGATTATGTAGTAAAGAAATAAAGTCCAAACCACCACACTGGTAATAAAATAAATAAAAAAGATTATGGATGGGATTCATGAACAAAATGCACAATGTGTAACTCTTAACATCACAACTAAAGTATGTTCCAAAAAATGGAAATACATGTACCGCATAAACAGCTAAAAACACAACAAAAATGTTACTATGCATCATATAAACCATCAAAACAAAATAGGTTTTGGAATATAATCTGCTCAGCGTAGACACTGTAGATTACTTATGTGCTTATTTAAAAAACAATTTAACACATACACATAATTACCTCATTCAAGCCTAGGGCATCCTTTTTGTATACTTCCAGTTCATACCCATAGCTTCTTATGGTGTCCAGACCTTTTTGGGCTCTGAGTTCTTTATCTAAGTAACTTATCAGCTAATAAATGTGGTATTAGAAACTGCACAGAGTTATTAACAAAATGTCAGTAAGATTGTTAGCCTAGGATGTCCTACAGTAGAGAAATGAATCACTATTTGTCAGTTATTGTTCATTTTTTAAAATATTTATGATCTTATTTTGTTGTAACTGAGAACACTACATGTGATTACTTACATGTGATATGCCATGGTGAGAGACATGGAAATTCATTGTCAATGCACATTTTTATCACACTGTACCTGACATACTACTAATTGTTTGCTAGTAATTGTGAAAATAAACAGTATTACCATGTGTCTAAGATATTCACTTTCCAAGATATGACAATTTGTTTCTGAAAGTGTAACAAAAAACATAATTTTGGGTTTGTATGCATTATAATATATTATGGTATTCGTGGAAATAATATGAATGCACTGATTATTATCACTGTAATGAACATTTCTTACTGATAACATTGTTTTTGTACAGTTTTAATAACTTTAAGTGTTTATAAAATATTTACATTTGTTTACCTTATGTTTTTAAGTTTACATTTCAGAAATGCTCTAGAATGCAAGCTGTGTGTAGGCTGCTAGAAGTATGACATTCCCTGCCACATAGGTGTTAATGACTTATACTAACTTTTATTGCATGAGTTTAATATAGCCAGGTTGACTGTATTTTGCAAAATTATATTTTAGACACTTGTGCTGGCCCTGTTAGGCAAACCACAGAATAAGCTTTTGCACATGGCAAAGTATTATCACACTAAGTTAACAGGAATTCTTGGATCATTATGTGATGGAAAAGGTCAATTTGCAGAATGCACAGGTTCATAGGTATATGTTAGGCTAATGATCACCAGGGCCTTTATAAGCCTAGCTATGAAATCCAAACCGATTATGTCCCTATGTATCATGGTCATTTATTAGGAGGAGGAATGTTACAAAGTTTCCAGAAGTTATGCAGGGGTATGTTATTTTGAGCATTACTATCTGCCACTGCATATCAGGGACTAGGGGGTCAGACCTGGGGTGAATTTCTGATTTTCCAAACCATTGATCAAGGTTACTTTTAAATAGGGTTAAGGATGGACTCTGCTTCACATGGATGGGAGCCTGTTCCAGAATATGGGGATCCTATGAGATGCATATCTGTTTTGCCAGCATGTCTTATTTATGTCACAAGCAAAATTTAGATCTTTGGACCTAGTGGTTCTGATGCTGTTCATTTTGCAGCTGCGCAAAAGATCCATCATAGCTGGATCCAAGGATGTCTTGCTTGTAAGGCATAGAATTGCCTCTCAATAACTCAATAACCTGCAGGTGACAGAGGAAAGAGCTAGGGCTGTAAGGCAACCAATATACAACAGAGTGTTTATACCCAGGATTATCCTGGTAGAGAATCTTTATGGGCATTCCAACTATTGCATATGTCTGGACAGGCACATGCAGAAGGGGGCATTATACTCAATGATGGGTCTGATAAGGGCTGAATCAAACAACACTGTGATTTTCTTTGACCTGGATGCCAATCTCTTACTTTTAAACTGGGCAGCATAGAATGATTTTCTTACTACCCTGCCACATGAAGGTCAAAGGCCAGATTACTGTCTACATATGTTCACAGATCCCTGACTGCTGGTTTACTCTTAGGGGTATCTTATGGATGTAATAATTAGCCTGGGTGGCAGTTTTCCCAAAAGGCACTATAAACCATTTTTTTTGGCATTGAGTTATAATCTGTGATTTTGGCACTAGTCATTTGTCTGTGTTAGACCTTTTGTAAGTTTGTGTCATGGGAGGAATCTATGATAGCTCCCAACTTGTAGTCAGCTGTTGGCTAGGTAAACCAAAGGCCCCTGACATTAGCCTTTACCTTCAGAAGGCAGATGCCAAATAGGAGCAGTCCTGTCCCTCTGGTGACTGGTCTCTTAGTGGAGGTGGTCTCACCAATTTTGACTTCCTGGGACCTGTCTATGAGCCAGCTGGCAATACAATAAGTTATGTAGGGGTTTATGCCCAGTTCAGTGAGTTTTCCAATTATACCCAAGTGGGGTATTGTATCGACTGCCTTATTCAGGTCCAGGTAAGCAGTATGCACTATTTTTCCCTCATTCATTGCCTTGGTGACCTTCTTAAAGAAGTCCACCAAGTTTAGTATTCATGACTTTTAATTGATAACTTTGAGCTGAATTTATCAGCCAGCAAATTCTCTCTGTCGCTGTGCTCACTGAGATGGCACAGTTAACCACAGGGTGGCACACTGCTGTATGCTGCCTTTGAGGATTTGGACATAGCTGTAGAAGGCTTGTTGTTGCTTTTAGCCTGTGAGGCTCTCTTGACCTTGTAATTGGCCTTGCTGGTCTTAATTAAACCTTCTAGTTTCCTGTTTAGTATAATGAAAGAGCTCCTATCATTATGTGTTATGCATTGTCTAATCCTGATCACAGTGGACAACATGCATGGGCCATCATGGTTTAAACAATGGATTCAAGAGTAATCTGTGTCCTTGCAACAGGAATATTTCTGTAATCTATTGGTAATATTGCTGGTCTCTCTCTCTCTCAGTCACCTGCATTCATGATACCAGAAGTTCTTTTTACCTGCATACTGCAAAACATAGGTAAGTACATACAATTTTGCCATAATACCTACGGACATTTCTTCACTACAAAGGCATTCAATATATTTGCAGGTCAGCTGATGCTACTATGCTCTGTGGACTTCACTTTTGTAGGCATCATGGTCTCTTCGACATTTATAGATTGGCATAGGTTAACCAAAAAGTGTATCACGCTACTAACTGACAGCTCCTCTATAGTGCAGATGGCATTAATTTGAATATCTGTCATAGATATCCTGATAGTATACACTACGTGCACATCTGAAAAGTTCATAATCTATACCTGCCATCTTCCTCTGAAGTGATACCATACAGTCAACTCATGTATGCATATATGCAAGATCTATTATTTATTACCTGACATGCACAGGTAAGAAAATACAATGTAAAATAGCAAGTGTGTTAACAATACATATAGTTAGACCACTTGTTTTGGAAGTAATGGTGATAAAAATGCAGGTATGCAACAACTGTACCTTCATTCCTGTCATTGATGCCACCTTATTACAGCCAGCTAAGATAATTCCAGTACAGCATCTTCATACTGATTCTGAGGAACTCACAAAAAAGTGTTCATGGTCAAACACAAGCAGTGGCTGAAAGGGTGTTTGGTATTGTAAAGTGGCAGCTCGAGTGCCTGGATTACTCTGAAGGGGCCATGTACTACTGGCCAGGAAGGACAGTGGAATACACATACTTGGGCCAACCTGCTTAGTATGGTGATGTACAGACCACTTAGCAGATATGATATGATCCTGCAAAGTTAGTTCGGAATAAAGGCGAGGTACCATGAGACTCTTCCCATATCATCCAAAGATTACAGTATAGTGAGCAGTTATTTATTTGTTGTTGTTTACTTGGTTTGTCTAACTGGGATTAAACTAAACCCCTTTTTCAACAGTGGCCCAGAGAGAAAAGCTCCAATGTATTGCAAACATTTTTAAAAGAGGCTTTCAGTAAAATACATGAACAGACATTATGTAATATACATTAACAATTACAGATACTTTTGCTAATTAGATTACATTCATATAAAATTAAGGCAACTATTATAATATACAAGGTACTTATGCATTGAACATTTGAAGAGATGTATTAGTGGATTTGTAGAGTAGATAACATATCATGTGATTAGTGCCTAGAACTTCAAAGAAAAGGAGGTGAGAGAAGGAACTAAGTAGGACAGAAAATGTTAACACTGGAGTTAAGAGGTGCAGTATAAAGCAGGTTCAGAGACAATGAAATAGGTGGCTATCATGAGGTTTATATTAGAAATGGTGGGAGGCTGACGTGATGGTTAATGTGTTTATCTTACAGACACAAGGTTCAGGGTTTGATTCTCACATGAGGTAATTGGTTAGGCTTAAAATAGCTCACAAGGGCAGTTAGCCCAGTAATAATTTATACACCTAATATAAATACAGAGGTTGAGCGAGCACTGTCACAAAAACTATATATATGGCTGGGAGATGCTAGTAAAACTAGCCAGGCATTGGTGAAGACTGGTTGTGGCGCACAGGATTCTTAATGAAGAGAAATGGTTTGACAATAAAGCAAGCTGAAGATAACAGTGTTTTTATCCTGAAGATGCACGGGAGCAGATTCATTGATCTGACAGATAAAAGTTTAGGTTGAGTTTAAATATGTTTGCAATCTAAATAGATTTCTATAGTGGAGGGATACAGTTTCATAGTTTAGCTGAAGTTTTAGAATATAGGGAGCCACTTGCACTATTAGATGATTTGGTTATACTGATTAGTGATTTTTCTCTATAGTGTAAAATCGCACGGGGGGTGCAGTGCTGTGTTAAGATTTTTAGGGCTGTTCTGGCTTATGAAGAACTCTGTGTATTGTAGTTGGCCAAGAAAGAACTAGGTGATGTGGTAATTCAAACCAATTTAATTTTCTGAGGGCTAGGTAGTGGTGTGTTCTATTTTTGCGTTTTTTCTGCACATTTGGCTATTTTATTACAACAGTGCTGAAGTTTAGACAGTTATGAGACTTGAAGGTTAGTTAAGACTGTGACAGCATAGAAGAGTGAGAGCAGGAACACATATATGTCTTCTGGTTATATCAGTGAGGAGGTTTTTAATCTATATAACGTATCTAGTTATTCTATGTGTTTTTTAACCATGTGTGATACAATGTTTTAAACTGGTCATCTGTGATAACACCCGATAATTATATGTGGTTTACTCTTTCTGTCATGGTGTTGTTGGCAGAAATAGTAGTGATAATTTTGTTTTGGTAGAAATGTGTTTTGGGGTAAAGAGCAGGAAGAATTGTTGTATAAGTTCTTGGAGTTTAGACAGAGATCTGGCAGAGCAGGTTAGGGTCAGAGTATTAAACGAGGGTAGCATTTTATGTATCAGTCTAGAGGTTATTGATGAATATGTTGAAAAGTGTGATCCTTGTGGTACTCCAATTACTGGCAAGAAAGTGGAGAAAAGTTATTTCTATTTCACTGTTTGGGCTCTGTTTGAGAAGTAGCTATGGAGCCATAGTGATAAAGAGTTGGTGAGCCCTAGAGATTAAAGAGTTTCTGGTGGGAAACAGTATCAAAAGCTTTTCATCAGTCTGTGAAGGTGGTGGAAACTATGCTTACAGCATTTCTGTGGGTGCTGACAGTATTTACAAAAGTTAGCAAAACAGTAGTTGTGCTATGATGAGGATGTGTTGGACTGAAAACAGAAGCTTGTTATCTATTAGTTAAAAAGTTGCCTATGAATGAATTTTGCTAATATTTCAAGGCATTTAATAATAAAAAGTTGAGCAGTTTAGTGCAGAAGTCTAAAGCTTAACACTTTCGTCCTGAGCCTGATTTGTTTTATCTCTGTTTGTCTATTGTGCACCTCTGACAGGTATCTTAGTTACTAAGTATTGGAGTGATATGTAGATGCTATACATAAAACTGTCCAGATTTTCACAGAATGTCCAGATTTTTACTCATATTTTTGGTATTTGCCTCATAAAATTTGTTTTTTTGTTTCTGGAAAATCATCGAGGACTTAAGTCACTAAATAATAACATACATCTAAGTTTCAGACTTCATATGTGTTAGAAAATGCTAATGATAACTTGTTATTCTAGCAACCTTCTAAGTTTAAAAGAGGAATATTTAAAATATATCACCATTTTTGGTCCTTTGTCCCCACCATTGTTTTAGGCTTTATCCAGATTTCTTGCACCAAGAAGTTGAGAGGTATGAGTACTATGTGTGTGTATGTGTGTGTGTGTGTGTGTGTGTGTGTGTGTGTGTGTGTGTGTGTGTGTGTGTGTGTGTGTGTGTGTGTGTGTGTGTGTGTGTGTTTATATTTATTTAAGAAGTGCGGTCCTCAAATATTTTTGTTTGAGTAAAGACTTATTATGCTTGGTCTCAAAGAAATGGGGTAGACCCTCTGGGATTTACTGAACATTTTTTAGAGACAAGAAAACAGAAATGACTATCAAGATGCTGCTTATAAAGGGTTATACATTTTGGAACATATAGGAGAAGCAATCACATAGGCATCCTTGTCTACCACCACATTGCACAAGCCGATGAAAGCCAAACAAAAATCCAGAAACAAAAACTGGCACACTGAAAACCGAATGAGAATGAACACATAGGTAAGTTTATTGTAGCTGTAAGGATGCAAATGAGCAAATATTCAAGGTTATTTCAATAATGAATAAATATGGTTACCTTTATTATTTCTATGCAGATTTCATTGTGTCTTTTGATTGGTACTGAAAATAAAGGGAAATCAGTTTTCAAATAGCATAAACTGACCATTCATGTACCTCCAACAAATGAATAAAGCCCAAAACTCAGATCTGCACCTAAAAACCTCCCAAGTGAGTACCTTAAAATGGCAGCTGATGCCTTAATCTATGCCATGACTATTCTGATAATTCTGTCCCTATCAGAAAATGCAGTCCCATCCATATGGAACAACGTGTTTTATTCTCCTCCTGCACACAGGAAGCACCTCACTGGAACTCTCTTAGCTATAGACCAATAGCCATTCTATCCCTCGTATCTAAGATACTGAAGAAATGCACACAGACCCATCTATTCAACTACTTATCAAAAATATCAACTACTGTCCTCTACCCAGCATGGCTTGAGGTCTCACCGCACCACGACTACTGCTTTGCTTCATTTCACTTCTACTATAAACACACAAATAAATGAAGGTAATGTAATATCTATAGTATTACACTTATCTAAAGCTGTGATACTGAGTCCCATGAAAAACTCTTTCTCCAGCTCTCTAATATAGGACTGGCCGATACCTCCATTGTTTCCATTGTTACCTATCCAACAGGGCACAGGCAGTCAAATGGAATCATGATATCTCTACTTCCAGTAAAAATTGGAATCCGACATGGTTCTATAGTAGGTCCCCTGCTCTTTAACCTTTATATTAATGATCCCCATACTGCCGGCAAAAAAGACATTATAGTTCAATAAACTGACAGCTGTACCCTGATCTGCTCAGTGAAAGCAGTAACAAAACTTCAGCACATAACCCACCATGCATTCTCCTCTGCTGAATCCTGGCTAAACAAATCACAATTCCTACTAAATCCCAGTAAAATGAAATTATTATTTGCTCCCAAACCTCTTTCTGCTAACAACACTAAGAGTGAACAAGTTCACAAGGGTAAACGTCTAGGTGTCATCATTAATGGCCAGCTGAAACTTGATCAACACATTAACCAAGACATAAAAAAAACACCAGAAACTAGGCTGTTTATACAGAGTAAAATCATTCCTCACTGATGAAACCAGAAAATGTATAGCATCTCCCTATTGCATTCTCTACTCTATGCTTTCCACTTTTACAGTATCCTGTAAGCCACATTGCTTGCAAAGCTAGAACAATGTTGTAACAAAACTGTCTGACTGGCCAAAAAATATCACTGCAGGTCACACCACTGCTTAATTGGCTAGTATTTCCCCACTACCTATGTTTTATCACAACTTACTACCATACACAAAATCTTGTAAAAGCCAAAAAACTTTCCAGCCATAAGAAACATCATAAAACTCTCTTCCCCTTAAAGACAACCAAGATCACAAGACAAATCTCTGCTTATCATAACAAAGTCATACAGTTCTGCAGGGAACTCCTCATTCTTAAACAACACTGGATAAATGCAGAACTCCATCTCTATCACACTAAAAACAGACCAACATGGAAATTCCTTTGTTAAAAAAAAAAAAACAAACAATTAAAATATTACCTGAGCATACCTCTCAACGGGTCCCTATCAGCATCACGAATGCTGACAATATCGAATTTGATATTGTCGCATCGAGAATGCCGAAAGTGCAGAATGTCGAACGGGTAAATTGAAATCTCTGTGAGGGGAGATTTCCATTTACCTCAATGTAGTGCGGTCTTGGAGTTGGTATATTTAAGTAGCTGGGGGTGTGGGGGGTGCAGGGGGGCAAGCCAATCTGTACAGTTGAGAGGGCGTCTGTATAGGTCTACTTTATTAACTCGAACATTCAAAAGTTCAAATGCATAAAGATCGACACATGCATTGAACTCTTAAACGAAAGTTAATAAAGAAAAAAATACACAGTAAAAAAAAAAAAGATGTAGGCAGGGGGGCAAGTCCCACTGCACCCCCCACACCCCCCAGTTAGTTCTTTTTTTTTTTTTTTTTTTTATCGGCTTTCGAAAATTGGATAGTTCGATCATGTCAGTTAAACATTTAGTGATTCGAGCTATTCAATTTTCTAAATGCTGATATAGACAGGTCTACTATCGAACCATTTGCATTGAAAGTGCAAGCCGTCGAAAACTGTAAACGGAAATCTCCGTAGGTGGAGATTTCCATTTACTTCAATGTAGTGCAATCTTGGAGTTGGTATATTTAAGTAGCGAGGTTGTGGGGGGTGCAGTGGGGCTTGCCCCCCCTGCCTACATCTTTTTTTTTTACTGTGTATTTTTCTTTATTAACTTTCGTTTAAGAGTTCGATGCATGTGTCGATCTTTATGCATTCGAACTTTTGAATGTTCAAGTTAATAAAGTTGACCTATACAGACGCCCTCTCAACTGTACAGATTTTTGCAGAATGCCTAGATTTTTGTCTCATATTTTTCATCTTTTTCTCATAAAACTGTGGTTTTCTGGCAAATCATTGAATATTTAACATATGAGTTTGAAACGTCATATCCTTCAGAAAATTCATGCTACTGCAAAACCTGTTATTCTATCAACTTTCTAAGTTTGTAAGAGCAATATTCCAAAACTGCCCCTAGTTTTGAGCCATCCTAGTCCCCATTATTTGTGGCTTTGTACAGATTTCTTGCTCTGGGAAGTTGAAAGGTATGTACCTGAGAGAAAAATAGATCTATTGTTGCATCTCACTGGGTTATCTGCCAAATTATCAATATATTTCATTACTTTAATCTCTAGAACAATCCGAATTGTCATCTTTTCCTCCCTTCTATTCTCCTATTCTCACAAAACTATATGTTTCTTACTATTACTATCTTCCTAAAGTACATTTTCTCTCATCTTAGAAGTAATTTTTCACAAAAAATAAACATATTTTACTACACCAATGACCTCTACAGAGAATAAAGTATTCCCATAAAGTAAACTCATTGCTGTTTGTAAACTGTTTTTCTATATAAATAGTTGTGGAGTCATTTACTGTATACAGTCATTACAGACTACGGTCACTACATCCGACCCTGATACTGCAGAAGCTCTTCCACGAGTGCCAACTCCCAAACACTTTCACTGAGAATCTGTCTTTGTACAATGTAAGTAAACTCAACGTGAAGAACTTTGCTCTGTATTAACTTTGTCTAGTTAAATATATGCTTGCCTGTGGTGAAAATTAATTTTTAACACACACACCTGACAGAGATGTCCTTGCACTCTAAGCACCCCTTATTGAGTTGGCTACTGTCCTTTCTCTTGACCAGTAGATTGCGCTTTATATGGCAGATACTTAGTCATCCTGGCTGATTAATTTCTTGAATGCAGAAACCTAAGAAAACCTGCTCGACTTTGTACCTCCTTGCTAGTAGCTTTGTATTGGCTATAAACTGATTGCTCTCTGTAATAATGCGACCTGAGAGTGGAAGCCCACTATGCTTGGCTTGGCTTTGCTCCCCTACCCTAGTCAAATTCCCACCCACCCCCTCTTCCTTTACTATTATACTTTTTACACACATTACACTTGGGATTCCTATTCCCTAACCCTCCCAAATGGCCTTACTACTATCATACAAATACTCCTGTTTCTTTTTACCTAATCCCCAGCTTCCATTTAATCTTTTAGCACTATTCCCAACTACTTTTTTCCCTCCCATACTGCTTTGTACTATATACATTCATAGTCACACCCCTCCCTAACAGCACCTATTTTACATAGTAACTTTTACTTTTTCCAAAGAAACCATCACTTTTTTATTTTACCTACATTCTCATACTCTAGCCTTTAAATCCACCTATTTCTTACATTCCAGAAAAGACACTAAGACAACCTAACTCTCTTTGTTCATTGAAAATATTTCTTTCCTACCTACTCTCCATCAGCTTTCAGGCTCTATCACCACCAAATATCCTTCTACCTTGCAACTTCTTTTTCCCTCTTGATCCCTACTTCCCCACTTCCTGCCAGGTATAACATAGAGATCCCTTTACGTAATCATGCTACTACTCAGCTTACGCTCTATTCTTCTCCAGCTACTGGGCCATCTTTCATCCTACCATGACTGTATAATAGCTCTTAACATCTCTCCAATTCTGTCCTAACCACCTATTCATACTTCTTCCCTACAATCTCCACACATTACATTAAACCTGTTTAATGATGCCCCTCCCCTTCACTCCAAATATAGGCTGATTAATTCCATTTCAACTCAAACCAAAACAAAATTAAGTGGAAAAATACTCCCCAAAAACAAGTATCAATGAATATAGAAAATCCTTTTAGGAGGCGACATTCACCCTAATCCCAGCCCCACCTATCACGATGAACAACAAGACAATTATCTTCCACATACGGCTCTAACCCTACAATGGTTAACCCTCAACTCCAGTAATCTAACTATTGCTCCCACAATTATTAGAAGTATAAGACATAAAACTGCTAAACTACATGTCTAGATTACCCAATATAAGCCTGATATTCTTGCTGTAACTGAAATGTGGATTGAACCCAGCATAAATGACTGTGAAATAACACCTCCCAACTATAATATCCATCTGTTATGACCATACAAGGAGGAAAGGTGGCGGTATTGCTTTAATATTTCCCACCAACTACCACATTTCCCCTAACAGCAAACCAATAACAAAATTCAATTCAGCAGAGCTTCTTATTAGTCTCCTGAAATTAAACAATGTTAAAGAAATATGTATTACTGTTCTTTACATCCATCCTGGTGACAATACAGCTATACTGGAAGAAATTCTACATTGGATATCCATAACAATTCCACATGAAATAATACTACTAGGTGATGTGAATGTTAATTGGTTGGACATAAACTCTAATTCCTCTACATCTAACATGAACTTATTTGGTTTCACCAACTAATCAATTCCCTACACATCATAGCAAGACCTCAACTGTCCTATTAGACTGGATCCTTGTATCAGATCCAAGCAAATACACCATCTCAGGAACAAAGTCTGACTGTATCAGTGATCATCTCCCAGTTGATAATACCAGACATCTCACACATCCTCTTAAACAGCATGTTTAAAAAACAACATAAACCATCTCCAAGTTTAACCTAGAAATGTTCATTACTAACCTGTCATCTGTTAACTGGAACTTGTTAAAAATCCTCCCCTTCGATGATGCTGTAAATGAATTCAGTGCAGCTTTCCTGAATATTCTAAATAGCTTTGCACAGAAGGGAGAGACTAAAAACAAATAATGCAATTTGGTTATCCAAAAAGAGTAAAATGCTAATGCAGGATAGAGAAAAAGCATGGAAAGAATGGCAAAAATATAAACCACCACAATATGTTGAAGACTTCGGAATGCTTTGCAATCATATAAAAAAGCAAATTAATGGACAAAAACTATACTATAATAACTTTCTGAATAATAGTATACAAAACTCTAAGAAACTCTAGACAGCCATTAAAAAAAATCTTGCATACTGGCCATAAATTCAACCTTAACCACTCTCCCAATAACTCATCACTCAAAACTGCAATACATTTCAACTCTTATTTTTTAGATAGCATAGCATTTCTAACCAAGGATTCCCAACATCTAATCCTAACCCTGTCCAACAGCGACATACTGCCACATCTACTTACACCTTCAAACCTGTGCCCATACCCTATATAAAACTGCTCTTAAACAAACTCTGACCATGCTCTACTTCAACTGACGACCTCCCAAACAAATACCTTAAAATAGCAGCCAATAACATGTCTTCCATGACTCAATCCTTATAAACAGGTCAGTCCAAGTATCCCACATTCCCTCTCTCTGGAAAAAGTCACCTATTATCCCTCTGCACAAAGAAGGAAATCCAACAGACATTACTAACTTTAGACCTATATTATCCCCCTCTCCAATATACTTAAAAAATGTATTCAAAAACAATTGCTAATCTATCTCCTGGCAAGAACTCCTATCCCACACACAACATAAATGCTATCCTTCCCATAGTACTAGCACTGCACTTTTGAATATATAAATATTGCCAGCAAAGCTAGAGATAACAGCAAACTAGTCTCCTTCATATTTCTAGATTTGTCTAAAGCCTTTGACACAGTTTGACACAGCAAACTTCTACTTCAAATGTTCTCATTAGGTCTCTCTCAGCCCATCGTTCTATGTTTCAAAAGCTACCTATCCAATAAGCATCAGTTAGAAAAATGGCACATCACCCTCTCTCCATGCCTCCCAGTCACACTGGTACTCTTCAAAGCTCTTTCCTTGGTCCCCTGCTCTTTAACATTCTCACCAACACCATCCACATGTCCACAAAACAGGCCTTCCTAATGCATTACACAGATGACATATAACAATGTGTCACACCTCCAAAATATTACTTAGGAAGCTTTAACAGCAATTGAAGAACTGGCTTTGTTACCAACCCTAAAAAAAGCAAACTACTACTTTTTTCCTCAAATTCCTCTCCCATGGAAAAAAAAATGAAAGTCCTCTCTCTTGATAATACAGCCATTGAAGTCACTTCGCATAGCAAATTATTGAGGGTGATAGTGAATGATAATCTTAAATTTGAGCTGCTTAAAGAAAGTGGGAAAGGATATGAGCAGCCTATTAAAGAAAGAAAGATTAATAAAATGAAATGAGATCAACTGGACAAAGATGAACCTAAGAGACTTACTAGGAGATACAACAATAATAATAATAACAACAACAAGAGAACCAACAACAGGCAAGGATTTAGTTATAACAGTGGATAAAGGGGAAAGTATAACCATGCCAGCAGACCTCAAATGGGATTTTCTCAGAGGAAATCCTCACACTAAACCAGGCAGGGACACAATACATGACCACCAGAATGCTGCCCCCAACATCTCATTCCCCACCATCCCAATCCCATCTGGCTATCAGCGCTCTGCAAAAGCCTTCGACATCACAGAAGGATCAGGACAGGAAGATCAGCCACAGAGGTGACCAGAACTGACAGAGAGTGCTACAGGATGGATTACAGGACTACCAGGACAACTGGGACCACAGATAATCCAGCTTCCAGGAACAGCTGCACCTTCACAGAGACAAGTTTTTTCAGGAAGACCAATATTGACAGCCAGCCACCACACCAATACCAAAGCCAGCACCAGTACCAGAACAAGAATGATGACCACCACCAGAGCCCCAGATCTTGTCCCTCTAACCAGGTGCCCCCCTACCACAGCCACAGTGAGGAATACTCCTACAACCCACCAAGATTCCAGAAAGCACAGGAGGAATTCCAGAGGTCTCAGACCCTGCCCACAAATCCCAAGGGAGACAGGAGAACCAAACAGTGGACAGTGGTGAGGGAAATACAATACCTGGGCAATCCTGACTGAAACCTCGACTACAATCCAGGTCCCAGGCTCTGACAGAGGAACCAGCCACAATAACAGGTGCTCCACTTATCTGGTACCACTCTGTTAAAGCACTGACTGAAGATGAAAAATGTTTGTTGTCCAAAGGACTTACATTTGTATCAAGCTGCAGGAGTGAGGTAGCTCAGGTACTGATAGACCTTAAAATGTTTGTGAGGAAGCTCAACTTAAGGGTACAGTTTCATGGCAAAATTAATGACATTGAAAATAAACCTGTTGATGAAACTATAAAAAGGCCTAGCAGCTACTGTCCACTCCTTACTTTTTTGGAATACCAAAGCCACAGAAGAACAGAGAAGTCCCACCTTATAGACATCAAACATTAGCTGCTTTCAAATTGAAATCGAAAAAATGTATAACTTTACACGGGGAGAAAGAAAAGCATTGCTCGAGCTAGGCAATGATAAATCCAGGCTTGTAATGAAGGCAGACAAGGGAGGAGGTATACTTGTGACTGATACCACTAGCTACAACCAAAAGATAGAGAACATGCTGGAAGATAACAGATTTTATGAGTTATTTACCATGGATGACATAAAACGAGCATATGATTTATGGAACACTAATCTCACCACATTATGGGAAGAAAACTTACTTTTTTGGAATACCAAAGCCACACAAGAACAGAGAAGACCCACCTTATAGACCGGTGGTAGCAAGTGGAGGTTCCCTTACTGAAGCCATGGCCATTTACCTTGATTACTTGCTGAAACCTTTAGCAGAAAAGAATAAGTCATACATAAGAGATTCAATGGATATTTTGAGGAAAATAAAAAAATATTACACTGGAAGCCGACTATTTTATTAACTATCGATGTGGAATCCTTGTACACAGTGCTCCCTCACAATTACTGTTTAACAGCAGCTATGGAGTATTTTAAGAAACACAATCAAGGTACACAGGCACAACTGCAAAAGTTAAGCAAGTTTATTAATCTTGTACTGAACTTTAATTTCTTTACCTTCAATGGCAAAAACTACAAACAAAAAACTGGTATGACAATGGTGGCTGCCATTGCCCCCAGCATAGCTAACATAGCTCTAGGCAATTGGGGGGATGACTTTGTGTTAAACAACACAGACTGCATGCAGCATATCACATGCTATTTACATTATATTAATGACTTCTTTATTGTGTGGGAAGGTGACACCTTGCAGCTTGGAGATTGTATTACTTACCTCAATCAAACAACCCCCTTCTTGAAGTTTACCTCTCCCCATAGCTATACTTCAACCATAGGTTCATAGGTTCATAGGTAGGTACTAGGCTATCGGCCCAAGGGCCTACATCAGCCTTGCCAACAAGGTTCCCTGGCTTATGCCACCCAAGAAAGTTATTTTCCTGTGCCACTGTCAAGCAGAGACACAGAAGTGATCCCCGGGGTGAATTTCTTATTTCCCATCCACTCATCAAGATTTTTCTTGAAGAGTGCTAATGAAGAACTTTGCTTGACATAGATGGGTAGCCTGTTCCAGAGTATGGGAAGTCTCTTAGACAGGAATCTATCCCTCCAGCATGTCCTGTTTATTGTGGTGACAAGGTTTAGGTCCCTAGAGTGTGTAGCTCGGAGGGATTGAGATTTCTTTAGGTGTAGCATGTCCAACAGCTCTGGGTTTGACATAGCTTTATATGTTAGGCAGAGATCACCTCGGAGTAGGTGACATGCTACGGACTAAAGCTGGAGTTTTTTGAGGCAGTAGGTGTAGGGCATTTGTTTGAGGCCAGTAATCCTCTTTGTGAGGTACTTCTGTGGCCTTTCCAGCTGCTGCAGATGTCTTGTGAGGTACATTCTAAAAGTGGCGTTGTACTCTATAATGGGTCTAATGAGTGTCAAGTAGAGGGGAACAATTACCTCTTTTTTCCTGGATGAGAACCCTTTTATGATGAGGTGTGCCATGTAGACGGACTTCCTGACTACTGTGGCGATGTGACTATCAAAGGAGAGACTACTGTCCACCTGGATCCCAAGGTCTCTTATCAAACATTCGGTGTTAAGTAGATTGCTGCCGATGTGGTAGTTCATGGGTACAGAGTTTTTACCAAAGGGGATGACACTGCACTTTTTAGCATTGAGCTTGAGGCCATGGCTCTGACACCAGGCATCTGTCTCAGCGAGGCCCTTCTGTAGGATGTCCACATCATTTGGAGACTTGACTATGGCTCCTAGTTTGCAGTCATCTGCGAACTTCATTAGCCAGAGGCCTTCTGTGTTAGCCTGTACTTCAGAGAAGTAGATACCAAACAGGAGAGGTCCCACGGATGGAACCCTGTGGTACTCAACTTGTCACTGCTTTGAGGTCAGATTTGAAGTCTGCAACTTTTACAGTGTGAATTCTGTCAGTAAGCCAGTTGGCAACCCATCTTGTGACATAGGGATTTATACCTAGTTTAGTGAGTTTAGCTATAATTCCAGAATGGGGGATGGTGTTGAAAGCCTTGGCGAGGTCAAGATAGGCTGTGTGAACCACCTTACCCTCAACTATAGCTTTGGTGACTGCCTCAAAGAAGTCGATCAGGTTCAGGAGGCATGATCTGTCTTTCACAAACCTGAAATGGGTGGGATCCAGAGTTTGGAGGTTACCAATGTCTTTGTTTATGAGTTCCATGATGATACGTTCCATGGCCTTGCAGACCAGGCTCGTCAGGCTAATAGGTCGATAGTTCCCAGGATCAGTGGTGGCTCCCCCTTTGTGGAGTGGGATAACTGTTGCTGTGAGCCATTCAGTGGGCACAAAGCCTGATGCGATGCTATTATTGAACATGGTGCTTAAGTGGGGAGCCAGTTTGTTCTGAAGTTCATGTAAAACGCAGCCTGGGATGTTGTCCGGTCCCATGGATGCTGTGTTTTTGGCCTTAGAGAGTGCAGCTTTTACCTGCGTAGTTGTAATTACAGGGACTCTGCATTCTTCCTGTATAGATATCGGCCCTTTAGGGGGTGAGGGGGGGTAAAGTTAGCACTGAACCTATCTGCCAGGATGTTGGCAATATCAGTTGGTTCTGTAATTTTCGTGTCTTTGTGCTGTAACTCAGAGCAGATCTGGGTGTTGCCATTGAGATTTTTCACATAGCTGTAGAATGCTTTGTGGTTGTCCTTAGAATTAGTGGTGATTTTGTTTTCATAGCTAGCTTTGGAGGATCTTATAAGGGATCTCAACTTCTTACTGAGGCTGATCAGGGAGCTCCTCCACTCATGGAATTTTACTCTCTTTTGCAACAGTTTCTTCCTTCTGTTGTACAGTTTGTTTATGGCAGGGGACCACCAGATCTGCTTCCTTTTTTGGGAGGATAGCATCTTGGTTCTGTTTGGGATAGCACGATCCATGCACTCGTGTAAGTGCTTATAGAGTGCATTTGTGGAGGATTCAGCAGTTGTAACTGTATTGTCCATCTGCATGGGTGCCATGAAGTTCACCACTTCTGTCTTAAGAAGCATGAAGTTCTTAAATTTAGACTTAGACTTTCTTAGATATGCAGATTTTTAAGGACACCAACAATAACAGAATCACCACTGATCTATTTAGAAAACCAGTGAGGGTTAACTTATTACTCCACAGTAAAATTCTGCATCCTGCAAAAAACAAGTATAATGTGGTCAAGTCCCAGGGCTATAGATTAGCTTGAATTACCACAGAGATGGAATCATTTTTAAGAAACCTGAACAACTCAGAGAATGATTTTCTAGTGAGAGGTTATGAAAGTCAGATGTTAAAACATATCCTCAAACCCATTACAGAACTGAAAAGGACTGAAGCACCTTCACTCAACTTCCCCAGTAGGAGAATGTTAAGAAATTCCACAGAGAATAACAAATGCAAAAATAGGTGCATCCTGACATATACTTCAGATTATCATAGTATCAAAAATGTTATTAAAGAAAACTGGGCCATTGTCATCAGAAACCCTATTCTGATTAACATCTAGGTTGAAGCTCCATCCTTTGTTTACAGGAAGGCCAGGAACATTAGATGTTTTGTTGACTTTAAACCTAGACTATATGAGAGAAACACTAAAAGATGTGAAGCTTGTACATTTTGTATATTTATACAGCAAGGTGATAGTTTTTATTGCCCTTATTTAAAGAAAATCATTAAGATCAGTGCAGAGGATGACTGTAACACTAAAAAAGTAATTTACAGGGCACAGTGCAATAAATGTGATGCATTTTATGTGGGCTAGACTGTAAATAAACTTAAGCATAAGATTTCATGTCATCTGGCAGAAATCTGTTCCGGATGTAAAAATAATGCACTAGCTAAACAACTTGCTCTTCATAAAAGACACACAGGTTTTAAGTTCCAGATACTGGATCACATAGACATGGGTGATGTTGAAGGAGATATCCTGAATATGCTGGAGAAATGTGAACTCATGTGGCAATTAAAGCTGAACTCTTTTAGGAAGCCTGGACTAAACTACTACTGTTCACTTAAAAGTGTGTTGGAACTTAGAGAACTGCCACATTGCTAACATGATTAATTTTATTTTATTTTATTTTTCCAGTTGGTTTTAAAGGCAATGTTAAATCAGTTTAATTTAAGTGTATATTTTGTTTCCATCATCATACATTTTTTCTTTTTCTTAATCTTCTTTCCACTTTATTCAAAATGATGTGTAATAACAGTACTAACTAATTATACAATAATATTTTTGTAGATAGTTTTTAGGGTTCTTGTACACAGACCTGAAGAAGTCTAGAAGGATGAAAGTGATCTTTGTTAACAACAGGTTATGGAAATAGAATATGTTTTTTACAATGTATTTTTTGCATACAAAGTATGTATATATTTATGTATATTTTTAGATTGCCAAATGGTCTAAAGTTTATATATTTCCAGCCATGTAGTATATTGTCTTGGATAAAATCACAGACTTAATAATCTGGTTAAATAAGAGGTACCACATCATTATTAATTTTATTTATGTACATAAGGGTTATATTATTATGAAAGCTACTAAGTAGGGCAGGACCAGCTTGAATGTCACACTGATGGGGGAAGGGATGTGAATTTAGCATGTTCATAGGTTCATAGGTTCATAGGTTCATACTAGGCTATCTGCCCGAGGGCATTTACAAGCCTAGCCCATAGTTTTGTGGCTTACGCCACCCCTTTAGTATGGGGAACTATACCCATTATTTTGCTGTGCCTCTGTTGAGCAGTGACACTGAGGTAATCCCTGGGGTATATCTGCGATCTCCCATCCATTGGTCAAGATTTCTCTTGAACAAGGCCAGCGAGGTGCTCTGCCTCACATATACCGGGATTTTATTCCACAGCATAGGGAGTCTTTGGGTGATGAATCTATCCCTCCAGCACGTCCTATTAATAGCCGTGTCGAGTTTAAGTCTCCGCCCTTGTGGCTCTGACGGATCTAGATTTTTTGAGGTGAAGCATATTCATCAAATCTGGGTTTGACATGGCCTTGTATGTTAGGCAAAGGTCACCTCTGAGCAAGCGGTAAGCGACTGAATAGAGCTGGAGTTCTTTCAGTCGGGCAGCATAGGACAGATGTTTGAGACCCTTTATCCTTTTAGTGAGGAACTTTTGTGGCCTCTCCAGCTGCTGCAAGTGTCGGGTCAGATACATTCCGAATGGGGCATTGTACTCAATCATTGGTCTGATGAGTGATGAGTATAGGGAGACTATGACCTCCCTTGATCTAGATGAGAATCCCTTCATGATAAGGTGGGCAATGTAGAAGGTCTTCCTAACTACTTTAGCTACATGGGTGTCGAATGACAGACTACTATCAACCTGGGTCCCCAGGTCCCTGATAACTTCTTCTGTACTCAGTGGATTGCCACCTATTTGGTAGCTAGGGGTAACCTTGTTTTTCCCGAAGGGTATGACTATGCATTTTTTGGCATTTAACTTTAGGCCATAGCTCTGGCACCAGTTATCCGTTTCTGTGAGACCCTCCTGAAGGATATCTGTGTCAGATGTGTTTTCTACTATGGTGCCCAGTTTGCAGTCATCTGCAAACTTTGTCAGCCATAACCCTCCTCTGTTTGCTTGTACTTCGGAAAAGTAGATGCCAAACAAGAGTGGGCCCAGGACTGAGCCCTGTGGTACACCACTTGTGACAGGCTTTGAGTCTGACATGGCGCCAGCAACTCTGACCCTGTGGGTTCTGTCACTCAGCCAGTTTGCAACCCATCTTGTGATGTATGGGTTAACATTTAAGCTGATGAGTTTTTCAATGATACCCGAGTGGGGTATTGTATCAAAGGCCTTCGCCAGATCGAGGTAGGCTGTATGGACTGCCTTTCCCTCATCAATGGCTTTGGTGACTGTTTGAAAAAGTCAACCAAGTTTAGAAGGCATGATCTGCCTTTGACAAAGCCAAACTGGGATGGATCCAAAGTCTGCAAATTCCTATGTCTTTATTTATGAGGTCCATTATGATCCTCTCCATGGCTTTGCAGATAAGGCTTGTCAAGCTAATGGGCGGTAATTTCCAGGGTCGGTGGAGGCACCGCCTTTGTGAAGTGGGACCACAGTTGCAGTGCGCCACTCCTGGGTGCGTATCCAGAGGTAAGACTATGATTAAACAGCTGTCCTAGCTGTGGGTTTAATTCCTCGTTGAGTTCGTGGAGCACACAGCCGGGGACACCATCAGGTCCCATGGATGCTGTGTTTTTGCTTTGGAGAGAGCAGTTCTCACTTGGGCGTTGGAGATGTTTGGGGGCTGCAATCGCTTGGTATAGATATCTCTCCTTTTGGGGAAGTTTGCACTGAACCTGTCAGCCAGTATGTTGGCAATGTCTGTAGGATCAGTAATCTTCACATCATTTTGAACTAGTTCTGAGCATATCTGGGAGTTTCCTCCCAGGTTTCTAACATAGCTAAAGAAGGCCTTATGATTGTCTTTTGAGTCTTTAGCTATTTTTCTCTCAAAATTTGCTTTGGATGATTTTATGAGAGCTCTTAGTTTTTTACTTATAGTGATCAAGGGTGTCTTACCTTTTAAGGATTTTGCTCTATCTTGTAGTAGCTTCCTCCTTTTGTTGTAGAGTTTGTTTATGGCTGGGGTCCACCAGAGTGGACTCTTGCCTTTGGTACAAAGAGTCTTTGTTTTGCTTGGGATTGCCTTATCCATGCAGTCCTGCAGGTGCTGGTAGAAGGCATTTGTAAGTGATTCAGCGGCTTGAGTACTGTTTTCCGTCGGCTCGGGGCCTTAAAGGAGACCACACTAGTCTTTAGAAGTGTGAAGTCGGCTTCGAGAAGTTCTTTACTGTGGTCTTTTTTATTTCAGGTGGGGGTGGGATGAGGACCTCCAGCGAGATTAGTTTGTGATCTGATCTCACCAGTGAGGGGTATACTTCCGGTGTTGAACATTGTGCTCCCATGTTCGTGATGATGAGATCAAGTATGTTTTCTCCTCTTGTGGGGATGGTGACTAGTTGTTCCATGGCATTTGAGTTTATGAATTCCAGGAACTTTTGGGCTAGGGTGTTTGGGCTTGAGTAGTGTTCCCAGTCTATATTAGGGTAATTGAAGTCACCTAGTATGATGGTGTTTGGTGATACATTTATCCCTCTAGTGTTTTCAGGAAGGCCATGTGAGGTTCCTGAGTTTGTGAGGGTGGCCTGTAACATGCTACAATTTGCAGAGCAGTCTTGCCTATGGTTAATTGCACCTGGATGGTCTCCGATGCATCGTGCGTTGCCACCAGTCTTGAGGTGTGGGTGTCTTTGATGAATATGGATACCCCTCCTTTCTTGGTATTGTCCGGATTTTGGGGCGGAACGCATGATAAGAGGTAAAACCTGATAGTGCTGGGGTGCTCTCAGGAGCCTTGAACCAGGTTTCTGTCACTGCACAGACATCGATGTTCTCCATACTGAGAAGGGCCTCGAGTGCGTGCATTTTGAGATTTAGACTTCTGGCATTGAGCAGCATTACCCTTAGTTTTTTCCTTTTTGTGTTCTAGGGTGGTAGGTTTAGAATTTGAGCCTTGCCTAAAAAGGCACTATGGGGTGGTAAGAGCCTTTGCCAATATCCGGAATCCCAGGGTGACAGGTGCAAGCCATCCCTTGAAGCAGCGTGGCTTGTCCAGCATGTCATCCCAGGCAGACAGACATTGGATCCCCTTTGAATGACACCAGAGTTTAAGCCAATTGTTAAAGCTGATCATCTTATCTCTGTATTGTGGCATCATTCTTGGTGAAGGTAGGATACTGCTCAAGGTCAGGGTCATACCTGCCTGGGCTACATAATCAGAGAGCTCCTCAATGTCTCTTTTCATGTAGTCCAAGGAGGTACGTCTCAGGTCGTTTACACCAGCGTGGACAATGACTGAGTCATATTTGTACCTGCTGTTGAGAGACCTGAGTGCTTGCGTTATGTGGCGGATTCTAGCGCCCGACAGGCAGCTTACTGTGACCTTCTCCTTACTCAGTCTGGTGAGCGGGACGTCAGTGTGTCTGACTATGGAGTCACCAATGACTAGTGTGTCTGGCATTGTGTTTGGCCTTAAGGGCTGTGACTGTTTGACACTCTGACTGTGAGGTCTATGTGTTGCAGGTGTTGTGTTCTGAGGTGGTGGTTGTTTGGGTGTCTGCTTTGGTGGCCTCTGCTGTTTTGGTAGATTTTTGATCAGAGCCGAGTATGTCTTTGTGTGTTTATGTGTATGATTTGAGGTTGTGATGGTACTATGTGAGACTGGGTCTATAGTGTGTGTGGTAACCTTCTCCTCCTGACTGGTCTTGCCAGTCCTATGTTGAGAGAGCTCAGCCTCCAGTTTGGCCGTATAGTTGCATCTCTCGCATGTATTTGTGTTTTGTGGGAGGAGGAGAGGGTTGTCTGTGTACATGAGGCAATTGTAACATTGCCTCAGTATTCCCAGGTTCACCAGCTGAGCAGGAGAGGACACTAGCAACTGATCCCTCGACATGCTAGAAGGACTAGACAAAAACTTTAAAAGAGATTCGGGGACGTGGTGACCGAGAAATGGGGGTTTGCCTTTTGGGGTGCTATCTATAAGAGTGCCGTATCAAGGTAATAAGTACTGTAGGAGCAAGTGCTAGGTTTAACAGATAGAGAAAAGTCTACTTGGAGTCAAGTAGAGATGATCTTTTAGGTATTAGAGAAAGTGCTAGTAACAGGGATGCTTAAAGGTAAGATTGAAAAGAATGCACTCTGCAGTGTGCACTAGAGAAGTTAGATATGAAAGTAGGTAACTTGAGTTTTACCTGTTTAAAAGTTAAGGTTTAGTGGAGAGTTACTATTTTTAAAACAGCAAGATGGACTGAAAGGGGTGGTTACTTTTGTATTTTGGTACTATGAAATACTGTAGGATGGCCAATAAATTTAAATAATTGAAGGGGTGGGATTTCAAAAGTGATGGTTTTGTGATTACTCACATAAGCCAGTGAAAGTAGAGAGAAATGAGATATATGGTCAGATTAACATAAGAGGCGGGCAACTAGAAAGACAGTGGTATTTAACAAGACAACTTAAATGGGTGGGAGGGAGGGAAAAATTCTGCCTGACTCAGAACAGAGAGAGCTGTGGTCTCTTTTGAAGTTTTAATATGCTGTTAAACAGAATGCAAGCAAAACACAAGGTAAAGAAAACAAACTACAGTATTCAAAATATAGAAAGGCAATACAGAAATAAAAAAATAACAGCAAACTAACCTTTCCTTCACAGCAAAGTGTAGCAGTGTCTGGATGAGCCTTTCTGGTAAAGCTCTGAAATGTTTTAGTTTACTCCTTAAATAGAAATTTTAGTTCCTAGCTCCATCCCCTCTGTTAACAAGTGATTAACCTTAAGTGACCTTTTCTGTCTTATGAATGAGTCCTTAATTAATCAGTTCTTATTTCTGCCTGACTCAGAACAGAGAGCTGTGGTCTCTTTTGAAGTTTTAATATGCTGTTAAACAGAATGCAAGCAAAACACAAGGTAAAGAAAACAAACTACAGTATTCAAAATATAGAAAGGCAATACAGAAATACAAAAAATAACAGCAAACTAACCTTTCCTTCACAGCAAAGTGTAGCAGTGTCTGGATGAGCCTTTCTGGTAAAGCTCTGAAATGTTTTAGTTTACTCCTTAAATAGAAATTTTAGTTCCTAGCTCCACCCCCTCTGTTAACAAGTGATTAACCTTAAGTGACCTTTTCTGTCTTATGAATGAGTCCTTAATTAATCAGTTCTTATTTCTGCCTGACTCAGAACAGAGAGAGCTGTGGTCTCTTTTGAAGTTTTAATATGCTGTTAAACAGAATGCAAGCAAAACACAAGGTAAAGAAAACAAACTACAGTATTCAAAATATATAAAGGCAATACAGAAATACAAAAAATAACAGCAAACTAACTAATAGTCTTTGTTTTACAGTGCAATAAACCACTCCCTTGCCTGATAAAAAGTATATATACAGTTAGAAAGTTTGTGAGGAAACTATTACTGTTATTTTTGTTTTACATGGATCGCTTGTCTGTGTACTTAATAAAGGATTTTGACTGAAAACATATTGTCTACCCTGCTTGGATTACTTTTGAATACTTAGTAATTCTGTATAATATTTCAAATTGTATCTTTTTTTATTATTATTTTTTTTTTACTTAGGACGAGTTTAAGTTCACTACTTCTACTACCATTATCTGATCTGATATACAGTGATTAACTAGATATATATGGATTGAAAATCTTCCACATAGAGAAGTTTCTTACACTGTTTTGTTTTTGGACCCACTATACATGTTTAGTGGGTTGTTTGAGATTTAGGGGATGCCACAGAATGACTAGTTTTCTGAATGATAATCTTAAATTCAGCCTGCATATGCAAAATTGCATATGAAAAACTCATCAAAAATTAGGGATGCTTTATAGAGCCAAAAACGTTCTCACCAATGCAACTAAAGCTACACTTGCCACTACTTATCTCCTCCCCACACTTCTTTATAGCAGTCCCATCATTACTAACCTTCAGGCATCACAAAAATCAAAAAATGAACAATGTTATAACAAAGTTGCTAAATTTGCAGCCAATAAACCCTTTCAGAATTCACCACTGTATAGCACTAAAATGGTTAGAACTACCCCCATCAACAAACATATACACAGCTTCTTACCACCTATAACATTATTAGAAATCCATCTACTTGTCCAGCACTAAATAACATTGTACACAACTATATTTATAGTCTGCCATTATGATCCAAATTACCAAAAAGTCCCATCTGTCCACAAACCTATCGAATCTGCTGGGTATTGTTTCTACTCGTACCATGTTGATAAGGCCTGGAACTCCTTATCTCTATCCATCAGGTCAATACCCTCCCTCCCACCCTTCAAAACCATTCTGAAAGACTTCTTAGCCAAAAGTTGTCTCTGTTCTTGCTCAACACCATTATAAACTATATTCCTAAATGTGAACAAATACCTCTTCATACCTTACATCTCCTTACTCTCCCTTCTTAACTTGCTTCCCTACTTCTATCAGTCTCCCCTGGCTTTCTTTCTAAGTATAGCATAAGCCTCCTTTTCTCTCATTTAGTATTACAGTTCCTGTTTGTATTACACTAACTTAGCCTTAATTTCTGTATAAACTGACTACAATTTCTCTAACTATTAAATCATTGTCATATAACTTGTATCCCTATTAAATCATTGTCATATAATGTGCATTCCTGCTGGAGTTCCTCAATGCTCCATCCTCAGACCTCTACTCTTCAACATTTTCACAAACAACCTTCACACTGCCACTCACCCTGGTACCCTCATTCAATATGCTGATGATTCTACCTTAATCTGTACTGCTCAATCACTACCAGAACTACTTCCAAAAACTCAACAGTCCTTTACTGCAGTTGAATCCTAGATAAGAAATGCCCAACTCTTTCTTAATCCAAAGAAGACTAAAACCAGTACTCTTTCACCCCCAAAACACCTCCCCTGTCACTGATTATTTCAACATCCTTGCATCTGACAACATTGTCATAGAAATAGTGTGGGAAACCAAACTTCTAGGAGTTATCATTGACAATAAACTTTCATACAACCCCCATATACAGGAAAATATAAAGAAAAATCATCAAAAACTGGGACTGTTATATGGAAACAAACATTACTTTACTACAGCAGTCAAAATTACCCTTGCTAAAACATTTTTAGTTCCCCCTCTTCTTTATGGTGCCCCTATCCTAACTAACTTTCAAACTTCTACCCTAAGTAAGATGGAACCATAAAGTTGCAAAGTTTGTCACAAACTCTAAATATCTCACACATCACTGTAAATCACCACTAGAAGTAAACTGGCTTGAACTCCCCAACCAACTTGCATTTATTCAGCTATCCACCTTGTACAACCTTATTTTCAAGCCTACTGCCTCCCTAGCACTAGCCAATCTAGCCACACCTTACACACCAAATAGATCCCTACGATCAGAAGACAAAAATCTCTTAGTTATCTCAAAACCCAAAAGAAAACCAGGTTACTCTCTGTATTCATACTCTGTCTCTATACTTTGGAATTCACTACCTCTAGCTACCAGGTCTATGCCTGGCGTAACCCATTTCAAAGTCTCTTTAAAAAAATCATCTCAAAAATACATGGCTCTGCTCCTGCATAAAGCCTGCCTAATGTTCAGGTCTTCCTCTTCTTCCACACTAGCCTAATCATCCTCTTCTGTCACATTTCAATCTCTCACAGTCTGCAAGATTCTAAGGCTCTCCTAACTCCTTCTCTGTTTCTTTACCATATCCTTAAGCTGCTGCTCAGGCTGTAATACCTCTATTTCTTCTTAACTCTCTCACTATATTTCTGCACCACTAACTTTCTGGCTATCATTTTCCTAACTGAAACCAACATTCTATTTTTTCATGTACTATAACAGTCAATGTCATACAGTGCACTACCTCCATACTATTTTTATGCACTATCTACTCATAGGCTATGTATATGGTGAGAGTGACTGTAATTGTCTATAATGTTTTAACTCTATAGAACAGTCTAGATGTGTAGTATATCTTGTAATATTTTGTAAC
Organism: Protopterus annectens; assembly: GCF_019279795.1. NCBI lineage: Eukaryota > Metazoa > Chordata > Ceratodontiformes > Protopteridae > Protopterus > Protopterus annectens. The sequence goes on along the minus strand of NC_056740.1, from coordinate 173,455,058 downwards.
ATAGTTTATGTTCTTTCAACTTATTTTTGTATAGTATTTCTGATGTCATTTGTATTGTATTGTATTGAATTATACTGTATTTGTATTGTACTGTATGTGAAGCATTTCTCCCTGGGCCTGTGTTGAAAACGGATTCTATAGACCCAGTCAGAGCATGCCGGTAAACAAATGTAAAATAAATAAATAAATAAAATCAATTCTTAACCAATGTTTACATATTATGTCTAATTTGCTATAATTATTTAAACTGTATTTGTTTTTTATATTATTTTTATAAAGACTGTAAAACTTTTGTTCTTAAAATGTTTTGTGATACTTGGAGCTTTTCTCTCCAGGCATCCAATAAAAATGGGCTTCTACCCACATGGACTTTTCTAGTAATCAAATAGCAATAAATAAATAATTAAATACATACATACATACATACATATAATGTCTGACTTGTTTTTGCTTAATTTCTTCTGTGCATATTCTTATACTGCACATAATTCTCCAATATTTGCTTAAACTTTCATAATTGTTTTAATGATTGTACAATATATGGAGCTTTTCTCTCAAGGCCCCTGCAGAAAAGAGGTTCTGCTAAACCCAGATGGACTATTCCAGTAAGCACAGACAAAATAACATAAATAAAAACATAAAATAAAAATTTTCAAGCAGAAAATTTATAAGAACAGACAAAGTTTGAAAACACAGAGTAGAGAACTCAAAAGCGATATCTAAAATATTCCTTTTGTTGCTGTTGTTAGCAAAAAGACTGTTGTACATGCACAGAAATGCCTTCCTGAAGAATTCAAAAACAGTAGTGTAATTCTCAAATATACATAATAAATTGTAGGACAATATTTTTGGATGGTGCAGTAGTGCAGCAGCTGTGTTGTCACCTCATAACAAGAGATTCTCCAGTTTGATTCTCGGCTAGGGTACCTTCTGTGCAGAGTCTGCATGTCCTCTCTGTGTTCATGTGGGCTTGCTCTGGTTTCTTCCCATGTTCAAAGACAAATGTCTGGAGTGTTTATCCCCAGGTCTGCACTGAAAGTTGGCTGTGTTCCAAGTTGGACTTTCCCAATAAATAAAAATATGCAGTTTAAGAGGTCAGGTGGTCTTTATCTGCAACCAGATTCTGTATTTCTGTTTTAGTTTCTAGAGATGTTTAATGCATACATTTAGGGATGATGACTGTCAAACTGGGGTCTCAGAATTTTACCTTGTATTTAATTTTACTTTATTCAAGGTACCAGTATACCATAGTTGGATATACATTTTGGGAAACTGGCCACCTGACTTTGGTTGAGGGCCCCAAGCTAAACCGTATGAAAGGTTATGGTTGATTATGTGTCATCTAGATCTAAAACTGTCATCAGTTTGAAATAAGAATTTAACTAGAACAATGGGTGAATAAACTGATTGCAATGAATGCAATGAGTGAGTCAGTCTGAGGTTATGAGTAATGAAGTATTAATAACTGTTCATAATAACATTACTAAAATGTGTGTTTGCTTTCTGGTTTATTTTCAGTATCAAATAACCTGGAATAATCATACTGTGGCATTTTGATATATACTGTAACCTATTTACCTGAGTTACTGAAAATTGCTGAGTTTCAAATTATCAAAATTCTGGATTATGGATAGAAGAAATATTTTGACAGTAAGGAATGCATGCATTATTCAAAGAGAGGTGCTGGCTAATTAGAGTTGGTATCTATCAGGACACAAAGCTTGGTTAAAGGTTAAATGTATATTGGACTATAGGTAAACATTAGGGAGAGAGCTGTAATACTTCTATATTACTGGCTTCATTACTCAAATCATAAAAATAATGCTTATCATTGTGGAGATGCCACCCAACACTATCTTCAAATGATTTATCATAGTTACAAATAAATAGAAATGGAGAAGTAATAGCCACATCATATTTTTTCTACCTCCCATGCTGCTAGCCATCATCCTTCTGGTCTACTTACCCCCTAATCTTTCTGCTAACAGGAATCATTAGTGCATCCTGGGACCACAAGTCAGCTTGCTGCTGTGGGGGTTGTAATGCCCTACAGTCATTCTCCTCCTCTGAATTTGTACATTTTGTCACAGGGTTACCCCCCCCCCATATGAGCCACATCTCCTTGCATGGAAAACCTGCAGCAATGCACTCCCTGCCTGGGATGAGCATACAATCCCCCATTGCAAACACCTCAGATGTTCAAACTGCTAACTGAACCTGAGCCAACTGAGCTATAGTTACGGCTTTATCCTTGTATGCCATGTCACTGGCAATAGTTACATAATCTTGGTCATGGCACACTTAATTTTTCTGAGCAAGAAAACTGAGTTATGAAAAATATAGAGGACCACTCTCCGGCATCCCACTGTAACAATGCATTGAAAATCAGGAATGCCTACAGTTGTTGACCTTGTCCAAATGTCCCTCTTTCCCATTAAGTTAGTTTTGCCAGTTCTAAAAGTATTTATACTATACCCTTCAGTGTGAAGGGCTTTTGGAATTACAGGATGATATGGTAGTCCCTGTCTGTGAACAGCCCCAGTGAATGATTATTTTGACTCATATAATTTTACACTGTCTACTCCAAGTGCTCAAGTAATAGACAAATCAACGAGAACTCAACCAGATAAAGTCTGGACGGAGCTCCAAGAAAGGTCAATAAACAAAGAAAAAAGTGTTCTTCATGCCAGAGATGAATCTTTAGTGACAAACATGTGTTTGTCATTGAAGATTCATACGTAGTATCCGGAACGCTTTTTTCTTTGTTCAGTGCACAAGTGCTAGTAGCTTGAGACATGCATGCTCACAGCCACTTACTCTAATTGGCAAATGCCGTAACTCCAACTAACCTGAGCGTAACAAATTACCTAGCTCTGTCCCCAACTGGTACTACTAAACTACACAATTCTACTTCAAAGGTGATTCATTTAAAGAATGTGGTGGAAGGGGTGCAATATGAGTGAAAGAAAGAATTTTAATCTGCCAATTGCATTGCTATTTTTATATAGTGAAATTAGTTTGTTTAAACACATTTATTAGAAAAAGACAATATAGAGGTTTCTATATGTGGACGTAAAGAATATAATTATAATTTATAGAATGTTAATGTCCTTGTAATTAAAACATTGATGGAAGCATAGCTTTTTTTGATAAACCCTAATTCTAACCCTAAAACTTCCACCTGGTCCCTAACCTTAACATAGCACTCCACACACTAAATATGAAGTCCCTGATTGCTCCCCTAACTTAAAACTCCACTTTCCCCTTCCTAAACCTAAAGTCCCTGATCACTCCCTAACCCTAATCTCCTTTCCTGTTCCTAAACCCAAAACTCCCTTCCTGCTCCCTAAACCTCAAATCCCTCATGACTTGGTAACCCTAAAACTCACCTCCTACTCCCTAAACCTGATATTACCCTTCTGCTCTCTGAACATCCCCTCACACCTAAATCTTCCATCCAGTCATTGCCCAAAACCCTAACTTGCATTCTTAACCTCTCCCACTTTCTCCCCATAGCTGCTGTTCTAATCTTGCCTGGACTCAGCTAATGTGTTTGCAGAAAGTGCTTCACATCCACTTTCTCCCCACGGCTGCCGTACCTTGTCCAAATATGTAGCAGAGTTCAAGTGCACATGGCTAGATATGTGAGCTACAAGATGCCTGATTCACTGACTGCAGTATAGTGGCATTCAGGTATCTAGGACTTCAGAGCTTATAGTAGACCCACTTTTGAGACATGTACCCTGTGATGGACAGAGTCATCTCCAAACAATCAGTTTATTCTGTAAAGAATAAACAAAATCTGAAGTTCCTTTTTTTTTTATCTGTTATCAAAGGTCACCATTAGTTTGCTCAATTTGATGCAGAGATGTTGCTCACACTGCTAATTTATGATTCAAGCAGCTTGTAGCTGGTTTAATTTTTTTTTTTGTTTTTTGTTTATTTTTAGGTCACTGCAACTGAATGCCATCTTTAATGAACCTATAGTTATTTCTATCTGTAACCTGGCAAATGTTGTAATAAGATTTGAAATAATAGCACTGTACAAATCTAGGTTTGTTTCAGATAGACCCTGATTGGCTACTCTTTCAATTTGACAAAATAAGTTAGTACTTGTAGTACACCTGAGTAGTGGTTCTTAGTATTACGGTTAATGAATTTCTGGGTAACTGCTTTATATTTGTTTTGATTGCTCACTTCATATCTCTGTCTCTTCCTTTCCTTTCTCCTCTCCTTTTGCTTTTTGTTATTTTCTTTGCTTTGTTTTTGCCGTTGGTTTCTTTATGAAATGCTGTAAACAGATAAAAAATGAGACATGATGTGCTTACAGATGAAGCATAGTTGTTAAAAGGTATAGAATGACTCCTAAGTATTTGTATTACATACTACTATCACAATTTTAAAATAAAATTGGACATCGTATTAACTGCTGCCATTTACAGGAACAGAAAAATGTATACTGAGTACAACACTGAATGCAACTACATGGATGCAAAATACACAAAGAAATCCAGAGAAAGAAAGTGCAGTGTTTTTATCGAGAAACAACAAATAAAGCACATCTTTCTCAAGTTAGTCATTTGTTTCAGTATCACTGCTTCTGTTAGTATTATGTGAAGGAAGCAGGACAATTCAGTGAAACATAATTCCTGGAAATGTGTTTCAGCATATTACAGCAAGCGAGTGCTAGCATAACATTTTACTTCATGCTGGCAGTAAATGTTTACCTCACCCAAGAAAATGAAATATATTCCTTTTGTTCCTACCTCAGAGAAAGTTCATTTAGATAATGTGGTGGAAGGGGTGCAATATGAGAGAAAGGAAGAATTTTAATCAACAAATTGCATTGCTATTTTTATACAATGAAATGTTTGTTTAAACACATTTCTTAGAAAAATATAAAGGTTTCTATATGTGGACTTAAAAGAATATAATTATACTATACAGAATGTCAATATCTTTGTAATTAAAACATTGATGGAAGCATAGCTTTTTTTGATGAACTAAATGTGCCACATACACTCTGCTTATATTATCAGGACTTCTTTTAATCACTCAGAACTGATGTTTATCTGTATATAACCAGCAATATACAGTAGTTATAAAGATGTTTTCGTTTTTAAGCTCTATTCCCAGATATAAAAAGCATTAGTATGCTTATAATTTGTGTTTTGGTAACTACCTCATATGATGTACACTACTTTTTTTATTTACGTCACTGTTCCCAGATGTGCAGATGGAACTGTATAATTCAAAATGAGTAGCAATCTTAGTTTATTCTGTCAAGAACAAACAAAATCTGAAGTTCTATTTTTTTTTTTTTTTTTTTTTTAGCTGTTACCAAAGGTCACCATTATTTTGTTCAGTTTCACTACATGCGGTTGTTTTATAAGCCTGTACACGGCTTTACCAAACAATATGCAATCTGGCAAAGACAGTTTTAAGAACTCAAAGATAACATGTTTTAAAAGATTTATTAAGCTTTAAAAATAGCACAAAAGGAAGGATACAATTTAGAAAGAGGAAATCAACAAAAATGTGCACGTTAAGGTTTAAAGAGATTAACTAATATACAAAATAGAAATGTCCATCACACATAGAAATAAAGGCCTGAATGTGACCCTGATAATGTGGGCTCATCTATGGATCCAGGTAGTACAGGAACTACTGGGGGAGAATGGGAGTGACCAGACAGTTCTTGGTCATGCATGCTGGGAGGAATCACACAGCTTTATCAACTTTATTACTACTGTCATGTGCTGCTTGGGATGTACAAAGTTGCAGAGATGCACTTTCCTACCATGTGGCATGGTAATGCAAGGTAGGTATCATTAAGAGACATGTATGCAAATCCGTGAAATGCCGTGGGGCTGTCAACCTGGGAAGGAGTTACCAAGCTGACAGGTAAGGACCTCATAGGCCACTATAAAAAGACTATATCCATTTTGGCTGCCAGGATAAGGCCCCTTCCTCTATCCTGCTCTCTCTCACCTTTACACCTGCAGAGTTGTGATATAAAATGTACAAGCTAACTGAAAGAGAATGGTTAATTTGATGGTGAGCAGAAAATGGGGGCTGAATGAAACAAAAAATGTACAGTAGAAATATATTCACTTACAGCTTTCTTTCAGCAGGAGGTAACAAAGTATTAGCAAATGCCTGAAAACTAATAAAATAATGTATGAGAAAGCATCTCTGCAAAATTATCAAAAATCAATATGTTTCTAGTCCAAGACTTATCAAGTTCACACATTTTAAGGACCATACGGACCATGTATTTAGTCCATTAACCAGATATGCCTGAGGAGAGGAACTCTAGTTCCAGTAAAAGCTCTTAGACCTCCATATCTCTCTACAGTCTGTGGGTCTCTAATTTGCAGCTTCATCTAGTGCTTTAATCCCTTACTACATCCTATCATGCTCTGTATGTGACCTCACACAGACACACACACACACACGCATACACACACGCACACACACACACACACACACACACACACACACACACACACACACACACACACACACACACACACACACACACACACACACACACACACACACACACACACACACACACACACACACACGATCCCCTGGATTTATGGTATTACATAATGGATGGCATTCAGAAACAAATAGCATACCGCAGTAGGCAAAATAAAATGGAGAGTGCCAATGTGCTGGGAGGGTACGATTCAGAGACAGAAGTGGCAACACCATGCTACCAGAAAAAAAAGGGTGGCATTTGTCACATGCAAATGATCAGATAAGAATATGTTGCTGAGTGTTAACATGCTAATGAGCTATCTTACATATGCAAATGATAAAAGCAAGCAAGGTGGTGCAATTCAGAAATGTTTAAAATATGCACAATGAGTTGTTGTGATAACCTTATCTGAACACTGGACACCATCATTTTTCAGTTAATATGTGTATGCCAGTCCTCAACTCTAAATTATCCACCTTCCCACTAGAGGAGTAAATCTTCTTGACTATGTCCTTACTAATATTGCCCATGTTTTGCAACCTCCAGTCTGTTATCCTAGCTGTTAAAGTCCTACCACCAGGCTGTTATCTTCTTTAGTTCTATAGTTAACTCAGCACATTGAGAAATGACTGTGAATCTAACCTCTTAATATTTTCTAGTAATCAAGGAAAACCTAAACGTGCCCCCCCCTCCATTGAACCCATTGTCAAATATTTTGTACTTACCTTTGATTTTTACCTTCATCAAAAAATCAACCACTCCCCGTATGTCATAAATATACTGGGAAATTCAGGGGTAAAGCCTTATGAAGAAATCCTTGCATTTTTCCCCATTTCTCACACTCCTTTACTTCTCTCTTGTCTTCATCGTACTGAGCTTCTCCGACTACCATCTTCATTTTTCTCATTTACTCCTACTCTTGCTTTATTTTTTTTCTTATTGTCCCACCCTTCTTAGATTCAACAATTAACACATCTTATCCCCCTATCCTACTTTAACTCTGCTAAGATTTCGTGTAAAACTGTAATGTCAACCCCATCTTATTTCACATTGTAACAAATCTAACAGGAATATGCACCAATGGATTTTTTTCTTATTTTAATTGACTTATTTATGTGTGTGTGTGTGTGTGTGTGTGTGTGTGTGTGTGTGTGTGTGTGTGTGTGTGTGTGTGTGTGTGTGTGTAATTTTACATTTTGCTTTTTTGACTGTATTTTCACTGCAATCATGGATTTTTTTTATCATATTGTGTAATACCATTGTTCTTCAATAGTATTACATAAATGTAAATGCATTGTCTTCATATTATATTGTTGTTCAAGGAGCCTTTCTCCCTGGGACTCCATTGAAAATTGAGTCTTCTTGGCCCATTGGACTATCCTGATAAACAAACTGCAAAATAAATAAATAAAATAAACAAATTATTTTAAAAGATCCAGGTACCTTTATCATCATCTTCTTTTGGCTGTTCCCATTAGGGGTCGTCACAGCAGATCATCTGTTTCCATTTCTTCCTGTCCTCTGCATCTTGCTCTGTCACACCAACCACCTGCATATCCTCTATCACCACATCCATAAACCTTATCTTAGGCCTTCCTCTTTTCCTGTTACCTGGTAGCTTCATTCTTAGCATCTTTTTCCCAATATACTCAGCATCCCTTCTCAGCACATGTCCAGACCAATGCAATCTTGCCTCTCTGGCTTTGTCTCCAAACCTTTCAACCTGGGCTGACCCTCTAATATACTTATTCCTAATCCTGCTCACCCTCGTCACACCCAGTGCAAATCTTAACATCTTTAACTCTGCCACATCTAGCTCTAACTCCTGCCTTTTTGTCAATGCCACTGTCTCCAACCCATATAACATAGCTGGTCTCACTACCCTCTTGTAGACCTTCCCTTTCACTTTTACTGGTACTCGTCTGTCACAAATCACTCCTGACACTCTTCTCCACCCACTCCATCCTGCCTGTACTCACTTCTTCACCTCTCTTTCACAATCACCATTACTCTGAACTATTGATCCCAAGTATTTAAACTCATCCACCTTCCCCACCTCTACTCCTTGCATCCTCACCATTACTCTATCCTCCCTCTCAATCACACACATATATTCTGTCTTAGTCCTGCTGACCTTCATTCCTCTTCTCTCTAGGGTATATCTCCATCACTCCAGGGTCTCCTCCACCTGTTCCCTACTCTCACTACAGATCACAATGTCATCTGCAAACATCATAGTCCACGGGGGCTCCTGTCTGATCTCGTCTGTCAACCTGTCCATCACCATTGCCAATAAGAAAGGGCTCAGAGCTGATCCTTGATCTAATCCCACCTCCACCTTAAATGCATCCGTCACTCCCACTGCAGACCTCACTGCTGTCACACTATCCTCGTACATATCCTGTACCACTCTTACATACTTCTATGACACTCCCGACCTCTTCATACAATACCACAACTCCTCTGTAGGCACCCTGTCATATGCTTTCTCTAAGTCTACAAAAACACAATGCAACTCCTTCTGACCTTCTCTGTACTTCTCCATCAATGCTCTCAGAGCAAAATCGCATCTGTGGTGCTCTTTCCTGGCATGAAACCATACTGCTGATCACTAATCATCACTTCCCTTCTTAACCAAGCTTCCACTACTCTTTCCCATAACTTCATGCAGTGACTGATCAATTTAATCCCTCTGTAGTTACTACAGCTCTGCACATCACCCTTATTCTTAAAAATCTGTACAAAAAAAATGTTTTCTCCATTCCTCAGGCATCCTCTCACTTTCCAAGATTTCATCAAACAATCTGGTTAGAAACTCCACTGCCATTTCACCTAAACATCTCCAGGCTTCCACAGGTATGTCATCTGGACCAACAGCCTTTCTATTCTTCATCCTCTTCATAGCTATCCTTACTTCCTCCTTGCTAATCCATTACACTTCATGATTCACTATCCCCACATTATCCAACCTTCTCTCCCTCTCATTCTCTTCATTCATCAACCCCTCAAAGTACTCTTTCCATCTGCTCAACACACTCTCCTCACTTGTGAGAAATCCCCCTCCACCCCCCCACACCACAAATTTATATGTACCAACTCCGAGATTGTCATACCTCGAAGAAACGAGAATATTGCAAGACATTGCATCTCAGACTTAGTATATGCAAGTACATTCTTTTGGCCATTCCATCTCCACATTTCGGGACTCGGTCTAGCGGTTCTGGCATTTTAAATGATTACTATTTCTGAACTGCTGTATAGCTATTGCTTAGTAGGTGTGGCTTCCATTTTTTCTGTATTTATTATTATTTATTCATTTATTTATTGGTAGGGTACATACTTAAATTTCTTTCAAGATTTTTTTTTTTATTTGATGACTGTAATATGGCCAGTGAAGGTGGGAATGCATTTTTTTAGTTAGGTGGTTAGTTTTTTGTACTATTCAAATAGCTTCATTGCTGATTTTCTATTTGTTTAATGATATGGTTTAGCAGACTTAGGAACTTGCAGGACAATGACTCAGTGGTTAAGCTCTCTGTTTCATTTCACAGTATATCTGGTGTTTGTATGGTCTGCTGTAACTGCATCACCTTTCTGTGGGCGCTCGGTTTACTCCTACCTCCTAGAAACACTGTGCTTGATCAGCTAATCTCAACTGTCCATACACTGAATGGACCCTAGTGGCCTAGTTAGTGAATACACAGGGTCTGAGGACCTGTTGTTTTATCTAGTTAATAAAGAAACAAAAACTAACTAACTAACCAACTAAAAGATGGAAAATAAGTCAGATGGTGTTCGCATGTGTGAGAAGATGCAAGTTTGCATCCTTGGATTGACTTAAAGGTGGCTACTTGATCACTTTTTGGAACATGCTGACAAGATGGCTGCTGGAAGTCATGTCATCTGAAGTGCACCTCAAATAATGAAATAAGTCAGATCCAGAAAGTCAAAAAGTTAAAAATCCACAAACAATGAAACACTTTTCCTTATGTAAATATACTAATACCATGGTCCTGCAATCACAGAGAAAGGGAAATCCACATCACACATTTGTAAAAGTTTGCTATAAACAGGAAAAATAATAATTTGTTTAATTCTAAATAAATAAAAAGTCACCGACAAAAATACATGTGTGTATAAGAGAACTTAAAAATTAATTTTCCAAATGTTGACAGTTAATTGAAAAATGTAACATTGACAGTGTAGTCTTCTTATTTCTATTTCTTATTCTAATTAATTCTCTTTTCTAATGTACACTAATACAGTATACCTATATTTTGTTCTTGAAAGCATTTTTGCATATGGTTTATCCTGCTGTTATTGTATTTCTGTTGCTACAACTAGTTCACAACTGTTTAATATAAATTATTTCATCTTATGTATAAGTTCTTGTAAATAGATCTTTTGTAATTTTGGTTCATTCTTGGATAACTATAATTGTATTTGGAGCTTTTCCCCTCAGGTCTCCACTGAAAATGGGCCCCTGGCTCGGTTGGACCAATCCGGTTAACAAATGACAATCAATCAATCAATCAATAAAGTAAATGTATTGTACATGCTCCAAGTAAAACCTCAACATATGGAAAGTTTAAGATAATGTTTTTTCCCCCCATGTAACCTCATCTAGGGATTGCACCCCCACATCCCCTGCTAATTATGTGTACTAACTCCACAACGGCACAGTCCCCAGGGAAGGAACATGTTCCTCAAACCTGAGGATTGTCGATCTCACTTAAACCATCCGTTTTATCAAGCAAACTGCATTGGCAAAACAATGTCAACATTTTGGAGTTTCACTAACTGTAAACACTTTCACATATATGTATACCTGTATATGTGTCAGTGTGTGTGTGTGTGTGCGTGTGCGCTCATGTATATATATATTTATGAGTACTAAAAATTAATTAAATTCTCAAATGTCAACATGTAATAACCCCTTCCTAATTATATATATATATATATATATATATATATATATATATATATATATATATAGATATATAGATATACTAATTCTTAGGCTGCACGATCCCTGAGGAAGGGGCATATTCCCAAACCTGGGGATTTTCAGTTTCACACACCTCTCAACCATCTTTTTTGTAGACCAAACTTTGCAGACAATTTAGATATATACATTTTCAAGTTTTGTTTTTGTAAGAGCTGATAGATAGATAGATAGATAGATAGATAGATAGATAGATAGATAGATAGATAGATAGATATGAACAGGGACTTAGAATGATATAAAGAGTAATTGCAAAGGAGAAATGTATATTAATTCCAGTATAATACCTGACAAAGAATGACAGAGAGATTGCTATTAGTAAAACAATGCATTTGCATTTAAAAATGAAAGCTGTGCTTATATAGAAAATTTCAAAGATGTGCAAATCACTACACTGCTTAAGAACACTGTGGTAAACAGATGTTGTTATTAATATACAAGTTAATGCAGTTATCTGTGACAGTTATGGGGACTTATTCTGATAAAGGGAATTTCACATATTACAAATCCTAAAAATGTGACATTGCTTAAATTCTATGTTACAGATAGATACTGCTACTATTGAGAGAAAGTCTACACTTATTTGTAATGGAACAATGGACTATATTATTATAGGGAATTAGACAGTGGATGGAAATACCTTAACAGCATTATAATTCTTGGTGCACTGTAGGACACATACACTGCCATTACAATTTATATTGCTATTTTTATGAATATGGAGATTATATTAATACAAAGACTTCAACAGATAAACTAATAATAATAGTAATAATAATAATAACAGTAGTGCAGTACCTGACAATGCTAAGGTGTACAGACATTGTGATCAGTAAGTGAATTTATGCAGATATTTGTACTTGGCAAATGATATAAAGAGTAATTGCAAAGGGGGACTTGGCCTTACCATCTCTACAAAAATAATAAGCATTGTTTGATTCCCTGCTGACAATTTGAAATAAAGAAAGGAAAGTAATTTTATTGCTTTTTGTGTGTAATGAGTAGTTGCTTAAATTGAATGAGCTGCTTTCTGTATTAACTGTTCTATTTTGTTTTTTCTTTTGAGAAATCTATTTGTCCTAGTGTTTTTACTCTAGGTAGCAGATAGACAAATTACCTAGGCTTCATATTTCACATGTTTTTTCCACTGATTAGTTTGTTTCTTGAGTGATCCTTAAATACACCAAATATGTTTGTGGCCTTGTGTTCACTATAAGACATAAGGCGTACAAAAAACTATAAACACTGTCTGACTCCATGCTGGTGATTTGAAACAAAGAAGCAAAGAAAATAGTCCTATCTTTTTTGTATCTGATGAGTGTCTGCTTAAACAGATGGAGTTGCATTCTGTAGTACCTATTCCATTTTGTTTTTTGGTTTTTAGAAATCTGCTTGGCTTCATGTTTTTGTTCTAGTGGGCAGATAGACAAATTACCTAGGCTTCACATTTCGCATGTTTTGCACTGGTTAGTTTGTTTCTTGAGTTTTACTTAAATACACAGAGTATATCTGTGGCATTGTCTTTTCTGATAAGACTTAATAGGTTAATTCATAGGTTCACAGATAAACTCAAAAATTGTACTTTTTCAGGTAAAGAAACTACGTTATGCACTACTGATATTTGTTCCCTGTATATTTCTATTGATCAAGAGGAAGGCCTAGAATTTGTCAGGCTCTATTTAAGCAAATACTGTAGAGAATTAAAGCAGGATGACACAATTATATGTCAGTTTTTTGAATTAGTGCTAAAAAATAATTTCTTTATTTTTAATAACAATATTTTCCAACAACAAAGTGGAGTAGCAATGGGAGCTGAAGAGCTCCCGTATTTGCGAATTTAGTCCTATGTTGGTGGGAGCAAGAATTTTTGAAAAATATTCCTCTTGTTAGTAATGTTTGTCTCTACAGATGATATATTGCTGATTTGTTTTTTATCTGGACAAGTGACAAAGCACCATTCCATGAGTTTTTAAAACAGGTAAATAATAGTGTGACATGGTTAAATTTTCTTTTGAGTAACATGGGTACTTCATTTTCTAGATGTGGAAATTAGTTTAAAAGTTTGTGATAAACAGTTTTCTAGTAATATATTTAGAAATAACACATTTACAAATATTTATTTACATTATGACAGTTTTCATCCCCCTTTTATGAAACAATGTATTCCGAGGACAAATATTCATATTAAGTCACTTGCTTAGTGACGATTTTTTTTTTGAAGAAGTAAACAAAGTTATAAGGTTGTTTCAAGAAAGGGGATATCCTTTAGAGAAGCTGTCTATAATTTCAAGTAATATAAGAAAACAAAGACATGAAAGGTTTCCCCGATTTTAGAGGTAGGGTTCTATCCTAAAAAAATAGAGACAGCAAATAAAAGGAGTTTACTTGTTCCTTCCCCATATCTTTAAGTTTTGAAGGAACAGGTATATGTCATATTATTAATAATATCTGGTAATTTTGATAGATAATCAAGAGCTTGTCAATATTATAGGGAACAGACCAATGTTTATTTACAAAAAAACTAAAAACTTGAAACAATTTTTAGAAAGTTCCTCTAGAATTAGGTCACATTCTGACATGAATAAGAAATTAAGAAATTTTCCTTGGTATGGTTGTTCACACTATAGGTTTATTTTAACAGCGAGTAGTTTTTATTTTGACTACAATCAATATCTTTATATTGCCAACGATAAATTTACCTGTCAGAGTGAAGGGCTGGTTTATGTTGCAGTGTGTTCTACATGCAAACATTTTTATGTAGGTAAAACTACACTTAGATTGACAGACAGAATTAGAGAACATAATTTTGCAATTAAAAAGAAGGACAGCATGAACGCATTAGCCAGACATTCACAGATATGTATACATTTTAAGAAGTTGCAATTTATGGTAGTGGAAAAAGTTAACAAAGCAAAGTTTGTGGGGGCTTTCAATTCTTATTTCGAGTTTTTAGAACTTAAACGGCAGATTTTTTTAAGAACATATGTTATTCCTAGAATCAATGATAAATTGTCTATAGTTATCTTAAGTTTAGAAATATTTAATTAGATTAGTATAAATTTGTCATTTTTTAAGTGATGTCTCAAGTTAGAAAATGCAAGAATGGTTGTTATAGATATGGAAAACATGTATTTTATTCATGCATTTTAATGGAAATGATTTTCTTCATTTCATTGGTTAATCAAATAATTATCTATGCACATGGTAGCTATTTAAATGGGTTGGATTCCGAATTATGTTTTTCTAAAGAAGTTCTGATGAATAAAAGAACAAAAGCGCTTAAAATATTTTTTTTGTTATGTGCCTGAGTTCCATTTTGTTATATATCTGTGGCCTTGTCTTTTTCTGATAAGACTTAATAGTTTCATAGGCTCATAGATGTATACCAGGCTAACAACTACAAGGGCCTTTTTAAGCCTATCCATGCATCCCAAATCTCTGCAATCATCTGTAAATGTAGTCATGCAGAGGTCATTTGTATTGGGCTTCATATCAGAGAAGTAAATGCCAAAAAAGAGTGGTCCTAGGACCGATCCTTGAGGGAAAGTGCTTATGACTGGCCTCTTTGTAGATGTGTGCTCCCCAGTTCTAACTACCTTTGTCCCTTTGTGAACCAGCTGGCTCTCCACTGGGTGACATATGGGCTTAAATCTAACCTCTTGAGTTTGTCAACAATGCCTGAGTGGATTATTTTGCCAAATACCTTGACTAGGTCAAGGTAGGCAGTGTGAACCATTCTGCTCTCATCTATTGCTTTGGTGACCTTCTCAAAGAAATCCATCAGGTTGAGTAGACATGATCTGCCCTTGATGAAACCGAATTGAGCTGGGTCCAGTGTCTGGAGGTTTCCTATGTCATTACTGATCATTTGATGATCATTTTTTCTATGGCTTTGCATATGAGACTAGTGAAAGTAGTTTCTAGAGTGTGTAGATGGCCCACCTTTGTTCAGAAGGATGACTGCTGCTGTTCTCCATTCATGAGCCACAAAGCTTGTTTGAAAGCTACATTTAAATAGCAATTCCAGATGGCCTGGTAGGTCATGCTATTTAGAAGGCATCCTGGTATATTGTCTGGGTCCACTGATGCAGTGTTCTTGACCTTAGAGCATTAAGGACCCACTCCCTAATAATAGCTGGGGGATTTATGTTTGATGGTAGTACCTAAGGGGAGGATGAGGGGAAGAGAGGGGTAAAGTTGGAGCTGAATTTGTCTGCCCGTAGGTTTGCTGTATCTCCTGGCTCAGTATAGGTAACTGCATTGCATTAACAATGAGCTCTGCTCAGAATTGTGTATTGCCTTTGAGGTTGTGAACATAGCTAAAGAATGCTTTGTTGTTATCCTTGGCCTGGAAAGCCAAATTTAACTTAAATTTGGTTTTGGTAGACTTTATTTTTCCTCTGAGTTATTTGTTTACTTTGATGAAAGAGCTTTTATCCTGCTAGTTGCTATACCTTCTAATTTCTGCCATGATTTTCTTCCTTCGGTTACACATCCTATTGATGTTGTGATCCCACCAGGGTTGCTTGTTTTTGAGTTAGTTCTGTATTTCTTCCTGGCCTCTCTAAAGCTATTAACATGTGTGTATAAGGTTTCTGTGGACAGTTCCATGTAGGCAGTAGTGTTTCCAGGGTTTATTGAGGCTTGAAACTTTGCCAGGTTGTTACTAAATGGTAAGAAGTTAGCCTTAGAGTAGTTCTTGAACATTCTAGGGTTAGCTGGGGTTCCAGATTTTGTTTTTACTTCAAAAGAGACAATTTTATGGTCTGACCTTACCAGAGAAGACATTACACTAGTGGGTGTGCAGCACTGTGCCATATTAGTGAGGACCAGATCCAGTATGTTTGCACCCAGGGTCTTTTTATTGATAGTGTGGTCCAGGGTGTTTGTGTTTACAAAATTCAGGAATCTTGGTTCCTGCAAGTTTGGTGTCTTATATGATTCCTAATTACTAGTGTAGAAATTAAAGTCACACATGAATATGGTATTAGGTTGGATGTTGAGGTATATCAGCTTTATTGGAAAGGCTCACCCAGATTCTGCTACACTTTGCTGTGAGAGAAAGGTTGGTTTGCTTTTTATTTGTTGTATTTTGTATTAGTTTATTGCCTTTTTATATTCTGAGTGCTGTGATTTGTTTTCTTTACTTTGTGTTTTGCTTGTGTTCTGCTTTTAACTGCATATCAAAACCTCAAAAGACACCACAGCTCTGTCTCTTGTGAGTCAGGCAGAAACTAGAACTGATCAATTAAGGACTCATACATAAGACAGAAGAGGTCATTTAAGGTTAATCATTTGTGAACTGAGGGGGTGGAGCTAGGAACTAAATCTTCTTTTTAAGGGGTAAAATAAAATATTTCAGAGCTTTATTGGAAAGGCTCACCCAGACTCTGCTACACTTTGCTGTGAGGGAAAGGTTGGTTTGCTTTTTATTTGTTGTATTTTGTATTAGTTTATTGCTTTTTTATATTTTGAGTGCTGTGATTTGTTTTCTTTACCTTGTGTTTTGCTTGTGTTCTGCTTTAAACTGCATATTAAAACTTCAAAAGACACCACAACTCTGTCTCTTGTGATAAGGCAGAAATCCCCCCACACAATGTCACTGTTGTGTTCTTAAATACCACTGTCTTTCTAGTTGCCTGCCTCTTATGTTAATTTGACCACATATCTCATTTCCTCTCTGCTTTCACTGGCTTGTGTAAGTAAGCACAAAATTATCATTTTGTGAAATCACTCCCCTTCTACTATTTAAGTTTATTGGCCATTCTATTGTATTCCATAGTATTGGAATACAAAAGTGATCACCCCTTTCAATCTATCTTGCTGTTTTAAAAATAGTGACTCTCCACTAAAACTTAACCTTTTAGACAGGTAAAACCTAAATTACCTACCTTCACATCTAACTTCTCTAGTGCACACTGCAATGTTTAGGATAAACCATTTTTTCATCTTACCTTTAAGCATCCCTGTGATTAGCACTTGCTGGAATACCTGCTGGAAAGCACTAGGAAACCTTAAAGTGATACAAGCACTCAACTCTCCTTGTTAATAAGGTGAAATTAATCATAGGCACTAAACAGCCTATAATTGTAAAGTACCTTGCTAAGGAAAGGGAAAACAGCTCCTGTACTTTTCAAATAAAAGCACCAAACCAGGCATGTCTAAGGGTCAGCTTCCATTGATTTCTCCTGTCCACCTGGTAAATCTGGTCATACTGGGCCAATGCAGCAATTGCCTCATGTACACAGACAACCCTCTCCTCCTACCACCCAACACTACAACCTGTGAGAGGTGCACTTACATAGCCAAACTGGAAGCAAAGCTCTCTCCACCCAAGATTGTGCTAGACAGTCAAGAGGAGAAGGTTAACATCCACACTACACCTCAAGCAACACATAGCCCTTTTAAGCTCACACCACCAACACCCACACATAGCAACACTAAATCCACATATGTGGAGGCCCTTAACTGTAACCCACCCAAGCAAGAAGGACCTCCGAAGCTGAAACACAAACAAACACCAATCACAACCAAAGTGTCACATAGCTCACAACACCAGTGTGCCACCCAGCAACAGCCCCTAAGGCAAGACAACATACCTAACACTTTGTCATAGGTGACTCTATAGTCAGGCATACTGATGTCCCACTCACCAGGCTGAACAAGAAGAAAATTACAGTGAGCTGCCTGTCGGGTGCCAGGATCCACCACATAACTTATGCATTCAAGTCACTCCACAACAAGTACAAATATGACTCTGTCATTGTCCATGTTGGAGTGAATGACTTGAGAACTACCTCCGTGGACTACATGAAAAGAGACACAGAAGAGCTCTTGGATCATGTGGCCCAGGCAGGTATGACCCTAGCCCTGAGTAGAATCCTGCCTTCACCAAGAATGATACCACAATATAAGGACAAAATGATTGACTTCAACAATTGGCTAAGCTTCTGGTGTCATTCAAAGAGAATCTAGTATCTGTCTGCCTGGGACGACATGATCGACAGACCACGATGCTTTGCCAGAGATGGTCTGCACCTGTCGCTTCTGGGATTCAGGTTACTGGCTAAGGCTTTTGTCATCCCTATAGTGCCTTTTTTAGGCAAAGTTCAAAGGACAAAACCAACACCGTAACAGGTACAAGCATGCAAAATCTGAAGGTAATACTACTCAATGCTAGAAGTCTAAACCTCAAAATGCACTCTCTTGAGGCACTTCTAAAAATGGAGAACATCGATATCTGTGCAGTAACTGAGACCTGGTTCAAGGCTCCAGAGAGCACCCCCGCAATACCAGGCTACAACACTTACCACACTTTTTGGCCACCAAACCAGGATCAAAACACTAAAGGTGGAGGAGTATCCATATTCACCAAGGATATTCACACCACCAGGTTATTTGCCCAACAACTGAAATTCTCCAAGTGCAGCTAACACTAAGTAAGCCAGCAATCCAAATTGTAGCTTGCTACAGATCCCCCACCATGCCCCAAGATTCTCACTACACTTTCTAAACATACTGGAAAAATATTAATATACAACCAAACACCCTAATACTGGGTAATTTCAACCCTGCCATTAACTGGGAAAACTACTCAGGTACCAACACCTTTGCCCAACGGTTCTTGGAATTCATAAAATCCAATGCCCTGGATTAACTAATCCATAGTCCCACCAGGGGCCTCAGTATCCTATATCTGGTCATTACCAACATGGGAAATCGATGCTCCACACCTATGGGCACCCCCTCGTTCGTCAGGTCAGACCATAAGCTAATCACCCTTAACATCCACATCCCACCCCCCACACCCCAGTAAGGAAACCTCCATAAAAAAACTTCTTCAAAGCCAACTTTATACTACTCAAGTCAGAGGTTACAAACTTCATGACACCCATGCAGACGGGAACTGAAAATTTGATTGCTGAGTCCTGCACTAAGGCACTGTACGAGCACATCCACTCAAGCATGAATAGTGCCATCCTAAATAGAACCAAGATGTTCTCCTCCAAAAAAAGGAAGTCAATCTGGTGGTCCCCTGCCATAAACAAACTTTACAATAAAAGAAAGAAACTGTTGCAAAAAAGAGGAAAATCCCAGGATGCAAAAAACTCCCTTACCAGCCTCAGTATGAAGCTGAGATCCCTCATAAAATCCTCCAAAGCTAGTTACGAAAATAAAATTGCCAAAGATTCTAAAGACAACCACAAGGCATTCTATAACTATGTCAATAATCTAAATGGCAATGCTCAGATCTGCTCTGAGCTACAACAGAATGGCATTAAATATACTGATCCCAAGGATATTGCCAATATCCTGGCAGATTGATTCAGTGCCAACTTCACCCCCCTCTCACCCCCTAAATGGCCCATCTCAATACTGGAAGATTGCCATATTCCAGTAATAATGGCCACACAGGTAAAAAACGCACTCTCCAAAGCTAAGAATACAGTATCCATGGGACCAGATGACATCCCGGGCTGTGTACTACATGAACTACAAAATGAACTGGCACCTCACCTAAGTGTCATGTTTAATCATACCCTCACCTCAGGCTTCATGCCCACTGAGTGGTGCACAGCTACAGTTATCCCACTCCACAAGGGGGGATCCACCTTGGATCCCAGGAACTACCACCCCATAGTCTGACAAGCCTGATCTGCAAGGCCATGGAACGTATTATCATGGAATGAACGAACACCAAAACCAAGTAAAAAATATATGAAGAGGATCACCAATGGAACACTGCAGCACTAAATCCAGAAATTTTATTGAAAAAAGTTAAGCACTTTCGTCAAAATCACAAGAATTCATCAGAACAAGAACAAACAGAAAATGCCATATTTAAATACCCTAACCCTTACAGCCATTGGCTGACAAAGCAAACATCATTTCCTGCAAAATAATTAAGCAGGGGGCTGGACAATGGATGTTGCAGGGAAATCTAGGTCGATTAAATAGACCAAGTACTTTCATTCCCCCTATGCACCCAACAGTACAAATGTATGAGACCCTTTGTGAAAATGAATTCAGAAAAGTGGTTGCCAAAAACAATAACAAAAACCTTCTTGACAATAATGAGGCCAATAATTTAACTAGGCAAGAAACTACATTGCTCCGTAATATTTTGGAGAATGATGAAATCAGGATTATGAAACCGGATAAGGGGGGAGGTATTGTTATCATGGATGTGTGTGTTTACAATAGTAAAATGACTGACTTATCGTATAGTGACACATACACAGAGGTTTCCAAAAACGAGTTGAATATATCATACAGGCGTATAGATTTAGCATTGAACAACTTTTACTCAATGAGCAAATTACTGTAGAAACTTCTAGATTCTTGGAAACTAAGCATCCTAGGATTCCTACCATTTTTGGAATCCCTAAAATACATGAGTATTTCTGACCCCCCCCCCCTTATGACCGATTGTCGATGCAATAGCTTCTAAAACCTTCAGCTTGGCTAAATATATTGACAAAACTGTTAAGCACACCCTCAATAACTGAGACCTGGTGATCAAGGACTCCTGGGACTTTCTGTCTAAAGTCAAGAACAGTATGTACCACGAGGACTTGATCTTGGTCACCATTGACATCTGTGACCTCTTCTCAGTAATACCCCATGATGTTGGACTAGAATGGTTCTATGACTATTTATGCTTAAACAGTACATTGAACCATGACACTATCCTTACTATCAGGTCCTGTATGAAAATGGTTCTGGACAACAATTTTATCACTTTTGAGGGGCATTTATTCAAGCAGGTGCAGGGGGTGGCAATGGGCGCATGTTGCACACCATCATTTGCTAACGTATTAGCACAGTGGGAAGACCTCTACGTAATGAGCTCTGAATTCAAGGACATGTGGGTACTATATGGACGGTACCTGGATGATATGGTCTTATTTTGGCATGGGAGAAAAGATGACCTGAATAGGTTCTTCGTTTACATCAACAACACCACCAACTTTTTGAAATTTACCAAGACCAAGGACCTTGACACCTTGAATTATCTGGATGTTACTATTAAGAAAGATCACTTTAAGGGTAGGTTTACATTGCACCTTTATAGAAAACCTTCCTATTCTAACTCTTTGTTGCATTTTGAAAGTTGCCACCCTCTGCATCAGAAGAAAATCCTTGTCAAGGGTCAATGTGTGAGATTGGCCAGAATGATGTCTTACCAGGATGATTTTATTAAAGAATGTGATGTCCTAATGGGTATGTTGCAGAAAAGAGGTTACCCCTTTAACTTTCTCAATGACATAGCTGAAGAAGTCAAATCAAAAAGAGCTGGGGGTATTTATTCTACACTCTTGGAGAAGCCTGAAGGTTTGAATAGAACCTCTGGTTTGGTAAAAACTGACAGTTTTAGTAGGGCATGTGTCCTGCCCTTCACCAGGGATTTTTTTAACATTAGAAGCATCATTTATGATTTTTGGACCATTTTTTGTTTAGATGAGAAGATCAACAAAAGGTCGGGGGAAAAACATCTTGTGGTTTACAAAAAGGGCACCTCATTGAAAGGTCTGGTGGAGAGGAAAAAGTTAAAGGCAGGCCTTGGTGGAACTTTTAAATGTGTGATGTGTGGACAATGCCCCTATATATTGGACACTGATTCCATTAGAGTCAGGAACTATGGTAAAATTACTACTATTAAGAAGTGTTACTGTTACACCAAGGGAGTGGTATATATTGCAACCTGTATGGTATGTGAGGGGTACTATGTGGGGAAGACAATCAGAGCCCTCAGACAAAGAATATATCAACACGATGATATACTAAAATCAAAGAAATCAGTGCTTTATTTAAGCATACAAAGATACATCCGACACATTATTTTAAATTTTTTGTACTTGAACAAGTAGACCTGAGTCCACGAGGGGGTCCGATGATGACTTCCTTGAATATTTAGAGCTCAAGTGGCAGATTAAATTAAATGCATGTCAACCACCTGGGCTCAATGACAAGTTATCCATTAGTTCTGTATTCAAACTAAAATCAGCTTTTTTATGTGATTTTATTCAAGTTCTGTGTTTTAAATCATACTTCAATACACAATACATTAATGTCTATGTGGTTGGTAGGTGGCAATTGATGTGTTGTAGTGGGCAGTTACTGTGATTATGTGTTACTGTCTTTTTAAACTGCTTAATCATTTTACAGGAAATGATGTTTGCTTTGTCAACCAATGGCTGTAAGGGTTAGGGTATTTAAATATGGCATTTTCTGTTTGTTCTTGTTCGGATGAAGTCTTGTGATTTTGACGAAAGCGCTTAACGTTTTTCAATACATTTTCTGGATTTAGTGCTGCAGTGTTCCTTTGGTGATCCTCTTCATATATTTTTTTTATCATGGAACTTGAACATACTCAACTCTTTCTCACTTGACACACAGGCATTACAATGGTTCAAATCATATATGCACAATAGACAGCAGGCTGTCCTTTGGGATAATAACCTATCCAAACATCTCCCTATTACCCTTGGTGTCCCTCAGGGCTCTATCCTGGGACCTTTACTCTTCTCCATATTCATTAACGACCTTTCTACTAATTCACCTCTACCTACCAGCATACAATACGCAGATGACTCCACTTTGATTTGTAAAGGAACCACCTCATCTGAACTCCAGTCCATCACCCAAACAGTATTTAACCAAGTAGAAAACTGGTTCCAACAACATCGCCTCCTCCTTAATGCAAAAAAAAACTAAACTATTACTATTTTCTCCAACTTTTAAATCCACCCCAATGGATTTCTCTATTATATCCATCGACGGTACAATCATAGCTCCTGACCCAACTACAAAACTATTAGGTGTATTGATTGACCATAACCTCAACTTTGACTCACATATTAATGCCACTATTAAAACTGTAAACAGAAAACTTGGATCCTTATATAGGATAAAACCTTTTCTCACCCCAGAAGCCAGAACTACTATTGCCCAGACCCATCTGATCTCCACCCTCCTCTATGCCTCACCAGTTTATACTAATCTTTCCAAAAGCAACCTAAACAAATTGACCACTTCTTATAACAATATTGCCAGGTTTGCTACTGGGTCCCCATTTAGAACTCATCACTGTCTAAATCTCAAACTTCTTGGATGGCTTGAACTAAATAACCAGCTAGAATTTAACAACTCTCCATTACCCATAAAATTCTGTACCAGCCCAGTAATACTCCTATTCTCAGTAGCCTCATCCCCCCTACACAAACCTTACTAACCTTCGCTCAGCAAATAAACTACTGGTTACCATCCAGAAATCCCACAACAAGGCAGGTGATTCTCTTTTCTCTAATACAGTAGGGAAAATTTGGAACAAGCTACCCACAAAACTTACATCGCTCTCATCATTACCACTCTTTAAAAAGCAACTAAAGATTCAACTAAAAGCACAATGGCTTTGTCCTTGTACTAACCCTGACTAACCCCCCCCCCAATATAACATTATTCTATAATTCTCTTCCAATAACCCTCTTTGCAGTATTAGCAATTTCATCCCGCCCCCCCCCTTCTTAGTATCTTATTCTAAGCTGCTTGCACTGAATATGCTCCTAACAACCTTGCTTTCTTAAGAGAGCTCTTATCTTTCCACCTTGTATATAAACCAATCTATTTCTTTCACTATGACTGTAACTACTTCGCCATGTACATACATTCATTAATTCTCTTACTTCTCAGTGTTACACACTTTATCATAGCCATTTTACATCTTTACAAAGGCACATTCATATCCAATATTCTAATCAAGAGTATCTATCTCTTTCCCTTGGTAATAATACTGTATTTTACCTTATTAAACTTAGTAGTCACAATCTGTATATTTGTAGTTCTGTATAACTCAATTTGATGAAATAATTCTTCAGGTTTATGTACTCTATATATTGCATGGACTTTGTTTGTCTTGATTTATTTAGTTTAAAGTGGAGCTTTTCTCCCCGGGCCTCTACTGAAAATGGACATGTATCCAGTTAGACTAGCCCGGTCAACAAATGTAAAATAAAAATAAAAATAAATAAAAAAAAAAAAACTTATAAACAAAGACATTGGCAACCTTAAAACACTGGATCCCACCCAGTTTGGGTTCGTGAAGGGCTGATCTTGTCTTCTGAACCCGATTGACTTCTTTGAATCAGTCTCCAGAGCCGTGGACAAGGGTAAGACAGTCCACACAGCCTATCTGGACCTCGCCAAGGTCTTTGACACCATCCCCCACTCTGGAATCATAGATAAACTTACTAAGCTGGGCATTAATCCCTACGTCACTCGATGGGATGTCAACTGGCTTACTGACAGAACCCACACTGTAAACGTAGCTGACTCCAAATCCAGCACCAGACAAGTGACAAGTGGAATACCTCAGAGTTCAGTCCTGGGACCTCTCTTGTTTGGCATCTACTTCTCTGAAGTACAGGCCAACACTAAGGGACTCTGGTTAACAAAGTTTGCAGATGACTGCAAACTGGGAGGTATTATTGAATCCCCAAATGATGTTGATGCTCTACAAAAGGGCCTTACAGAAACATATGCTTGGTGCCAGAGCCATGGGCTCAAGCTCAATGCCAAGAAATGTATAGTTATCCCCTTTGGGAAAAAAACATGTACCCGTGAATTACCACATAGGTGGCAGTACACTAAACACTGAAAGTATGATAAGAGACTTGGGGACACAGGTGGACAGTGGTCTCACCTTCAATAAGCACATCACGCAACAGTTAGGAAATCCTTCTATGTGGCACACCTAATCACTAAAGGCTTTTCATCCAGAAAAAAGGAGGTCATTGTCCCACTGTACTCATCCCTCATTAGACCCATTATAGAATACAACGCCCCATTTGGTATGTACCTTTCAAGACATCTGCAACAACTGGAAAGGCTGCAGAAATACCTCACTAAAAGAATCACAGGCCTAAAGCAGAAGCCCTATGCTGACAGCCTTAAAAAACTCCAGCTATACTCTGTTGCATATTGTCTATTCCGAGGCAATCTCTGCTTAACATACAAGGCCATGTCAAACCCAGAGCTGTTGGACATGCTACACTTAAAGAAATTCCAATCCCTCAGAGCCACACACTCCAGGGATCTAAACCTTGTCATCACAATAAACAAAACATGCTGGAAGGATAGGTTCTTGACCCAGAGACTCCCCAGAGTCTGGAATTGACTGCCCATACATGTCAAGCAGAGCGCCTCTTTGGCCCTCTTCAAAAGGAACCTTGATGTTTAGATGGGAGAAAGGAAATTCACCCGGGGATCACGTCATTTGCCCTGATAGACAGGCGTCCAGGGAAGTAAATAGTTTGGGAAGAAATAGCCAGGGAATTGTTATGGCTAGGCTTGTATAGGCCCTAGGGCCTATAGCCTAGTACCAACCTATGAACCTATGAACCAATAAGTTTAAATACATGTTATGGGTTTCCTGGGTCATAGGGGGGATCTATAGCTTGCAAGGAAGTGGTATGAGATTTTGTCTATGGTGATTTGTACATGCAGAAGGTCAAGTGCATTGTACATTGCCGGTGTGCTCTCTGTGGCTATAAACCATATCCTAGTGACTGCACAGACATCAGCATTCTCTAGGGTAAGGAAAGCTTGTAGGGAGTGGAGTTTTTTTGTATAGACTCCAGGCACTGAGCAATAACAGCTTTAGATTTTCTTTGTTTTGATTTGCTATGTTGGAAGTACTTTCAGTTTAGCATTGCCTAAAAAAAGGCACTATGGGGGAGGACAATGCTTCAGCGAATGTCCAAAAGTCTAGAGTGGAGAGATGCAGACAACCCCTGACAAACAGCATGGTATGATGACCATCTTCTTCCATGCTGACAAATATTGCGCTCCCTTAGAATGACACCAAAAATTAAGCCCATTATTAAAGTCAGTCATCTGCTGTTCATATTGTAGCATCATCCCTGAAGAAGGTAAAATGCTGCTCAATGCAAGACTCATACAAGCATGAGACATATATTACAAGAGCTCCATGATGTCAATCTTCATATAGTCTAGGGAGGTACGTCTCTGGTCATTTACACCCACATGGACTATGACTGTGTTATACTGGTATTTATGGCCAATGACCTAAGTGCATGCATAATGTGGCAGATCCTGGCTACTGATAAGCCACTGACTGTGACTTTCTCCTTACTCAGTCTGTTGAGAGGGACATCAGTGTGTCTCACAATGGAGTCTCCAATGATCAGAATGTTGGATTGTGTGGTGGCTTGCCTTATGGACTTAGAAGTAGATGCTCCATGAGATGTGGTTATATGTATTGATGTGGATGTTGCTTTGAAAAAGTGCATTCAGGGCTGCTGATAGTATTTGTTATGTGTACTTCATCTAGTAGGCCTTTTAAGTTTAGGAAGGTTACATTTAATTCCCTCAATATATGTGCATTAATGTGTCTGCTTTCAATTGTGTGTGATGGGTGTAGCATGTGTACTACTGACAACTTGATTAACATTAGGGATGCTTTTATGGGAGAGCTTTGCCTCCACTGACAAATAAATCTCACATACCATATCAGTCTGTTTGAGACTTAGCTGGTTGTCAGTAAACATGTGGCAATTTCTACATTTACTCAGGATGCCCTTATCTACAAAGCCATACCTCTCAACCTCTTAGAGCAAGAAATCTGGATAAAGTCATAAATAAAAGTCAGACAAAGACCCAAAACTAGGGACAATTTTTAAATATTGCTCTTACAAACTTAGAAAGTTAATAGAATAACAAATTTTGCTTTAGCATGAATTTTTGTAGAGTATGAGATCTGAAACTCAAATGTCTACCATTATTATCTAACTTCAGTCTTTAATGATGTGTGACAGACGGATACCAGTAAGAGTGAAATAGAAGGCCTACAAGAGGTTAATGAGACCAGGTATGTTATATGGGCTGGAGATGGTGGCATTGACAAAAAGGCAGGAGTCAGAGCTGGATGTGGCAGAAAAGATGTTAAGATTTGCATTGGGTGTGACGAGAATGAACAGGATTAAGAATCAGTATATTAGAGGGTCAGCTCAGGTTGGATGGTTTGGAGATCAAGCTAGAGAGGCAAGATTGTGTTGGTTTGGACATGTGCTGAGGAGGGGATGCTGGTTATATTGGGAACAGGATGCTAAGAATGGAGCTGCCAGGTAAGAGGAAAAAAAGAAGACCTAAGATAAAGTTTATGGATGTGGTGAGAGAGGACATGCAGGTTGTTGGTGTGACAGATCAAGATGCAGTGGATAGGAAGAAATGGAAACAGATGATCAATTGTGGTGACCCCTAATGGGAACAGCCAAAAGAAGAAGAAGAAGAAGAAGTCTTTAATAATTTGCCACTAATTTGCCAGAAAACCATGATTTTATAAAATACGGACTAAAACTATAAGGCAAAAATTTGGACATTCTGTGAAAATCTGTACAGTTGAGAGGTATGCACCAAGCTGGTAAGGGATGATAGTGGAAAAGTTCATATCCATGGTAACAGGCCTTTTTATGGATTACATGATTGCAGTGAGAATATAAAGTAATGTCAGGAGTATCTGGTTTGCAACTCTGTGGGCAATGCTTGTCACTGTATACTAGTTGCCCTGTGTGCAACTAGGTATTGATGGAATTTCAAGGATGCTTTTACAGGAAAAATGTCAATTCAAGTTGTCTGTATGTCTATTCAGGGCACTGCCAAACACTTGATGGGAAACTAATAAGTAGACCCTGATGATATATGGATGAAGTATTTGGGGTTAGTCAGCAGTTAATCAAGCAGTACTTACTGAAAAGAAAGAATTTCCTTTGTCACGAATGATGAAAAGAGGGGATCCACTTGATTGGTTACTGCCTGGCTGGTGCTAGTACCAGTCTCACCACAGCTTCGTGCTGCTATGATACAATGCTCCTTTGCTTCTTCTCTCACTGAAAGCAAAGCAGTAGCATTAATCCTGAGATAAGAAGCATGCCACATGCTCTTTGGTGATCATCATTTTTTCCCAGATGATGCAAGTGTCTGCAGGCTTCTTGTAGCCTTTTCCTGGTAGATGACTTAAATAAAAAACAGACCACTCAGGAAGGTCCAACTCACTGCCCAATCAGAAACAGTCAGCAAAGAATGTTCTTCTCCTTCTGTCACTAGGAGCAAAATATAAGCCAGATTCAAAGCTGGTACATATAAAGCAGTTATCAGGCATTCTGGGGATCAGCAGTCTCATGGAAATAATGTCTCTATGCTCCTTGTCTCACCAGGAAGAGAACAGAAGCACTAATCCCAAGATGGCTACTGAGAGGCAGAATGTAGGCTGTCCAATAATTGGCGGTCTTGGACTAGATGATGTAAATTTTAAAGATGAAATGGAAAAATAGATTAATATCTTAAGAGGTGCAGTGTGCACTAAGCAGTTAGATATAGAAGAGTGTACATTAAGGCTTAGCTATCTAAGTAGAGAGACACTCATTTTTAAAGATTAAGATAGATTGGAAGGGGATGGGGACTTTGTACTCTGGCTCTACAGAATACAATGGGATGGCCAATAAATTTAAAAAGCTGAAGGGGATTGATTTAACAAAATGATAATTTTGTGCTTACTCACAATAGCCAATAAAAGAGGAGAGGGAAGGTAATATATGGTCAAATTAACATAAGGGAAAGGCAGCTAGAAAGACAGTTGAGTTTAAAAACACAACAGCACCAGTTT
Organism: Protopterus annectens; assembly: GCF_019279795.1. Lineage (NCBI taxonomy): Eukaryota > Metazoa > Chordata > Ceratodontiformes > Protopteridae > Protopterus > Protopterus annectens. Next base: position 173,425,880 of record NC_056740.1, on the reverse strand, counting down.
GGGAGTGTAAAGGAAAATGTAATCTCTGTGTGACTCACAAGACACACAGCTGTGGTATCTTTTCTAGTTAAATATGCAATTAAAAGCAGAATGCAAGTAAAACAATGCAAAGAAAAGAAATCACACTATATAAAAGAGAAGAATGCAATGAAGCAATACAAAATACAAGAAAGGAAAAACAAACTAACCTTTCCCTAACAGCAATCTATGGCAGAGTCTGAGTGAGCTTTTGAAGTAAAGCCTTGAAATGTTTTATTTGACCCCTTACATAGAAGGTTTAGTTCCTAGCTCCACCCTCAGTTTACAGGTAATTGACTTCAACTAACCTGTTCTAATTTCTGTGCGACTCACAAGAAACACAGCTGTTGTAATTGTCCTAGTTTAAATATACAATTAAAAACATAATACAACTAAAACACAATGTAAAGAAAATACACCACAATATACAAATAGAAGACTGCAATGCAGCAATACAAAATACAAGAAAGTGAAAACAAACTAACCTTTCTCTCACAGCAATCTATGGCAAAGTCTGAGTGAGCTTTTAAGGTCTACAAAAAAGCACATTCACTATTTGACTCTATGCTGGTGATTATTCCCACTCAGTCTCCCATTTCATACTTTGCTTTTTAATTTTGGTGATTTTTAACCTGCCATCCCTTAGGGCAAAGTGAGCTTTGAAAGCTCCTCCTTTTGTACACTGCATCTTGAATTATTTATTTGTCTTTCCTTGTGCTTATTTTGAAAAAAAAAGTACATTTTGCCTCTCATTGACCATTCTGCTGATTTACTTGCTCTGAATTCATTATCTAGCTATTTGTTGGATAAAGTAGTGTATCATTACACTCCAACAAGCTATTTTCTATATTTATACATCAAGAAGACTCAGGATTTTCCATCTAGTGACAGTGGTAGCCTGGTCTATACAAGTTGTAAAACACACCAGAGACCCCTGAGTATAGTCATTTTACTGGCCAGGGAGCTTATTAGTCAGCTTACCTTATTTTTAGTGCTTGTATAAATCTGGCACAATTGAGCTACTTTTGGCTCATTTCCACAAAGTAAAGTACTTATATTGAATAAACATACTTTTTAAAGTCGTTTAACATACACCACTATTGACATCTTGTATTACTTAGTGTCTCTCTTCGTGCCTTTCTTTATGTTTGTTTTTAAGCTTGTTTGTGATACCATGACACTTACAATACACTTTTGCTGTGCTTTTACATGATAAGGACTGAGATTATTCACCTTGTGGCAATAGCTGTAACCTGGTCTATATGAGTTGGTGAGCATACAGAAGGGCTTTAAGTGTAGTTGTTTTATTGGCCACAGTGTTCAGAGGTCAGTTTAATTTATTTTTAATGCTGGTATAAATTTAGTACATTTGTAAGGAGCTGCTCATTGTGCCAGTGTCATGTATGGATGGAAACATCAAGAAGAAAAATTTCCCCATAGAACTGATTAAAATGTAGTACTCTGTAAAACATAATATAAAGCAAATACCTTGTACAATAACAAGCTTAGAGCAGCTAGTTTGCACATCAAGTAACAATACCATTAAATTAAATTAGTATACTTTAATATTTTATAGTCTAGTCAGCTTCCAGAAGCCCCCCCCCAAAAAAAACACCCTTACAAGCCTTATGTTAACTCCTATACAGGACACTCTTGTAGCTCACTGAGTAGGAGGACCATACAATGTGGATATGCAGTTTCCTAACTTCTCTGCAGCCATTATGGTGGATATGAGTATTTTGAGACAATGTAGCAATTGTCTCATATTTACTGACAACAACTTAATCTTACAGTAATAGATACAGCATGCTAGAGGTGTACATATACAATGCCACTTGAAGTTAAATTCAGGCATGCAAGCAGACTTTGGGTTCACTAAACCACACACACAACCCCTACCAGACATAACACACAGCATACACATAGACTAACATATGCTAAGGCACTTAAATGCAACCTTGATAAGCAACAAAGACCTCCTAGACTGCCCATTGGCAAACATTGTCCTCAGCAAACCCAAAAGCACTCAACAAAGGTAATCTAGCACTACACATACAGCCACACATAGTGGGGCTATGAATACAAACCCCATAAGGCAAGCAAACACACTTCCTAGAACTCAAGTCATAGGGGATGCCATTGTAAGACATACTGATGTCCCTATAACTTGGCTGAACAAAGAGAAGATAATGGTTAGTTGCCTATCTGGTGCCAGGATCTGCCAGATTATGCACACACTCAAGTCACTGCACTACAGGTACCAGTATGATTCCATCATATTCCATGTAGGTGTAAATGACCTGAGATGTCTCTCCCTAGACTGTATGCAGAGAGACATTATAGATCTCTCTGACTATGTATCTCAGGCTGGTATGAGTCTAGCACTGAGCTGCATATAACCTTCACCACAAATGGTGTCACAATATGAACAAAAGATGACTGACTTTAGCAACTGACTGAGTTTTTGGTGTCATTCTAATGCGATTCAGTATTTGTCAGTATGGGAAGACATGGTTAACAGACCATGCTGTTTTGCCAAGGATGGTCTGTGCCTGTCCACTTTATGGTTTTGAATACTGGCTAAGACTTTATCCTCCCTCATAGAGCGTTTTCATAGGCAGTGCCAGTTTGCCAAACCTACAAACATAACAAAATCATAACAGAACTGCAAGATGTTACATCTCAATACCAAGAGCCTAAACAAAAAAATACATTCCCTCCAAGCCCTCCTCACCTTGGAGAATATAGATATTTGTGCAGTTACCAATACATGGTTTAAAACCACAGAGAATACCCTGGCAGTGCAATGTTTCAGTGCCTTCCACGCTTTTAGATCAGTAGATGTACAGAAAGGGATTAAAGGTGGAGGTGTCTCAATATACATCAATAACAAGCATACCTCTAGGTTTTTTAAAAAAGGATGATGCACTCAAGTTTCTCCACATGCAAGTCACTATAGATAAATTCTTGCACCATATCCCAGCAAGCTATAGGTCACCTCTATGTCCCACAAAACATATAGTGCATATTTAGACCTACAGAGGACACTCACCATCCAGATTAACACCTTACTCATAGATGACTTTAATTATACTTCTATAGACTGGGAATCCTACATGACCTGAAATCTGCAGGCACAGAGATTCCTGGATTTTGTAAAAACAGACACTCTTGACAGGTTAGTGCATATGTCCATTAGATATCCCACTAGCCCTCATATTCACAAATATGGAAGAACACTGTACCCCCCCCCACAAGTCACATCCTGTTTGTCAAGGAGCGGCCATATAGCTGTTACCTTCAAAATCAATGCAATAACCCCAGTATACCCAGTATCTATTAGGATCTATTCCAAGGCAAACTACCTTTAATTAAGTTATGGTATGTCAAAATTCAATGCCCCTCCAAACCCAGAGAACACAGCAGCCTATGCAGAATTGTTCACAGAAACTCTATGCAACCATGTCAATGTCTGCACAGAGGCTGCTGAAGCTACCAGAAGTAAGCCCAAAAACTAACTCTAAAAACAAACCATTCTGGTGGCATCCCAAATTAAACAGGTTATAGACCAAAAGGAAAAAAATCATGGCTGAAGTCAGGAAGTGTAACTTCCATAAAGATAAGAACTCTCTCAAATTAAATAGGCAACTAAGAAAACTGTTTAAGTCCAATACATCAAAAGTATGAGGTCAAGATAGTCTCCCAGGCAAAAGACAACCACAAGGCCTTTTTCATCTATGTCTGAAATCTCAAAGCAGCACACAGCAGTCTGCTGAAGTGGTGGCTAATAGTGCCACATTCACAGTCTGCCGGCTGACAAATTCATTTCCTACTTTATTCCCCACTGATCCTCAGCCACCTCCCCCTAGAAATACCTTCAAATAGAGAACATGTCCTGGATGTGCTTGCCAAGGTCAACAACACAGCCTCAGTTGGCCCTGATAATATCCTGGGATGCCTCCTGAATAGTCTAAAATATAACCTGTCTGGGCCACTTGAGTTACTATTTAACTACAGTCTCAAAACAGGCTTTGTGCCATGAGAACGGAGGACTGCAATGGTCATCCCTCTTCATAAGGGTGGACCATCAATAGATCCCAGAAATTACAACCCCATTAGTCTGACTAGTCCTATGTGCAAAGTCATGGAAAGAATTATAATAGAAATGATCAGCGAAGACATAGGAGACCTTCAGAGACTGGGTGCATCCCAGTTTGGCTGTGTCAAAGGAAGCTCATACCTACTGAACCTGGTGGACTTCTTTGGGAAGGTCATCAAGGCAATGGATGAGGTTAAAACAGTGTATACTGCCTACCTTGACATGGCTAAGGCATTTGATACAATATCTCACTCAGGGATTGTTAACAAACTTATGGAATTATGCATAAACCCTTATATAACATGCTAGATAGCCAACCGGCTCACAGATAGGAATCAGGATGTTAGAATTATTGAGACCATCTCCACAAAGAAGTAGGCCACAAGTAGAGTCCCTTGAGGCTTTGTGCTTGGTCCGGTCCTCTTTGGCATCTACTTCTTGGAAGTCAAGACCAGTGTTGAAGGCCTCTGGCAACCAAGTCTTCAGATGACTGCAAACTGGGAGTAGTCATAGAATGTCCTCAAGATATTCACATTTTACAACAGGGTCTAGTACAAACAAATGACTGGTTCCAAAGCCACGGTTTAATACTCAGTGTTAAGAAATACCTTATAGTACATTTTGAGAAGTCAGCCAACCCAGCAACTATATAATTGATAAAACTGCCTAAGAGATGACCCACTAGTGATGGATCTGGGAGCACATGTAGATAGTAACCTGGTCTTTGACCAACATGTGTCCAAGGTAGTAAGAAAATACTTCTATGCTACTCAACTTATAAAGGCATAGTAAAACTATATTTCACCCTCATCAAATCCATCATTTTTTTAAACAAAAAAAAAATCTTTATTAAAGTTTCATGTATGACATAGGATATCTTACATTTATATAAATGAAAATAAACTATAACAATACAATCTCAGTTGCAAACATTATACCTTACAAACTGTGTCAACACAACTATAGCTGCAAACATTATACATCACTTTTACTATATACAGTCATTGCCATTCAACCATTACATAGCTCATTTAAATCCTGCCTTCTTTTAAACCTCATTCCCCCTCTGTATGTATTGATCCCAGATTTCCTGTTTTTTTCCTATGTAATTTGCTCCTACCCTTTTCCAAAGATATCAGTTCCATTTGTTTTATCTATGTTAGTATCTTTGTTACTTCTAATAAAGTTGGTTTAGATTTTGATTTCCATTTTCTAATAATTGCTTTTGTGGCAGCCACCATAATTAGACTCAGCAAGGCCTTACTATGTCTAGGCAATTCCAATTCTGTATCATAGCTAAAAAAAAAATAATTTCTCTAGTTACTCCAGTTTGTTCACCCAGCATCTCCGAGAGTGCAGACTGCAGGAAATCTTTAAAGTCTGCCAACTCTATACACTCCCAGAAAATATGTTCCCAATTACCTCTTTCTTCTCATCAAACCTCTAACATTTGCTGTCTACCTGAGGAAAAATGTTTTGGAGCCTGCTTAGAATTTAAAGATACAGTATTTACGTATTATCACAACTAGATTCTAAACAAGTTGATAATACGCAAGTAGCGATAGCGCTTGACAGTTCTCCAATTTCTAAGAAAGTTTCTAAGACCGATGTTTGAAATCTGTCCCTATTTTGTGGATCTTTGACCCACCATTATTTTACACTTTGGCCTGATTTCTTCTGCTATCAGAGTAACAGGCATGCGAAGCAATACCCAGTGACTGTGCTGTGAGATCAGTACCTGCAGACTTCAAACTATATGAAACACTAACACATGGCATTGCTGACTGACTGCAATGCTTGTTGATTTAAATGACTGACTGCAATGGTCAGGGATTTATGGAAAAAATATTTTGAGGAACAGGCGAGGTGCCTGTAAGGAATAGCAACTACAGGACCAGTGATTTCTGAGGGAGTGCTGCCTTTCTCCCCAGCGAAACTCCTGTGCCAGGGGTGTAAACCATTATCCTGTTTCACACAGCTAATACTAGTAATCTCAACTTGTAAAGGTAGCAAGTAGCAAGCAACAGGCATTAAGGTGTCAACGTTAAAAGATGGTGACAATAACACAATCATAACATACTATAGGTAGTACAAGAGTGTCTTCTACTAGCTCCGGCACTCCAATTCACACTTCTACCAGCAAAACAACGCTGCAACTGTTCTGCAGGCTTTTGCGGCTGAATCTCCCCAATATCTGTCTCACTGTTCCCACTACAGTCACGTGGGTCCTTTCCCCTATCAGTGCACTCCATGGTCCACAACTAGACTTTATCTGTTGAATGTATCATTCCCCCTATACATTTGTGTGACAATACTGTACTGCAAAGAATGCAATGGGAAAAAAAAACGAGGTGGTACGAATCTGGTTGCAATAATACGTAAGTACCAAAAATACTTATGTAACCACTTCCAGGCAAAGATCCTAAATCTTCTAGATTTTGTTGCATATTTGGGAGACATACATATATCCACCCCATTGCTTTTTTGTGAATTGTTTATCCAGTCTCTCTTCCCAAACCTTCCTAACCTCCTCTGATTGATTATTATAGTTATCATGCAATATTTTATATGGTCTACTAATTATTCCATTCTTAATGGCAACTTCTGTTCCAGATCCTACCAAAAACTCTACCAGTGCTGGTCTTTCCTTTAGGACTCCCCTATTTCTTTCTCTTTGCCTATACCCTGATATCAATCCTTGATATGGAAAGCAATCTCTATTTTACAGTCTAAATAAGTTCTTGGAATCTTCCCATTCTATTACCTTTCCCTCTCTAGTTATTTGCTCCTAAATATCTTGGTTCATTTGCCAATTTTCTCCAAAATATTTCCACCCCCTCTTGCATATTGTCTGCATCTCTAATTGTAGTCATCTCTATTGGCAAAATCTCCTTTCACCATTCCCATATTGGCTTAGTTCTTAGAATACTTTCTGCTACTTTATTAATATAATATTCTGTATGATTATTAATGTTCTCTTTAAAGGTCTGCATCCATATTCTCAGTCTTTTCCTGTTACCCGAGGTTCCTCATTTCATCATCATCTCTTTCCATTTTGAATGATAGTTTTCTGCTTGAGCTGTGTATAGGAGCCTTAAATGTCTTGGTCTAAAATACCCCTTCAACTTGGGTAGTCCTAATCCATCCTGTTCTACTAGAAGAACACGCTTATCCTACTTGACTCTTGCTATCTTTCCTTCCAGGATACAATTCTTCATCTCTTTAATAATTACAATCCATAACTTGCATTCTAGTTGATAAAAATATGCCTGACCTGTGTATAAAACTAAAGGGACTGAAAACATTTTAACTGCTTGTATCTTGCTATTGATATCCATATAACAAAGCTTGCATTTTCTCAGATGTTGTATTATCTTTTGTTTAGTCTCTTCCCACATATTCTTAGCTTCCACACCGGTATCTCATCAGATCCATCATTGAGTATAATGTCCCCTTCAGTATGTACCTGACCAGACACATGTAGCAACTGGAATGTCTACAAAGGTTCCTTCCTAATAACAAATTTATAGGACATAGACACAAAGTCATAAGCAGATTGCCTCAAAGCCCTATCTCTATACTTGGTCTCCGACAGACTACTTAGAGGCAATCTATGCCTGGATTAGAAGGGATCCCTGGATTCATCTCTGATGAACCTTTTGCACATCTGCAAAACAAACAACATCAGAACTGCTAGATCTGAAGACCTACATTTTTCTTGCAACATAAATAGGACATATTTGAGAGAGATATATGCAACTCATAGAGTTCCCATTCTCTGGAAAAGGCCCCCCATGCATGTGAAACAAAGTCCCTCTCTAACCCTATTTAAGTGTAACTTGGACTTTTGTATGGGAAATCAAAAATTCACTTGTGTTCTGGCACCTTTATCTCTGATGGACAGATGCAGTAAGTAAAGCATGTCATAACCAACAATCATCCCCTATATAAATGTCTAAAACATATAACTTGTTGGACACATTTGGAGTGCACAGCTAAACTCATAAAAGGCAGTAGTGGTCAGTAGCCTAGTATACAGTTATGAACCTATGAAATGAGATTTATGATGAAATGTGGTGTTCCACCAAAATTTTAGCTGCATTGCAGTGGCCAAGAGAAGTGCGGAAATCAGATATTGTAGTTGCTAGTCTTAGAACGTAACTATGTATTTGTGATAGGAAAAGGAGGTGTGTGTTGATATAGGGAATATGAAAGATTAAAAATTCTTGCAACACAGTTCTGCTTAAGAGCTCTGCAGCTTAAAACATGTCATATTGAGACACTCCAGATAATTGTCTGCACGTTTAGTAGCATATTGAAAAACAGTGCCCTTATTGATGTATCTTACACAACCCATTACTGGGATTCAACCAAAAACACATGGAAAAGATTTTTAGAAAATAAGCTGGTGCTTGGGTCAATCTACTTCTGTGTTGTATTAATGGCCCTGGACCTGAATAGAGTCTTACATAGTTCTAACTAAGTGTGACATTTGATCTGACTAGTCACTGTAGTGCTAATCCTGACCTCACTGTCTTGTCCAGTCACACTAGGTTGTGTATACTACATTAACAGTGGAGGTTATTAGCTGGTTACTGTTGTCTGAGTAAGGTCATACACAATAGATGCAAGCAAATATAGCCAAGTGTGACCTAGATAGACCTCTTAATCTGCCACTCCTTATAATTAGCTGCCTCCTCTACTTCCATCTTACTTGCTAGATCTATGTCTCTACAAAAAATATGAATGCCAACAAGTAGAAATGCTTAGTTTATTGCTTCACAGAATAAAGCTTTCGAGAATCACCCTTCATCAGTATTCATTAATAATTTAAAACATCAGTCACTTTATACCTTAAGAAACACACCATATGACACAGCCAATCAATAAGAACATTCAAATAATTAGTGTAATCAAGAGACATTCACTGAATTTTAAAGCAATCTACTTCAATAAAAGCATTTGTATAAACAATAAATCTAAAACTCTATTTATATTACATTTGCCTTTCCATTAAAATGGTTTTATCATTATCATGTTGTTCAAACCAGGAGGTTTATCAGCATCAACTCTAGTAATCCATTTATATTCTGCTATATCCAATTTATTATTAATATCTCCTCCTCTCAAATTCTTATATAATACTTCTAAGACCTTAAATTTAAAGTTGTGTGTTTCACCACTATCCATAATATGCTTTGCCAAGGCATTAGTTGTCACTTTTCTTCTAATTTTTGACTTATATTCAATAATGCGATCCCTTAACCAACTTGAACATTTGCCTATATAGAAGCATTCACATTTTATACATGTTCCCAAATAAACTATTAGCATAGTATTATATATTGTCTGACATTTAACTTCATATCTATCCACTTGGCTATCCAATAACCAACTTATTCTAAATCCAAAAAAAAAAAAAAACTATTACTCTTTCTTCCAAAAAACCTTCACTACATCAAGCCATCTTTCTCAATATTGTCTCTAAATAATACCCCTATACAGGTAGACACCAAAACAAAACTACTTGGCATCATCATTGATGATCACTTAAAGACTGACTTACATATCAACAATTGCATTAAGAAAACACATCAAAAGTTAGGACTCCTGTACCGTAATAAAGAAATTTCTTAATAAAGAAGCAAAGCTAACCATATCTAACTCCTATCTCTTACCCACCCTACTGTATAGTTCACAAATTCTAACTAATCTCAACACAGGACTACTAGCCAAACTTGAAACAACTTACAACAAGATTGCTAGATTTGTTACACAAAACACATATAAGTCCCATCACTGTCTCTCATTGAAAGAACTACACTGGCTTGAACTACATAACCTTCTTCAACTAACTCAGACACAGATCATTCATTCCATTCTCTGCAAACCATCTTACTGTCCAACTCTCTCTCCACTAATCTCTTATTACACCCCAACAAGATCCCTTCATAGTTCTAATCAAAACTTATTACAAATCCATAAACCTAATACCAAAACTGGACAAAATCTCTACAGCTTCAACCCTGCTAAGGGTTGGAATGATCTACCTCTCAAAATTAGGACTCTACAACAACAAAAACAATTTAAAACAGCTACTAAACAATACATGCAATCTAAATGGATATGTCAATGTAAACATCTTCCATAAACCCTTTCTCTCTTAGCTCCCTAATCCCTCCTCTAGTCCCTTTCTATCCTTCCTATCAACTATCTCTCACCTTCCACCTAAAACTCTTACTAATACAAATCATACGTGTGTAATATATTTTTACTGCTTCAAATTTATTGTATTAAAATGTTAAACTTTTTGTATTGTATATACACTTTTATCCTGTATCATTTATTGTACTGTTGACTTTTGTCTTGTTAATCTGTGTGAAGGTTTTCTCCTTGGGCTTCTGCTGAAAAAGGGCTACTAAGCTCAGTCGGACTATCCCGGTCATCAAATGTAAAATAAATAAATAAGCAAATAAATAAATAAATAAACACATTTTGCTATGGGATGTTGGAAATCTAACAGGTTACAAATATTCCTACAGCAACTAGAATTATGGCAAGGTAAGTGCCATATTTGTTCACTAATGGAATTGTAACATTAACTTCAAAATCCTTATAACAAAGCTGTCTTTTTAAGTTCATACTATTTCTATAGATAAATCTTGGTTTATTACCCAGAAGAGTAACTAGTTTGGGCATAGATGTAAATATTCTCCAATTCCTTCTAACAATATTCTCTACTTCTCTTGTCATATTGTTAAACGTAGTCACATATCAGACCATTCCCATCTCATACGAGTTACACGTAGGTAATAATTCATTTTCTAATACCTCTCCAAAGAAAGGTCATGCTATTTGCATTCTTTTATCTAGCACTTCTTTCATGGTTTCAACAACCAAATCTTTATTATAACCTCTATTTATAAAGTCATCTGCTAACTTCTCCATTTGCTCTTTGCATTTATTTTCACCTGTATTTAACCTGCTAGTTCTCAAAAACTGAGCCTTAACTAATCCTCGAAAGATATGCCTAGCATCCATACTTTTAGTATGTGTGTATTTATTCACTTGAACCTCTTTATTAAAAACACCTATTTTTAGTAGACCAAATTCCTTAAATAAATGAACATCAAGATATGCAATACTATTACATGAAGAATTCACTTTAAATTTCAAAAAAATCCATAGTGTTATTCAGATATTCTATGAATTCCATTAGATGCTGTTCATTCCCCTTCCATATCATAAAACAGTCATCTACAAAGTGTTGATAGAATAGAATGTTCTCTTTGAATGGGTTTGTATCATTATATACATATTCACATTCCCATTGATTCAATACAATATTAGCATACATGTTAGCCATGGGGATACCCATGGCTACACCTGCTATCTGCAAGTATGGTTGACCATCAAACAAAAAGAAATTCTTAGTTAGAACAACTTCAATTAAACTGCAAATATTCTCTATTGTTCTCCCATTCATGTCAGTATTCTTACACAAAAATTCACATATGGCATTAACACCATATTCATTCAGGATCAGTGTAAAAAAAGAGTTTATGTCAAGTGTAACCATCAAATAATCTCTCACATTGTTATTCTTATACCTTACATACAATTTAGACAAAATATCACCCATGTCTTTTATATAACTTGGACATGATGGCAAATATTTGCTTAAAACACCTTGTACATAAATGGATAGGGGCTCCGTTACCCACCCTTTCCACGAGACTATATTTCTCATCAGTGGTTTAGATAGAGATTTATGCAATTTAGGGATACTGTATATAACAGTATACTGTATACTCTAGGGCATGGGACAGTAAAATAGTTGAAAAATTCTAATGAAATATTGCCTTGTAGTTGTAGGTCATATACAAACATATTGACTTCAGCAATATAATTCTTAATTTCAAGAAAATTAATCACTTTAAAATTGTTTTCATCTAAGAGAAATTCATTCATTAGTTCCCCATACTCCAACTTATTAAAAAGTACTATAGCACCACCCTTATTTGCTTGTTTCATAATTATATTTCTATTTTCACATAATTCAACTAGTGCTTTATATTCATCATAAGTTAGATTAAACAGTTTCCTTATAATGCATCAACTATGGAATCCGATACTGCTGGTATAAACTTAAAGCCTTTATTCAATAAACTAATACAAACCGCTGATAAAATAAAGTCTGATAAACTTAGCAGAGTGTTCATTTGCTTACTTTTAGGTGTCATTTTCATCCTTGCTTGCTGAACAGTAAAGGGCTGTCGTTCTTCCCCTTTGTCCCATTCAGATTTGCTCATTGTTGCAACCTGCTTCACGACTGTGGGCATTTTCATACTTCCACCTTCTCTGGCAGTCTTCTTACCATGGGTCTCGTAGACTTGAAAAAAAAACACCATTTTGTGTTGCATTACTAGTACTTATAGAATCAATAGGAGTGGTGTTAGCCAATGAATGGACAGGAGCAGATGAACCATTCTGCTGTGGATTCACTAGTTCCTTCGTAGGTTGAATTTGCATATCTTCACTTGTCCAGTGGGCAGCAAGGGGAGTTGCCGCAGAAGCTTTAGTAGTTAATTCAAGCCTCTCAGGATCATTGGTTGTCTTGCTTACCCCAGTCTGTTCATTGGTTAAGAGTTGACTTCCATTACTGAATGTATCCAACTCATACATTGCACCCCTTTTCATATGCTTATTAGAGTTTTTATTTATTGTATTTTGGTCTTTTGGCCAAGCAAAAATGTGTCCTAAATTAAAGTCATTTACATCTCTGTGTAATTTACACTGCTTTGTAGCTTCAAGCCTCTTATCAAAAGCATTCAAGCTATCCAGCATTTGGTGATAAGCAGCAGATGAATTAGTGAACATAGACAAATTCACAATCTCATTCTCTAGGCTAGCAATTTCATCAGAATGTCCACGTTCTATGCCCACAAAGAAATCATTCATTAATAATCTGCACTTAATTTTAAATTCAATTGTTGCAATCTCTTTAGCAATTCAGGATATGCATTAGCATATGCAGCCATCTTTAGCACACGTAATCCTCTTGGCACTACATTAATCTCCAAATAAGCTAAAAAGCTCAGCTGCTGCTTCTGTATGCTACATATATAGGTAAATGTTCAACGTGGTTAAGGGACTGCATTATTGAACATAAGTCAGAAATTAGAAGAAAAGTGACAACTAATGCCTTGGCAAAGCATATTATGGATAGTGGTGAAACACATGACTTTAAATTTAAGGTCTTAGAAGTATTATAAAAGAATTTGAGAGGATATATTAATAATAAACTGGATATAGCAGAATATAAATGGATTACTAGACTTGATGATAAACCTCTTGGTTTGAACAACATGATAACGATAAAAGCATTTTTAATGGAAAGACAAATTCAATATAAATAGAGTTTTAGATTTATCGTTTATACAAATGCTTTTATTGAAGTGGATTGCTTTAAAATTCAGTGAATGCCTCTTGATTACACTAATTATTTGAATGTTTTTACTGGTTGGCTGTGTCATATACTGTGTTTTTTAAGGTAAAAAATGACTGATGCTGTGAAGATTGAGTGAAGATAGATGAAGGCTGCCAGCCTAGCCAGACAGAATTTTGGAAATAATTCTATCATATGTAAATATTAATGTAAACCTCAGGCTTGTTGTCTTAAATGGTAAAAATAGTGTTACACGTGGAACTGAAAAAAAAATGTAAGAATAGTGCACTCTGCTGACCAAGTAAAGCATGCTATGACCCTTTGATGTAAACAGCTCTGGCTGGTCTAGATGAAGGAATTCTTGCTATTGTTATAAGGCCAGAGTTAATGGCCAGAATTTGCATGTATATATGTCCTTTATTGCTTTGGTTTCTCCCCAGAGGTGAAGAATGTAAATGTAGTTTCTGTTAGCCTGGGAACCCAGGAAAGTGTGAAGAATGATGTAATGTGAACCAAGAAGGTGATTTTAAAAACAGAGAGAATCAGAGAGCATTAAACATTTTTGTCTTGATCATCCAACTCATCAGCACTGTCTTGCTCTATATGTAAGTTTATCTTAGACTTGTGTTTTCTCTTAGAAATAGCTAGAAGCTAGAAGGCTTAGTCTAAGTGTTTTTCTGTGATGTCAGAGCTATACTACTGAATTATTTTAAGTATTTCTCTGTGATCTCTGAACTCCTGACTAGCACTGTGTAGTAAAAAGTATTGTCTTGTGTTTTGACTATTTGTTATTAAATATTTTGAAACCATTTCAACTGTAGCTGTTTTGTAGAGATAATTTAAGCACTTTAGAGTACTTGCATGCCTTTGGCAAAATTGTACAAAGCCACTGTAATAGCTTTAGCCCTGGGCTATACTACCAATTGGATAATAATATTGCACAGTAATAACTGGGCACCCTTTTAAGGGCCTTTGAGTAGCTGATAAATATTAGTGGGTGGTGGCAGCTGGTACTACCATATAGTCTGGGAAAAAAGGGCACAGCTGGAGAACCTGTGCCAGCCTTCCCCAGGAGTGTCTGTGTGGTTGTATAAACTCTTCTTAAAGTGTGTGTGTGTGTGTGTGTGTGTGTGTGTGTGTGTGTGTGTGTGTGTGTGTGTGTGTGTGTGTGTGTGTGTGTGTGTATCAGCTACTTGGGCAGGGACATGAAGCACTGGTTGGACAGAGAGGCTGCTGGAAGTTTTAGCTTGCCCACTAGGCTGAGATTTGGACCCTATAGCTGTGCCAGTGGGGAGTCTTATTGGGGACCTGGAGAACAAGGGAGCGACCAGCCCCAGACTGACTGTGATCTCTGTGTGCACTTAAGCCTAAATGTAGAGTAAATCTGACTAAAGTTTTCAGAAGCAGTCAATGAGAGCCTTTATAGGCCATTGTATCACTGTCTGGAACTCTAGTTTTAATAATTACTATTAACAGCAGCTAATAACCTATAAGCTTTGATTTTTGAACAAATTCCTTAGTTAAGCAATCCTTCTGCGTGACTGTTAAAAAACGTACTTGTGACTAGTGGACTTAAATAAAAATGAATACATCTGTGGGCTTATCAAAGGGCATGTGCAAATCCTTAGTCATATGTTGTTGGAAAGTGAGTTTTACTATGAAATCTTTGGAGATGTTCTGCCTTAGTCTGCTCTCAAACCTCTCCCCTGTTTGTATTTTGGAGGAATATTCCTGTTTGCAAGCCTGATTTACCCCTGTACGGGATGTCCATATTTTTGCAGGTGCATCTTTAATTTTATGCTTGATGGAGTGGGTGGAGAAGAGTGTCAGGAGTGATTTGTTACAGACGAGTACCAGTAAGAGTGAAAGGGAAGGTCTACAAGAGGGTAATGAGACCAGCTATGTTATATGAGTTGGAAACAGTGGTATTGACAAAAAGGCAGGAGTCAGAGCTGGATGTGGCAGAGTTAAAGATGTTAAGATTTGCACTGGGTGTGATGAGGGTAGACAGGATTAGGAATAAGTATATTAGAGGGTCAGCCCAGGTTGGAAGGTTTGGAGACAAAGCCAGAAAGGCAAGATTACATTGGTTTGGACGTGCTGAGGAGGGATGCAGAGTATATTGGGTTAAAGATGTTAAGGATGAAGCTGCCAGGTAACAGGAAAAGAGGAAGGCCTAAGATGAGGTTTATGGATGTGGTGAGAGAGGACATGCAGGTGTTGGTGTGACAGAGCAAGATGCAGAGGACAGGAAGAAATGGAAACAGATGATCTGCTGTGGCAACCCCTAACAGGAGCAGCCAAAAGAAGAAGAAGAAGATCTTTATTTTTATGCTTGATGTACCCATTCACTCAGTTTTCTGAATCCTCATCATTACATGTGATTTTTAAAGCTGTCTAGTAGAAAATAAACCATACTACAAGGCAAATATACTAGTGCAACTGTAACTAACAAAAATAACACACAACCCCCTTTTTCTGAAGTAAAAATAAATTACCTTGCTTGATAGAATTTTGTCATATGATTCATTAAACTCTAAAGTTTTTATACTGCCTCGTTGATAATATACTTAAATGTTTCCATCAGTTTTGTCAGTCTCCATTTTTAAACATGTTTATTGTGTGGCATTCCATATTCCAATTAGCAAGAGGGTTTATGTGCTACTGGGTATTCAAAATTCAGGCAAATTAAATGTCTGGATTATTAGCTGGATGTTTTTATTTTTGTTTCTGTTTTCAGTGTCAGCAAGTTGAGACGTATGCCTTATCAATAAATGGTGCTTACCCACTTGCATTTCTAGTCAAATAAACAAATAAATCAAGCAAACATAAATGGTGGATAACTGTTGACTCAGAAAAAAACAGCTATTAGCTCAAAACTATAAAAACATGAGACACACAAAACAGACAAGAATCATCAAAAAGAAATGGACCACTATATATTGAGTTTTGTGTCCCATAGTTTATTAAGACTTTACAGACCAAGTCCAAGTGCCTAACCCCTTACTTCAAATATTTAAAGTGATGTAATTAAAAAGTTTTTGTTTTTATCTTTGGAGGAAATCCTTGTTAGTAATTGATGTGATACCTTGGAAAATAAACTCAAAAATAAAAAAAAACTGACATGGCAGTTTAAGCTTAATTTAACAAAGCTACCAGGTTTTATTGAAACTATAAATATCAATTATATTTTAAGGATGAGAAGCAATGTCATAATGTATTTATATTGGTGTATATATTTTGCATGTGTATAAATATGTAAATATTATTTTATATTCATAGATTATTTTATTATGATTTATCACAGTCACATAACTGCTTTTTCTTCAGCTAAGTTTGGAAATATTTAAAGTAGAAGGTATGGTACTATACTACTTCATTGTGAAGAAGTCTTAATAAAGTATCATTCGAAATCTCTGAATATATAGTGATCCATTTTTTTTGATGATGCCTATATGTTTTGTGTGTCTCAAATAAATAAATGAATACAAGTAATTTATTGTGCATCTTTGCTTTAGTTGCGATATATCATACAGCACAGCAAAATGTATTTTAGTTATGTGA
Organism: Protopterus annectens; assembly: GCF_019279795.1. Taxonomy (NCBI): domain Eukaryota; kingdom Metazoa; phylum Chordata; order Ceratodontiformes; family Protopteridae; genus Protopterus; species Protopterus annectens. The sequence goes on along the minus strand of NC_056740.1, from coordinate 173,408,751 downwards.
GATTAGTAGATTAGACATTAGTGACTGGTTACAAACTAAGACTTCTGAGAAACATACTATGCATACTGAGAAATACATGTTAGAACAAAAAGCATAGTAGATAAGGTAAGCACAGATCTATTATTTACAGCTAATAGATCACCATTTCAATGCTGAGTAGTTTCACCTTTAAATGTTGAATATGTTTTCAAAAGAACTGGGAATTTGGGAAAGATAATTCTCCATTAGACTATTTGGCAGTTTTGTTATCTCTCTCCAGCAACTGCATCTAGCTTTATTTTGCAAGTGTGATTTTATCAACATGCTAAATTTACTCATTGGAGAAAATTCCCTGAAATTGGTTAGCAATAGCTTCCAAACCTCAGAACCTCAGAAGAAAAAGACTTTGCCTCTGCATTCATGAGAGTAATGAGGAATTGTCAAGTGATAATTAAAATGTGAAAGAAACCACATGGATCCAGCGAAGGCTGTAAGCTTTAATGTAAATGCTACTGATGGGAAATGTCAGAAATATGAACAATACACATCATGATACGTATTAACTGCATTTCCTTTTAGCTGATGTGGATTAATCCTGCTTTTGTGATAGTGAAATAGAATACCTCTCAGCCTAAAAAATAAGCCAGAAATAACGAGGGGACAAAGGCACAAAAATAAGAACAGATTTTAAATATTATTCTTATAAATGCAGAAAGTTGGTAGAATAACAGGTTTTACTTTAACATGCATTTTCTGAAGGACATGCTCAAATGTCATTCATTGTTTAGTGACTTCAATCCTCAGTGATTTGCCAGAAAAACACATTTTATGAAGAGCAGACCAATTATATGAAGCAAAAATCTGGATATTCTCTGAAAATCTAGACTGTTAAGAGGTATGTCACATAGTGATGCTTCCCTTTGTATGAAACCAGTACAACTCTGCACAGTTTGTTTAATCCAGGTTGTAGCTTATGTAAGTTTCTGGGTGAGTTTGTAATAGTTGCATGAAAGGTGAACTGCAGTATTAAGACATTTCTGTATTTAGTATATATATTATATATATATATATATATATATATATATATATATATATATATATATATATATAGAGGGATTCACTTTATAACCTCGAAATGCTGAAATATCGAATTTCAGTATCTCGAGACTATAAAACCGAATCCACAAAACACCGACAAACAAAAACCGAGAAACCACATAACCGAAAACACCTCACACACTACACTAAACATACAATACAACACCCATATCACAGCATAAACACACCCCCCCTACTTATATATACTAACTCCGAGATCGCACAAACACAACACAAAAGCTCACTCACACACGCACATTTTCCAATCCCTCACACACACTCTAACTCCCACTCAAAACCCTTACAAAGCACTCACTTACCTGACATAACACCTACATCCAAACACGGCACCGCGCACCAACAAAACACAAACCCGGACATTACATAGCGCAACTTCATAACCGCGAATTCGACATATTTTCGGCATACGTCAAATTTGCGATTATGAACATTTGCTATTTTTCACATTCGACTTTATAGCTTCGAGATATTGAAATTCGACATTTCAGTATTTCGATGTTATAAAGTGAACCCATAGAGAGAGAGAGAGAGAGAGAGAGAGAGAGAGGTCCACTTTTAAATCTTGAAATATCAAATTTCAGTATCTTGAGATTAAAGTGTTGAAAATGCAGCTATTCAAAAATGCATTTTCACTAATGTTATGTTATCGAATCTGTTGTAGTAGTTATCCAGTGTTTTTGTTTTGGGTTGCTGTCTAATTAAGGTGTAATATATTTTGGGGTTTAGACATGGTGGCTGATGTGTGTGTATATGTCCAGAAGGTTTTTTAAAGGTTTTCGGTAGAAATGTTTGATTTTTTAATTATTTGGGAAGTTTTAGGAGTAGGTTGGGGTAGGTAGGTGAGAATATGTGTGCGTAAGTCTTTATTTTTGTACATGTGTAGTGTGTGTGTTTCTTGCAGATGTACATGTGAAAGTGTGCAGTGGAAGTGCAGGGTGCGTAGAGTGGTTTTGTTGTGTTGTTTGTGGTAGTGCAACCTCGGACTTGGTATATATACGTAGTGGAGCTGTGGGGAGTGCAGGGGTCTTGCCCCTCTGCTTACACATAGATTTATTGTTTTTTTTTTTTTTTTTGTTTTGTGTTGTATTCATTTTTTATGACATGGATTGGATGGTCATGTTTGTATTTTTCCTTGTGTGGTGGAAGGTGTATTAAAAAATAGATCGTCGCATACTGACAATTCAGTGTTATGAATTTTCAGTATTGTGACATTTGTTTTTTTTTACTTTTTCATTTAGTGGGTTTTAGACATTTTTAAATTAGGTATTTCAGTATTTTGAGATTTGAAAGTGAATCCATAGAGAAAGAGAGAGAGAGTATATGTGTATTTGTATTTTATATTTAGTGTTTCATCTGTTCATAGTGCTTCCTTGCTAAACAGTATTCAGTTGCACAACATTTTTTGACCATTTTGTTTGAATATCCTAAACTGATAGGAGTCTACCCAGACACTAAGGTATCTGAATTAATAATTTCAAGGTTTGTCCCACTGGTGGTCAGTTATGGAATAAGATGTTCTAGTAACATCTTGCAGTAACTGCTTAGTAATTTGATATTCACACAAAAATATTCTAACATTATAAATGCCGATATCTGGAGTGGCATTATTTGTGCATGTACATTTTCAAGAGGAGTATATATATATATATATATATATATATATATATATATATATATATATATATATATATATATATATATGTATGTATAATGATATAGGGTTTACTATCAAAATGTCAAAAGTTAAAATAAAATGTGTATGTATTAGCGAAGTGTTTCGCCGAAAGTACACATTTCCGTATGTATCTAATGTCGAAAACAGCTGTGAATTGTCGAAATTAACAGCACTCCCACCCTTCCCTTAACTCCCTACCTAACTAGCCTAAACTCACATTTATGCAGGGGGGCAAGCCCCCCTGCACCCTCCACACCCCCCAACTTAATATTCCAACTCCGAGATCATACTACAGTGAGGAAAGGGATGTATTTCCCTAACCACACTGTACAGCGATCCCCTTACATGAGCGAACGTTATAATTGCGAATGCACAGTCCATTTGCAATAATAACGGTCGCTCACATAACCTGCCGAAATATGAACTATTCGAACATATGTTGTTCGAATACTTCATAGCCATGCAACTGCATGGCAAAATTGTGATAGTAAACCTGGATATAGATATATACAGATATAGATATATATAAATATAGATATAGATAGATATGGCTGGGGACTAGTAGGAAAGAAACACCCAGTCACACACTGCAGAAGAGGATCCCTTACTCAGGATGTATTAAAATTAATGGTCAGTAAAATTTATATTTAACAACTGAAAAGAGCTAGGTGTGTGACTGAATCTCAATTAAAAAAACACAGAAATCATGCTTTGCCAAAAATCACATGTTGCGAAATTTACAGTTCTCCAAGCACTGTTAAACCAAAATTAATCATGATAACAGTTATGGACATGGATATGAAGTATATAGGAAAAGCACTCAGGGAATTGTATGGAAAAAGCCCAGCTGTGACTAACAACAAATCATGCACAATGTCAACAGCTGCCTTGTGGTAGTGCACACAGTGTCTGCCTTTTGAGAACAGAAAGTATGCAAATGATCAGAGGCATGAGAAAACCATTTCCAATACAATGCAAAGTCAGCTCTGTGGATTTTCAAGGTCATTACCTAATATGTATTATATCTAGTACAAAGAAAATATTTGCAAACCAGAATACTGAGTGTACATTGACAATATAGCTTTCAAATAAACACAAACAGCATTGAAAAACTCCATTCCAATGATTTATTTTCAAATACTAATAATTTATTTCCAAAAATTAATAATAGGACAAAAATAATGATTATTTTGAATTGCTAACAGCTTTACCAGAGGAATAATGCATTATATCCCCTGACCATGACACAAGAAGTTACACAACCCTTCTATTCTCAGTATAAAGCTAAAGTAATTTCATGACAATCAAGAAATGCATACATATCAACAGGGATATAGTCATGTCTAGAGCTACATGTATATTGTGCTGCATAGTTTTTTACCAAGCTTATATATTCACAGTTGTATATGTATACCTGGCCAGATATTAAAAGGAAGCATAAAATAAAGACAATGTAAACGACACTTTTGTAGTCAGTCATCACTGATACGAAATGCCAGAACAAGCCCTTCCGCTCCCTCTGCATCTCCTGCATATTGTATATACCAACTCCAAGATCACGCAACAGCTGAGTAAGGGTAAATTCCCAAGCCCTATCGATCCACAATCTGATATGAAAAGCAGCCACAATGCTAAAAAATAAGTTTGTAAGCACATTTGCACTTACAGACTCCAACCACACCAATCTATCTAACTGTATGTGTATTGCAAAAGGCCAGCGGACCTTGAAATGTAATAGCATTGTGACAACACATACAGAGAATGTGTCAATAATGAGAGAAGTCATGCCTAATATGCAACAATGCATATAGAGCTTCAGGTAGTGTCAAACTTAATGCATTGCATGGCCCATTCCTGAGATCTAAGGTGTTCCATCTAATCCATAGGCAAATACCACTTGTTCTGTTCATTATTTAATACAAACACCATGGAAATGCCCTTTGACACATGCATGTGTATACACGTGTGGATGTGTGTGTGTGTGTGTGTGTGTGTGTGTGTGTGTGTGTGTGTGTGTGTGTGTGTGTGTATATATGTGTGTGTGTGTGTGTGTGTGTGTGTGTGTGTGTGTGTGTGTGTGTGTGTGTGTGTGTGTGTGTGAAACTGCTGTTTGATTAACATCTACAATATTAGGCATACCGTTAGGTACCCTTACAAACCTGTGCACATGTTACCATGCTGTCTTCCCTCAGTGCAATTCATAGTAGTCTGTGCATTATTGCAATTAAAAGCAGTGTATGCCCAACTCTTGAACTAATAACATACCATGTAATTCCATTCATAAAACATTTGCACCTTTAT